>NC_140545.1:34156694-34469194 GCF_057382185.1 Mchenga conophoros | reverse complement strand
GAGAAACCTGCAGCTGCACCAGTCAACAGTTTACTATACAAACCAGTCAACAGCTAGAAGCTGATTGATGCTCAGCTCCACCTGTTTACTTTGTTTCTTTAAGTAAATATTCAGAGAGATATGATCAGCAATCGGTCCTCCGGTTTAAGAAGTGCCGTTGGATGATGCATCCAAAGTCTCATTTTTGAAAAGTTTTCTTAGCTTTATTAAAGCAGAGATAAGCCTGAGAAATCACGGGCCGCGGCGTGCTCATATGACAGCCGTTGGTTAATCACAAGGTAGTATAAAGCATACTTGGCTCTGTTGTGCTTTTTGACTTTAAAGGGAATCATATTGGAAAAATGAACATCATGTTATATTTAATAAGGCTTGAAATGGGCAGATGAAACCATAAACTCATCAGGAAAAGTGCACTGAAAAAAATATGTTGTTGGATTTACTTAATTCAATGGTGGACATTTGTTGCACACAGATGTTTTGCTTTGGCAGCAACTTAAACAATTGAGTTAAATTAACACAATTTATTCATGTTCAATAAACCTGTGCAATTTGTGTTGATAAAATGTGACTTAAACATGTTTTGATGAAGTAATTTGAGCTCTTGGAATATTTTAATCCTTCACAATTTTCTCACGTTATCCCAACACGATTCAATAACTTTTACCCAATACTACTTGGTCACTTAAATACTACATGTTATCTTCAAATTACATTTTGCTATTATATTCTAGTATCAAATACACAATTTTCAAATGGAGGCCTTATAACAGATTGTATTGTTCTCTTCCAAGATGGTTGCTGGCATCCACCAGTAACCTTTCAAAACAACATGTCTAATTTCACTGCAGTAGGTAAAGAATTAAACTGACATTACTCCTCTACTGAATCTATATAAATCAACAGTTAAATAATGTCAGTTCTTCCGTGTTCTCTGGAATCAATCACAGCAAAGAAATTAGACTGTTTCTTTTGAAAAATGTTGGGAAAGAACAATACAAAACATTCTATTTAAGGCCTCTGACATCAAGATTCAGTTAAACAACAATTATAACTAAACAATTTGAGGTAATGTTAGTTTCCATTAACATTAAATTAGGTTACTGAATTGGCAAACACCTTCCTATTAACATTACCCATTTTACCCCAATAACTAAAGAAATTAGCACTTGCAGGTCAAAAACTTTATTCAAGAGACGCAAAAATAACATTGATACAGTGACTGTCAAAAATTACAGCACTGATCATACTGTGACATCTTGGTTCAAAACAGCACACTTAGAAATATTCAACGTTCTTTACTTCAACTGAATGAAACTGAAAATACCATTTCACACGACCCATATGGGATATTTAGACTGTATAACTGTTCACGCTACATCTCTTCACTAGTAAAAGAAAGAAAAAATACAAAGAGAAATTTAAAAATGCTGCCAAACAGACAAACAGAACTTGTACAGAGCAAAAGGAAAAACAAACAACAACAAAAAACAGCTCGTCCTCATGGCAGTTGCAGAGTATATAAAAATGAACCCTGCGATCCGTTCCTGGAATTGAGCTTCAAAAATGCAGCAGAACAAGTGTGAGATTTAAATGTCCTCTCACCTAGAGCTGGTCACCTCACATGCATAACAGTGAGCTTCGTTGCAGGAGCAGTTTTGTCTTAGTTGTGAGCTTTTCTTGAGAGCTGAGTTGCATCCAACTCCATTACCACCCATTGAATCACCTCAAAAGTGTAGCAGAGTTGTGATGGGTAACTCATGTTGAAGGAATAAAAAAGGTCCAAACAGCATGGCTACTGCAAAGGTCACGTTATCCAGATCTTGAAGAACAACATCAGAAAAGTCATTGCCTGGCGCATCTCTGGAGACAGATGTTCATTGTGGTTTTCTCAATCTGTGCAGTGGCCTCAGTCAAGTCCTGGTTAAACACAAAACATTTCTTTAAGATTCCTTTTTAAACTCATCTCTTTTGAATCTACCAGTTCTAATGTTAGAGTAATTTAAACCAATGCAAGCAACATAGTAAATAGCTATAGCCAAAGAGTGGCCTGCCATGCTGCCATTCATGGTCTAACAGAGTTTCTAAGAGAGGGTGAAAAACATAATAATTTCAAATGCTTTACATTAGTTTTTGTTAGAAAGACACCGGCCCATCAGAAATCCAGGCTATGTCACTCAGAAGATGTTAGAATTTAGACTTTCAGCCCCACAATTTGGTTAGCTGTTGGTCAGTTGGTCTTTTTTTTTTTTTTTTCAAACAAAAGCTAATGTAAATACTGGTGGGATTTTCCTTTGGTCATTAGAATGACAAATTTAAAGTTTTTTCACACTGATGTGACCCCTAATACAGGGGTGGGGGTGGGGCCTCAAGGGCCGGCGGCCGAGTTCACTACCAGGCCTCATGTGAACTTCAAATTATTAAAGAGGACTACTGGTCCTAACCAGTCCAATGAGGATCAAGTGGATAACTAAATGCATTTTTAAAGGTTGCAAATCCACAATCTACTCATAAAACACTCACCATGAACTCCTGCACCAAGATGTTGCAATTGTCTTTCACACAGATGCGGAGCACTTTGATGAGGGACTCCGAGCATTAATGTCATCCTTGACTATTATAACAAAGAAAACAGAGATTTGTGAACTTTTCAGTAGCACAGAAGAAAATGATCCCAGACAAAAACTCTTGACTTTTTAAACCAGTCAACATGCAACACCAGCATCTACAAAGCAATATCAAAAGTTCCTGTTTGACATCAACTTTATGGATATATAGTTTCCAGAACATTTATTTTTAACAAAAAGATAAATTTTTCTCAGTGGGCCAGTAAATGCATGACGAAAATTATGGCATCCTTTTAGTGGAATCATTACTCACAGGTAATAGTTGACTGTTTCAATGGATGTAGCATAAAAATTTTACTGACCTAATGCAATACATATACACTTTGTAGTTAAAGAATTTTAAAGTTCTTACTGTCATAATGGCAGCTACATCCTTTAGCTTTGTGCCCTGTTCCCCCGATCACTTTGCAAACACTTTCAGCAGACTGTCAGAGAGAAACTCAGCTCCGTCAGAAACCTTGACTGTAAAGGCATGGTTGGGATGCACTGGAATGCTGCATTTTATCTGAAATGACATAAAATTATTTTGAAATAACAGCAGGCACTGTGCTTGGTTAATCAGTAATGTTTTGTTGAATAAAAACTGTGTTTCCAGATCTTATGGGATTAAAAAAAATCCAAAGATGTTTGTTTCTGATTTGCAACCCAACAACCCACAAGTTACAACCTCATTTCAGTTCAAGTGTGCATTAATGCGAGTCCAGTAATCACCTTTCTGGCAATACATACAGGTATAAGTTAAACCTATGGCAGATTTTGGATTTCTCAGTTGTATTAATAGGGTGAGTATGCATGCACCTAATAATTATAAAAAACCCATTATAATTAAGTTACAGAAACGAAAATAGAATATACTTTCTTACCATAACACCTTGAACCCACAATCCATCAGCTGACTCCTGGTGAAATGCAGAATAGAGGTCGTCTCTCAATGTGCAGCAAAAAAAACAAAAACAAAAACAAAAGGACAGCAGGTGAGGCCAGGAGGGGTAGGGATGTAAGCTAGCATAATGCCGCTGATGATATTAGCTAAAGCTGTTCAATGTCCAAAATCTCACTAACACCACGGTGCAGTAAATACACAATGTAACTGAAGAGTCAGTTGGCAAATCTATTCACACAGAAAACCAAATTATGTTATGAGTGCCTCGTAATTAGGTTTAATGTGATATTACGGCTCTTGTGCCAAAGACAAATTCAAATGAAAAAGCGCCAATTCTTTGACAACAGATAAAACAGCAAATAAGCTAACGGCTCTTTTTTAGCATGTTACATGGCGACACTCTAGACGTTTAACTACATTTGGCTGAAATATGGTAAATATTAATTCAAAAAATCAAGACATACCAAAAACGTAGAGTTGGCTGCTCGACTTGACTGAGATGGATGCCTTTTTTAAACCACGATCCAAAGCCCGCGAGATGAAATCACGCGTGGTTTCACGAGATTTAACGTTGCTATCTTATTGACTTACTTCACCTGAACATGATATGAACAATTTAATACACCCTTTCTGCATATCATGTAGTTTTTACACTATATAGTTACATTTAACTTTAAAACATGAGGCAATTGTGTTAAATACATGCAAGATGCTTACATAAATCCAAGAGATGGCCAGTCCCTTTTTTTCAGTGTGGATCAAAGGAGCCAAAGGTCATTTTTCAAAACGTCTTTACAGCAGGACTACTTTTTGAAAGTTTGGACAGGTTTCCACTTTTGGATTCAGAAGTTATGTAATTGTTTCATATGCAGTCTCTGAGTAGGAGTCAGTGATCTGTAAATGGCTCTGAGTCAGATGAATATTCATATATATCCATTTAAAATTACACTTATTTTTTTTTTTTAGCTTAGTTTATTTTATGGGAAATCTTAAAAAAAAACTGCACCACGTTTCGTTAACGTTTCCTTTTTGCTTCCTAACCTACCTGTACTTTGTATTAGGATCTGAAATGAAACATTATCACACAATAACTTTGAAATGCTGCTGTAGTGTTTATTTGTACTTCTTTTAGCATCAAAAACCTTATTTTAGAAAGTTTCTCCAGAGAGACGTAAAATCTCTCATAAAGTTGTTATTATAATTAAGTCCTCAGTGAACTGTGTACCAATCATTATTACTCAAAGAAATTATTTCTTTCCAGCTGATTAAATGATTAATTTGTAAGAACACATTCCCGTTTTTTTTAACTGGTGTCTGTCTCACTGTGGATTTAACTCTTTATATTACACATATGCAAATCAGCACAGGTTGTACAGTAAATCAGATATGTAGGTAATGAACTGCAGCTCTCTGCTCGTGTACCTGCTGCATTATATATCCGTCCTTCTCAAAATAAGGCCGCGACCTTGTCTGCTGTGTGCTGCTCAAATCTTACAAGCCATTTTATTATTTTTCAAAACTTTAAAGCTAATTTTAAAGCTGTGCAGTTGCTCCTCCTGAAGATGAGTTTCATAATGAATTGCTTCTCATTCTTGGCATAAATCCTGTTTTCTAAATCTAATTCCACATGTACTGAAGTGCATTCAGCTGACTGACAGACTGCACAGAATGATTTGCATTTTCCCCTCATTCCTTCATAGCTTTTCTTTATAGTCCATATACCCTACACTTTACCTCCTGGTATAAAGTGCAGAGATGGTCCGCATGGAGCCAGAACATCCTGAAGTTTAATCATCGAGAAAATCCCAGGTTCCTTATCTGCTCTCTCACTGGATCAAAATTTCTGTATCGAGGTGTTAAAGACAGATCTTCGGTGGTATCAGTGTGTGTTTGCTGATTTCCTTTTTTTCTCTATTAATCGGTTTACTCTGCGGTTAGTTCGAGGCCTTGATTTCAAATGACCTGGACTCTGAAAGCTAAACATTATGCAGTGGTACTGAAAGACAAACACCGTGTGCTAAAAGCCATGTTTGAGAAGCTGGAAGTATATTATTTCTCCTAAAATGAGCCAGAACACGCTCACCAAACCTGATCCTCTGCTTTTTGAAACCAGAATTTCCACACTTCCAAACATCAGCTCAGACCTGCATCCCACCGTGTCACTCACATAAAGCACAAAGACAGAGTGAGACACTTCTGAAACAACTAATATGGATCTTTTAGGCCCTCTCGCTGCTCGACTTTCCACTCTCCAAAGCTAAATGACTTTAGCTAAGTGATATGCAGTTAATTGTTAAGATGCATCTTTCACCCAGCTCTGTGCTTATTCTTAAATTCACTGGACTCCTGGCTGAGGAGAGTGCATCACTGACTGTAATTCGCCGGGAGCCGAGGGCGTGCTGACGGCACGCAGGTCAGTTTTACTGAACCTCCAGTGTCCTCAGCCGGGAGACATATTGGCAGCTGGGAGCAGATCAATGGAGATAACAGAGGGCAGAGAGGAACAGAAGTCATCTGTAATTGTTGGCAAAAAGCACTCAGAAGAATCGACGGAGACGTCAGACTGCGGCCAAACAGCCAGGATGAATCTGTGCCGGATCTCTAACTGAACTCAGCCTGAACATCGGAGAGGCCTGTATCTGGATCCTCCCTCCTTCATCATTTCTCAAGTTTTTACATAATTTTTACTTCAAGGTTTGTAAAATAAGCACAAACTACAATTTAATGACATTTTAAAGCATATGTATGTGTCAAAAGTGTGCAATTTACAGAAAAATATACAGCCTAGGGTCCGATACCCAAAACTAATATTTAAATTTTACTATATTTCATCTCGTTTTCATCTCTAGGCTTGTCTTGATCTCAACAGTGGAAATGCAAAGAGGAACATATGGAGGACACGAGGACAAACGCTGACATGAAACACAGGCAGGCAAGGAGGTGGAAGTAAAGCGACAGGTAACATCTAATAAAAGGTAACAAAGAACTACAGCAGTGAAGGAAACAGACAAATACAGACACATGAAACTGCAAAAGACTAAAACACAGACGTAACAGCACAGCACACATGGTCAAGGACACACAGATACTATAAGATCAAACGTCATAGACCAACACAGTGACTAAACCCTACTGCCTACATCTAACCAACATGTTAAAGCTAAGTAAACAAAAACAAGTTGTGAGTCTTCCCTTTCTGGAGCTCGTGCACTGTGGTAGATTTATGCCAGGCCAGTTCCCTTCCAAATGTAGACTCTAAGTCTTTATGACTGTGGCAGTGTCACCATCAGGATATTAGTATGCTCCTAAATAACCTCCTATTGGCTTTGTTTCTGTGGTGCTGGCACAAAATTTTCACAGGAGAAAACATCAGAGCAGAAAGAAAACATCTCAGAAATCTCATTTTCAGACAGCAGCATAGTTCAGGACTTTAACCCAAAATACTGATGAAGGGCGAAGTCATAAACTTGCCAACTTCCTACAACTCCTGATGCTGTAGAACAAGATGGGAAAACAGGCAACGAGCTGCTGCCAGCCGTGTGAGTACAGCTCAGAATGCAAATGAATGTAAATGGAAATGAACCGCTCTGTGACGGGCAGACGGCCGACCGGAGCATCTGCCAGCTGTTTAACTCCGTACAGCTGGAACAGCAGCCTCATTAGCCTGCACTTTATGGACCCTGTGATTCATGCAATTGTTGAAGAAGGAAGAAAGAGCCTGCACATTCATCAGGTGCTACCATCATTAGAGGTGCCCTAACAGCCAAGTCATTTTTCCCCCCGCGGGTGCTGCAATTTAATCAGTTCAACAACAAATTTACATTTCCTCGCAAATGTTGAAAACTAAATTAGATTTCATTGGCGATTTGTATGGATTTACAGAAAAAATCCAATTCAAACCAACTTCTAATAGCCATCTTATCACAGATGCTTCAAAATTCTCATTAAAACTTGTAAAATGATTTTTTTTTTTTTTCAAATGGTGAGCGCAGCCGTATACAGAAAAACAACATTTATAAGCTGCAGTATTACAGGCGGCAGCACAAATGGATTTTCAGGTGTAACAAGAGGATGATACAAACGCTTTAAATCAGTTAAGCAGCTGTGAAACTAATATTCAGCACATCACTCATCAAGCCAGCTAACCCCAAATGTTCATGACCTTTTTCCTGTTTTTGGATAGAAGGGCTTGAGACAACAGAGATAGAGCTTAACTTTTTCTTTTCTGGGTTCAAGCAGATACCTGTCTGTTAGTATTACTGACATCCACTACATGCAGGTGTATCCCACAAACCAAATAGCAGGTAGACTTAGCCTCCTGTAGGACTGCATCATGGGGACTGTAGTAACCTCTGTCTCTCTTCCACAGCATGTCTTTATCCTGTCTTCCTTTTCTCACCCCAACCAATCACAGCAAATGGCCCCGCCCCTCCCTGAGCCTGGTTCTGCTGGAGGTTTCTTCCTGTTAAAAGGGAGGTTTTCCTTCCCACTGTCGCCAAAGTGCTTGATTGTTGGGTTTTTCTCTGTATGTATTATTGTGAGTCTACCTTACAATATAAAGCAGCAATAATGCTCTTGGAGCTAAATAAATAAACTTGAATTAAATATATTCTGGGTTGAAACTTTAAAATCTTTTTTTATTATTTTTAGTAATAAATCTCAGCTCTGTGAATGTGAAATATAAAAGAAATTACAGATTGACAATGATTTCATTTTTAATAAAAAATGACTGATGCTGTCTTTTCAATCTATCTTCTACCTTTTATAGCAGCCGGTGATTTTTGAATTAGTTTTTTGCATTTCCACTAAAACTGAAATATTCTTTAATACTCCTAAATATCGTTTTCAGTCTTTGTGCTGAGAGAGTCTAGGCTGAATATTCAATATACTGAATACTCTGTGGATATTCGTTGAAAGATTGTCACGTCAGTTTTTGCTGATCGCTGTTTTCTTTGTCTTCAGACTTATAGCTAATCAAATATAAAGTATGAAACGTTTTTATACAGCAAAGATTGGCACAGCAACAGCAATGTCTGATAAATGTCATGCAATCATGGCTCATTTGCTTTCTGTTATTATAGTGCGTTTGCTGTTTACTGCTGGACCTAAATTATGAGACATATTTAGCTTTTCCTCTTTTAATACCAACAAACACGCACACGCTCCATTTCTCTCTCGTAGCTGTAAAGCGTCCTCCTTGTGTTTGTGAGTTTTTACTACCAGACGGCAGCAGTAAATCTGCAGTGGCCCTCCGTCCAGAGCCAAACATTACACGCAGTGCCCCTTTAATGGACCATAAATTAGCTTTGATGCGGCTGCCTGTTGGTTTGAGGGAGTGTGTGTTGAATGGAGGCATACCATGGTGAAACAGATCCAATAAACATGGAACCAACTTGTCTGAAAGATAAAACAAAGCTGTCGCACTTATGTGCAGCTAAAGTTACATTAAATATGTTCATATCTTTTATTTTTGTGTCACAGAAATCAATTCAAGTTTTAAATTAAGGCTTAAAACAGTCTCATCAGCGTCCTCAGCCCACAGCCTTTACAATGAAATGTAATCAGGAAATGATTTATAATTACGAATCTCGCTGATTCCCACTTGAACATGTCGCCTGTTTCCTCATTTATCCACATGGTTTCTGTTTGGATGTTTTGGTGGTATCAAACACCATCCTTCTGGAAACATCATGCCAGCAGCTCCTCGCTTTATTCTTTGCAAAGACTGTAAACTGTAAGAAAACAGATGGATTTAAAGTACTGGGCCACTTAAACACTGCGCCTGCAGAAGCTGCTCGGCCATGGAAACCTAAGCCTTGAAGCTCCTGGTGCACAGCTTTGTGCTGATGTTAATGCCACAGGCAGTCTGCAGTTACTGATTCAGCAGACTGTTGGTGAGATTTACACCATCAGCTCCACTGCTCTGAAATGCGGCTGCAGAATGTGACAGAGTGGTTTCTAAAGACTTCAGTGTGGCAATAACATTGCTTATATTTGACTGTGGAACATCTAACAGGAGAGACGTTTCACAAAGTGACTGATTTGCGCATCTTTAGCACATCCTATTCTTTCCCAAATGATTGTAAAAGTAGACTGCGTGGCCAGGTGTGTGATTTTATACACTTGTGACAATACGACTGAAAACACCTGAATTCAAAGATTAAGAAGCATGGCCCAATACTTGAGTGTGTGTTTATTTAAGATTTCTTTCCATCCTGTATCAGAGCCAGGTATTATCTATTAGTAAACACAACCTGCAGCCAGAGGTAGACTTTCCCCACTATGATTAAAATCGATGCAGCGTTCTTGTACTTTCTTTCTCTTGCATCAGTTTTTTGTTTTGTTTTTTTGCATCAAGGTTCAATAACTTCAGTGTGTCTGAGGCTGTTTGATTAGGTGGAAGATTTTTTGTTCCCCAGTCAGGCCTGTTTTTCTTATTTATAAATTAAGGTACTTTTTAAGCAGATCTATAAAAATATGGCGTAGAGCTCTGGATGGATCTATGGTGGATCTAAAGATGAAGAAGAAGAAAAGAAGATCAAAAGGTCAACCAACTACATTACCCAGAGTGGCCCGAAGGCCCACAGCCATTCAGCAGAAAATAATCTCAAACATAAAGCATGGTCAACCTATGAGCCACCTCCTCTATAATGTATAGACACATTGTATACGGATTATAGAGTACATACTCACATAGTGCTCAGAGTGCAAAGGCACAGACTCACAATGAAGCCTGATTTATATTTAACTCATTCAGACAAAAACATGACTTTAATGGTTTATCTTATTCACTGACCCAAAGAGTATTACTGCATGCACACACACACACACACACAGTGTAGAGTCTGATATTCTATCATTTCCACAATTTCCATGAAGATGGAAACTGTACAGTTATTGTACAGTAGCTGTAGCATGTTAGCAGCTTTAAAGCTACAGCTGATTTTTTTAAATGTTTTTCAGTCTGAACGAATTAAGGAAATGAATGAATATGAATGCCGTCTTATTCATTCAAATAGCATTTGTGTAATGGCATGTGTACCGGGATGTTCAACGTGCCTCTGACAGACGGAGAGCATGTGCATCCTTTAACACATGAAATAAAACATTAATTAGATAGAAAATTTTAATTTCCATGTTTTCTTGAGTGACTGTATCAATATTTTTGATGGTAAAGAGTCATTTCACATGTTTGTGCTGGTCAGAAAATGAGTTGCAAATCATGTGATGAAAATAGAATTACCACATGGAAACAGCACAGTGCCGTTCGCTGTATCTCAGGCTGCTAATGTGTTCAGTTTGCTGAAAAAGATGAACAAAAGCTCTGAACAAGTGAAACAAAGTGAGCTGGAGCACTGCTGAGCTGGAGCTTGACCAAAGCTGAGCCTGGCAAGACTAAAGTCGCACATCAGTCATAGCTTAGCTGAAGTTTAGCTGGACTTTAACTGCAGCCAAAGCAGCATTTAGTTACACTTCACCACAGGTTAGTAAAGCAAATGATCTGAAATTAGCCAGATCTCATCCAGATCTGAGCTGACGTTCAGTTTACCTGGATTTCTGCTAAACAACATTTTTAGTTACCGCTCAGCCAAAGGTGCTCACCATGAACTCACTCAGACCGCGATGGATGCTCAACCAGCAGAGGTCAGTAAAACGAAGCTATTCAGCTCAGAGTAAAGTTGCTCTTTATAATGTAGAAGGTTGTGGCTGCAGAGTGGGGTGATTAAACCAACTAAGACTCTGTGTGTGTGTGTGTGTGTGTGTGTGTGTGTGTGCCATCCAATATTAAATAATGGATGGCAGCATTAGAGGGCTTGTAGCTGGCATGTCGAGAGAGGCATTAGAAAGTTTATATTGTCTCTCCGTGCATCGCTCCCTCCTTTCTCCACACATTTCCTTTATTTCTTTCCCTCTCTCGTACCCTTTCTGTTCTCTCCTCCATCTCTCTTGCCATCTCCCATTTCTCTCTTCTTCCCGCCCTCCCCCGTCTTTCTCCTGGGTCATTATCTAGAGCTGCTGGAGCCAAGTCTCCGTCCTGCAGCAGGAGGAGGACAACACATCGAGTGGTAGCTTGACACGAAGCCAGAGGAGGGAGATGGAAGGAGGAGGAAGCAAAGGAGGGAAGAAAGGAGGGAGGAAAGAGGAGGTTGAGTGAGGACAGTCAAGAGAAGGGTGAAGAGAAAGAGAAAGAAGAAGGCGAGAAGGTCAAGATGAACAAAGTGTGAGAGAGGAGAGGAGGAAAAACAGCATATACTGAATCTGTAAATCTCAAGCATGTGCAGTCACATACAGACCTTACTATTTACTTACTCAACCTTTTAATCATATTTTCTGTAAAACGGGAGTTATTTATAAACCCAGCAGTGCCTACAGGCTAAGTGTCCTCCACACTGCACATGAAAAGAAATCTGCAGGAGAAGCTAAACACTGAATCGTTTATACCTTTATTTATTTATTGGTCTGAACAGTGGTTAACATGGAAAATACTGAGAGACCCTGTAAAAGATGCAACATTAATAAAAATGACAGCTGTTGTGCCTCAGAAACTCTCATAGCATTTAAAGTTAGAAAAATGTATTGTGCCAAAAAATGAAACATTATTTTAAAGAAATCTAAGAGTGAAAAATCAGGGTTGGACAAACTCAAAGCCTAATGATAAGAAATTACACTTTACTGTAGCTGGTTTCACTGAAATCTGAAGGTTTTTTCTCTTTTACAGTGTATACATGTGAAAAAGGAGAAAATGAAAGCTGTCTGAATCCAGCGGAGCAAAACGGTCTCATTCAGATATCTGACTGTAGTGACCCTGCAGCTGGAGTTGGAGCCAGTCGTCGTCATAAATAACGGTTTTACAAAAGGGGAGTGTCTCGGGAGGCACGGGTCAGCCCAAATATTCTGAGCTGCTCTCTCAGTATGTTAAATATTTCATGGCCAGAATTATGTCATCCTGCACCGAGCCACGATACCAAAGACCAGACAGACACAAGCCGAGAGGGGGAGGCTGGCGAGGAAAGATGGAAAACACTGGGAAGGTTGGAGAGTCACTCGAAATCTAAAAACTGATTCCCAGCCATAAGGACTAAAAGACAAGCAAATGCTGCTTCCCAATTGGAGCAGATAGAAATCCAATAATGCCGAGTCAGCCAATGGAACACAGAGACCGATCCTTATCTCCCACCTGTAATAGGGGAGCCAGCCAATCACAATCTAATAGAGGGGCAGACAGCCAATGATAATTCGTTTAGTGAGAAGAGCAGGAAGGACAATCAAATTGTAGGGAGAGCCACCCGATCAGATACAATGGAAGAAGGAGAGAAGAGCTGAAATGAAAATTTAAGGACTTTTAAAAATGTATTTCTTAATATTTGTATTTTACTATTATTTCAAAATGGGGAAAAGCCTTCGAGCTTGTACATCTTCCAACTTTTTGCATTTATAAAAAAAACAAAACGTAAAGAAAAAGAAGAAGGTTGAAATGTATCCACTCAAACTCAGCTTAATATGATTGGATATTTAAGCTCTTTTCTTTTGATTTTTAAACAGCGTACGGGCACACAGAGGAGTGGCGCTCGACTGCTTTTCTTTCAGTCATCACAAACGTGGAATATGTTCATCACTAACTCAGCACTTGAAATAATCGCACTTTGATGTGTTTACGTGGTCCAAAAGCTTTAAATTAGAACCACTTTTAGAACAGCTGCTCTTAAGTGGAAGCTTTGGGACATTTTCATTATCATTTTTGGAAGTTGGAACGTCTTTCATACCTAAAATGTTTTCACAGGTTCTTCACGGAGAGCAGTCAATGTGACCTGAAATCACAGATCCTTAAACATGATGCCAGATTTTCTTTTTGTATATTTTGAACATTTTATAAGAAAAAAAAAAAACAGAACCACAATCATCCTCTCCTGCAGTGACTCCATGACTTACAGCAATGCTTCTTATGTTTGCATCTTTGTCTGTGTCACAAAAATTCCTTTTTTATCAACTTTTCTCACTGGCTGAAAAGACCTTCATGCAAATGTTGCACCAACAACCCAGAATACAGGTGCCAGTGGGTTTTCTATAAAACCTTAGAAAAAAATGGGACAGTGAGAAAAACAGCTGAAGGCATGAGTGTGTACACAAAAAGACCTTTTAATACCAGAAGAGAAGAAAAGAATCTGCTGAACATTCAACAAAATCCCCTCAGTGCAAACAACCAACAACCGCACAACAACAAGATCCAACTCAGAGTAGAAAGAGTTACAGCAAATCCTCCATCGCCTTCATGGCCGGAACAACCTCCAGAGGCGCCTCAGGGCAAAAATGCACCGTTAAGCCTCCAGAGACCTTTGCGATACGCATCGGTGTTATTACTCACGAGCAGGCAATTCAATTGTGTTCATATGGCGCCGGGTCAGGAAACTTGTCTCAAAGAGCATAATTGTAAGATGATGACCAGAAACCAGTCGTTACTCTATAGTTGACCTTAGTTATACAGAGGATCAATTATTTTAAGTTATATTCTATATAAAATGAAATACAGGATGTGTGGTTTCCCAGTTATCTGTAATAGATATATGTGATTTCGATTACCGGCCCGACACTCTGAGATATTTGAATTTGTTCATTTATGATGTAACAAATAAACCTTTTTGAACAGTCAAACAATCCAAATACGCACTAAATAAAAACACTTCCAGATGTGCTTGTAATTAACTGTTGGCGTCAGCTTTGCTGTACTTTTATGGTTTAATATGACACCAAACAAGACAGATGTTGGCACGGTTATTTTTTTCACAAATTTGTAAATAATGATGTTTGGATATTGTTTGGATTTACATATGTAAATCCAAACAATATGTTAATACATTTTTGGCAGCACTGCTGATCCACATCAGACTTCTTATTTATACAATGGTTTTCATGCAATCTAAAGCAGAATGTAAACTGATACAGCAATATGGTAGTTATGAATATTCATATTAAATGTGGCAACTTTCCAATGTTTAAAAGCTCTTCTGTGACCCAAGAGCTCAGACTTTAGCGTAGTCCAACAGGGTTACCGACGGTTCCCTCGTCTTCCAGGAGGAGCTGTTATTACAGATGTCTTCATACAGCCATCTGCTGCACACATGACGCGCTCATCAGGACTCAACCTGAGTAACAACGTGACGTTAAATGCAAGTTTACATCAGCGTACAGAAGAAGTGATGTTTTTTTTTTATTGTGATCGAATGAAATATTCAAATACACCCAGGCCATTATGTGCCATGACGAGCAGGCAAAATTGACGTTACATTATTTAAATGTCTGCTGTCAAATTTGCAGATATAATTTTTGTGTTCATTTACACCTTTTAAGGAGGTGGGGTTGTGCAGAGGTGACAACAACTCTTTAAAGTATGATTTTGTTCAACAGTTTTGTTATTGAAAGGCAGAAAACTGGTCTGAAGATCAGAAGTTGGTCTCAACTGACTGTGTGCGTCTGTGTGTGTTTGACTGACAGCAGCAGAGAAACTGCCAGAGTGCTGATGTTACACCGTAACAAGAGACGTAAACACCATTTGGATAAGGTTTTCATTTCAGGGATTTTAATCCAGTCCCGAGCATTTGTGTCATCGCTGCATTAATAATTACAGCTAAAATGAGCCTTTTCCATTTCCTGCATTTTATCAGCTCTCTGTGAAAATTAACTTTTGCATGCGATGAAACTACCTGACCAAACAAATGAGTTAATGCAGCTTCTAGGAACACTCAATATTTTACCATCTATGCTTCACACAACTGCAGTGAAAAGCGGTGGGAAAAAGGGTGAAATTTGGGGGTTTGAGCTTCCTGTATGGCTCCCCGTGAGTGTCCTCTTCTGCCTCCAAACTGTTTGAATTGTTCTTCACAAGGACACCGGTATCGACCGGACAAGTTTGATCACCAGCTCAGTTTGTTTTTCCTCTCTGAAAACTTCTATTCTGGGTTACATCAGGCTGCTAAAAGCCTCTCTGCTCTCCTCCTCTTTCCATCCTCATCTTTCCCTTCCTTCCTCCATCACCTCTCCTCCTTTTCCTAAATCCTGTGCTCTCCTTCTGTCTGCTCCCTTTCTTTCTCCTCTCCTCCTCCAGTGTAATCCACGGCCATGTTTAATTGATAGAGTGATGATGAAAGTTGCAGGAGGAGGGATGGTTGTTCCATGTTTTCTCCTCCTCTGGTGAAAGAGATCCAGCTCTTTAAGCAAACTGAAATCCTGCCTCTCCATCCCCTCTCTCTCACGTTCCTTTCTCTGTCATTTAAGCTCTTGTTTTTTATTTCCATGCATTCCTTTACTCTTTTTAAATCTCACCTTTTCCTCTTTCAGTTTTTGCATGAAACCATCTTTTGCAAAGATAGCATCCTTGTCTGAAACCCTAAGATATGGCTGAAAGCTGCTGTCACACTTAGATTCAGGTAAACACCTTTAAATACAGGTATGGACAAGAGCTTTGAGTCCCCGGAAACTGTAACAACCCTTTTGGGTTATAGCACCACTAGGGGGGGTTGCCCTAATAGCTTTGGGAGTCTCCTAGTGGGTGTGTGTCGTTAGCGGCAGCCATTCCATGCTGCTCATGTTCTTTTATCTCAAAAGAAACCTTACTGTTGTGACAAGCTGGCGCCGGCAATACCAATGTCCACACATGTATGCACGGACGAGTACAGCCGTGGAGACCTGGCTTATAAGGTGTAATGTTGCTGACAGCGAATAAAAGTCTGTCATTGGATTTAACCGACTGGCTTCAGGTTGTTCGGCTAACCCCCACACCACACGCTAGCCGCTCCTTCCTCGCCAGACCGACGTTACAGAACCATGAAGATATAATCTTTAATGCAAATGTTTTGGCTTTACATTACCTTCTGATAGCCTTTTGTGACATTATTACAGTTCTCATCCAAGCCAGCAGAGATCTGTTATAAAACCCATAGTTTTACCTCATGGAGTATGATGGACAAACAAGGTTTTGTCAAAGCAGTCTGATTGCTTTAAACAGAAGGTGACAACTTAGAAAAATGTCAATCCATCAGTAGTATACACCCAACTACAGGACTGACAGGGGAGAATTTTTATATTGCAAAGTCCCTCCTTTGTGAATCTGACTGCCTCCTTCATCCCCTCCTGCTGTCTGTTACATTCATTATTAATAATTTAGATTCAATTGCATCAATACCTTACTGCAATTGATCTCAAGTTTTTAAAACTGAGCCTTTGATAAAACAAATGTTAAATGCACCCAACTGAAAAAATGGGAAGATTGTTGTGAGAGAAAGGAAGCAAATAATAAACAGACAGACACGTGATGCCCGACGACGGGTGAGCTACAATCAAAGAAATCCCAAAAATAAGACGGAAAGTCTATTTTCAGCATCAGAGTGGTTGTGTTGTTATCTGAAGCTTAGACTTCCAACATCCAGATCAAAGTGAATCAAACTCTACTGTACAGGGACATCAGAGACATTCTGGACACGTTTTACGAGCAAAACGAGCTCTGCTCACGTGGTCCGCTCGCTGACGTCATGGCGTCTTATTTATTTCATCAGGAAACGAACCCTGACAGAGACGTCAGCTTCCTCCTCTTTCAGCCCACCAGACCATGTCACAATAAAGACCTCAGAGTGATTCATCATAAACCAGATATGATATCAGGTCCAGCGTAACCCTGTCCCAAAAGCTCCACTCATCACCTAAAAACCATGTGTTGCCTCGGAACAAGTGAACGCATTGTTTTTATGAGGATTCTTGAATATGACTTGTGCTTTGTTACAACTTTGTTTAGCCCTTTAAGCAATGACCAACATCTGCTTCATATTAATAGATACAACGAGCTGCTCTAATTGCCCTCCATCAACAGTGCAACGTAATGCATCTTCAATTAGAAAGAATGAAAAACCATTATCTGGTCTGACAGCTCTGCAGATGTGGCTTGGTTTGGGAAAGTTGCAACAGTTAAATGAAACCATGAAAACAGGAAGTGAGTCCAAAAGCCACAGCGATCCATTCTGCTGTGATTCTGCAGCCACACTAATGTAGAAAATGTCCATGTGACTCAGAGATTGATGAGGATGGAAGTTACTGTGCTGAGGCACAAGTGAAAAAGTTGTGCATGACTTAATGCATCTAATCTTATGTTTGGAGTATATTTGAAAAAAATTAGATGTGTGTTCAATTTTGAAAAGTTACCAGCTGGGCTTGAATGTTGTGGGGAAGAGGGAAAAGCAAATGGACAGCTGATAAGAGAAACTTTATATTTTAAAGAGAGGGGTACATTATAAGTTGCCTGTAACCTTAATTTTGCTAGTCTAGCAAGTGTTTTTCCAATCTTTAAATGTGGGGGTCAAGGGGAAACGAGGATAGGCCAGAATGTACAGGAGGGACGTTCCAAGAGCAGGTTTAAATAACAAAAAGCAAGCCTTTTTTTACTGTTATGAAATCCCTAAGAAAGGCAAAGTCTGAATAGAAAGCAACAACAAAAAATACAGGTAAACACAGGTAAGAAAGAGACACAGGTGGAGCCAAACCCAAGTGAAACTAATCAGGGTGAAGCAGACACAAAGCAAGATCAAATATGATGCAAAAGAAAACGAAGTAGTAAAATAGTAAGTACTCAAAAGACAATGAACATTGAGACATGGGGACTAAAACTAAACAGAGGGAAGCATGGAAGGCACAGAGATCTGTCCAACAGCCAAGAATCACAGCTGTCACAAATGATGAGCTCAAACAGAGAATAGACTGTCAGAGAAAATATTCTGACTGTTGGATACATGCAGGGCTTACGACATTTTAGATAAGACTTCAATAATGTTACTTAAGGTTTTAAAGTTTTATTTTCATAGTAATGACTCTTTTCTACCTGCAGGGAAAGTGATGATCAGGAGCAATCTTCTTACTTTTTCCCCACAGACAGCCGTTTTCTGACCTTCCACATGGTTGATGTCTGTGATGTGTTGAGCATTTTTAGAAGGTAACTACGATTAAATGATGGATCAGAAAAGGCCAATACCTTTAGAGTAGGCCATTTCATTCAGGTGTGTACATAATGTAGACTCCCACACAAAGGAGGAAGCCCTGACTGGTTGTTGCTTGGTGTTTGAGTGGTATCCTCGTTAGGCCTCTGTTTTAGCACTGGACTTAGACTTCTTGACCTATTTACTGCTGACAAAAACAGTAATAGTTGTTTGACCTGCTTCCAAACATGCCTGCCAAATGCAACTCAGATGAATGCACCATCATCATGTTTGCTGACGACACTGCTCTGATTGTTGGTGTCAGCACGGCTGACGAGTCAGCACACAGACAGGAGGTAAGAGCTGTGCGAATGAAACATCTAGATGTGAATAAAACATTAGACATTATAATGGACCCTAGGAAGTCCTGACAATAACGTCACTGCGCGTCAGCATATCTGCTGCCAAAAAGTTCAGGAACATCCCTAATTCTCTGCATCGACGTGACTAAAGGCCTTATCTGGGTATCAAACACTCCCTGGCATAATAAAAAGAAAAATAGCACCTATGGAGTTCTGTTATGACCCAGATTTGCCTCAGTGTGCTGGCAAGATAATGGTATGATCCTCTATTGATTAGTCTTTAATCCACTGGGAGATTTTAGAGCTGAAATATAAATATAACCTGAGAATCGATGTGGCAGTGAGCAGTGAGCTGTAGAGCGCTATTATTAGACTCTAGACACTGAAAATAAAACCAACTAAAACTCTCCCAAAATAACAGACATGCTGACAGTTTCTGTGTCCTCACTTTTGGACAAATGGTACATAAAATATCAAATAAACCATGAAAGCAACCATTACTCATCAGGTGAACAACCAGGAACCGCTTCATGTTCTGGTATAAGTTATTCAGCTTCAGGTGCTGTGTTGAAGTTTAAATGTTTATAATGTATAAAATATTGACAAGCTGTTTTACTTTTTGTTCTCAGCTGCAGGTTTATAATAAAATAATAATATAATAATATAATAAATAATCATGCAAGGCTGAGCTGAAAGAGAAGACATAAAGTAAATAAAAAAACGATGTACATCACATGAAAACACAACAATAAACTTAATAAACAATAAATTAAATTAAAGCCTTTTTAGCCATCCACAAAGCAAAATCCACACAATAAAAATCTTCATCACAAAATGGAAAATATCTTTTAATTTAAAACAATGTTTAAATTAAAAAGTAAAACAAGTTTGTGAATCTTATTTAAGATGTTCAGTCATGTTGGGTTTAAGGCCCCAAATGCAGACGTTAGAGTCAGACAGGTTACACAAACCAATGAACTATTTAAAAGAACAAACAATGAAACAAACAAAAACAGAAATTATATCAGAACAGGTCCAAAAGTTAGGAATACAGGGCGATCAAGAAATTAATAAAAAGACTGAAGAAAATACAAGATAAGCGAGAGACAAGAGGGTGATGGTCAAAAGAAACAGATGGGACCAATTCACAGGTGGAAACAATGAAGGCAACTGGAAAAGCAGGGTCAAAGAACAAAGGCAGGAAGTACGTATTTCAACACATGAGCCTTCAAAGTAAAACCTAAAGACAATTAGCCAACAAAGGCAAACATGAAGAAGGACGTGAACCTACAAAAAGACATAAACAAACTAATGAATATATATTTTCCTGATTTTGTTTTGTCTTTTCTTTTAATAAACAACTATTCTTGTACAATGAAAATCACACAAACTCAGGCATGCACATATATTCTCACATTTATTTACCAAAACTGTGCTTTATCATGTATGATTGCGCTGATGATCTATGTGCATGGATCTGTGAAGTGACTAAATCCACAGTGCTGATGGACACACCTCTGTGGGTTGTCCTCTAAAGGCAGTTTATGCTAGTGCTGGCAAATTAACCAGCGATGCTCTATTGCTTTGCTGTTTTTAAAGGCGCATGCAGCACTTCTAAACTTCTAATTTCACATATTTGTAGTTTTCAAGTTTTAAAAAATAATTCTGCGAGCTGCTTTTGTATGACACATAACTTATTTTTACTAATGAGGAGGTTTCTCATATAAACAGAGTGACCACGCCAGCTTCCACACAGCAAAGGGCACTTCAAATAAACCAATTATTTAAGATTAAAACAAATATACCGTTCTCTGTGGGCATTTCTTTTGACCTCAGGGAGCTTTACGTCAGTTCAGAGGAGAACAAAATCATTTGCTTTCTTTCTACATCTCCCTCTCTCTCTTTGTTTCTACGCCTCGTTCTTCCTATTTTCTGCCCTCTCATTTTCTCCTGTATTTACATCTCCCACGCTCTCTCCCTTCTCCCACCTACCCTCCTCCTCCTCCCCCTGCATACTCCTCTCCTTGTTATGAACTCATCGGTGTTTGTTGCTGAGAAGAAGCTCACGTTGTTTCAGAGCGTCTCTAATGTGCTTTATTTGTTCATTTTGCATAATCTACATTTCCATGTTTATTTTTACCTCTCTCTCTGTCTCTCCCTCTCTCTCGCTCACACACACACACAGACACGTGATTTGAATATCACATGATGTTTTAAATGTTTTAGATAAGCTGTACACGAAGAGAGAGGAAGAGGGAAGTGCAAAGCTAAGGAAAGAGAAAGAAAGAATGAAAGAAGGAATGATGACACATTGATAAATAAACTGCCGTGTGCATGAGCATTGTGTTTGCTTTGACAAAGACGATGTTGCTCTCTGACTGGCTGCCAGATATCTGTTGAAGCGTTCACCGGTTTCACTGAAGAGTTGACTCTGTATGTAAACAGAAACATTTTACACTCATCTTACATCTTGTCATCGGTCAGAAACTTGGTCAAACCTCCTCAAGCCTGTTTCAAACCTGCAGGATGCTTTGACAGGACGATCCCTTCCAGATATTCCAGCCATCTTTAAAGTAACTGTAAGAGGCCTTCAACACATTTTAATTATATATGACGACTTCTGGAACTGATCAAGGCCCTGGAAGATCTTCATGAAAGCTCAGAGCACCTGGAACTCTGTTGGGAGAGCCTTCAATTGAACTACTTCCGGAACAACTTCAAAAATGTTCAAGTTCAAGACTGCCTGAAGCCTGTCACATGCGCTGGAAATCTTAAGTGCTCACGTTGAAGACAACTCACCTTGGTGGTGCTCCTAAGAGTTGTTGACCCACCTTGCCCTCCTGTGAGCTGTTAAGGTCACATGGAACAAGGTGTAACTGGGAGTAGACCCTTCACAGACACTGTTCCATTGGCCGTCTTTTAAATAAATTAAATCATCCCAACATCTTAAAGCGATTTTTAAAAGTCCACTAAAAAAAAAAAACAGGAAAAAGAATCTCTTGACCATTTATGACACCACCTCCTCTGCAACTTCTTCAAGATTTTCTCTAACCTCCATAATTCCTTGTGTAACAGGGATTATTGTAACTTCGTAAAGAACATGGAACTCCAAGCAGCTATAACACCACAGACTTGGAACCCCCACAAAACAAACCTTCCCTGAGAATATCTAGAACTTTAGCAAGGACATTTGAAAAATGTGAAAAAAAAAAAATGGAAAGTGGCCTAGAAGAATATTAATCACTTAAAAATCCAAAATCATTTTAAGGAATCAATGACTGTAAGGATTACAGGAATATCAAGGCATTAAGGTCTAGTGGATTCACACTAAGGATTTCTGGATTATCACCAGGAGTGTCTAGAACAAATCTAAAATATCTCATAAGAGGTTCCAGAAGCCTCAAACCCCCTAAATTACATACAGGGGTTCCTCAAGACCCCCGTAAACAACCCTGGAACATCTTTAAAGTTGTGCATCAAGATCCACATAGCATCAAAGAAGTCTTTTAATTTATCAAGGACACCAAGAACCTTCTAAAATTGTTCTTGAACAATTTGAAGGATAGAATAACCTAAATCTAATCACCTAAAAAAGCCCAACTAGCTTTCTAGCACTGAACAAGAGTTTATAAAGTCAGCAGTGCAGAACACAGAATCAATATGATACTCCAGGTGATAAATGATTAAAGCAGGAAAAGATTATATTATTCCTGAACTGTGTCACGGCTTTACTTTGTCAAAGTCATTAGTCACTTTCTAATATCAGTGGCCATCCATAGTTCATATCACACTAAACGGCTTAAATATCATCCTTGTCTTCTCTTCCTGTGCTCTTCTTTATTTCTCTTCCAACACTTCCCACTGTAGCTTCAGTGTCTGTAAATCAGCTTAATGTGAAATCTGTGCTGAGGGAAACAAGCTTTGACCCTCAGACGACCGGCATAGCTGCGAGCTTTATTGGAGGCTGTGGGGGAGACGCAAGGATGATGGGAGGGCGGCAGAGGTCGACAGGTATATTCAGAGCTCAGATTTAATTTCCTCTGTTCTTCTGAATTGATTTTAAAGTTTTTACTGAGGACATATGAACATCAGGGTTTTTTTAAAGCAGTCTAAGTTTTGGATAAGGTTGGTTTTTAGCAATGCTAAACCCTCTGAACAGGCACACGTTACCCTCTATAATAATGGACCAGCAGCAGCTGGGTGAAAAAACAAAAAACAAAATACAGGATTTCACCTTGGAACTGGAGACTTTCCTGTTTTTAATAGCAAGTCAGTCCCTACTATAGCTCTGTGTATTTATAACCCTGTAAAATAGAAGCACTCACACACTCAGAGAACACTGCATTTACTCACATTCATTTCTCAGAGACATCCTAACATAATAAGGAAATTAAACCAAGTCTTGACTTCACGCTTTAATCAGGGGCCTAACAGCTAAAGTGGTCAAAGCACAAGAAGCAGTATTATTATATTGTAGCATTTTTAGGCTCTAGAATACATGTTTTTGGAAGTTTATTGTAGGAATAGACCATACAATATACCAAACAATGACCTTGCCCAAAGTCTAACCAAGTACTTAAAAATGCAATTGAAAATGAAACTATAAAGTAAGTGTAAATATATTGTTAAAACATGTGATGCTAACACACTGTGACTGAAAATACTGGCAGCACCCAGTGGTTTCCCTCAACCTCATAGTAGATAAACCTATGATATCAATTCTCGAGTTATCGCATTCCCAAACTTGGGTGTCCACACCGCCCACCCGGCAGGGTCACCCTTTCATTTATGGCTCAGGGGTAAAGAAACTTGGCAGAATAATGGTACAACATGAGATGCAAATATTGATGCTATGAGTCGTGTAATTTAGGCAGAATTTGTGCTCTTTTTTTTATCTGAAAAGAGACAGAAACCTGAGAGTTAATTATCATCTACATTGGACAACAGAAACAAAAGTTTAAAAGACCCAAAAATTAGACCCCAACTTGAGTTGATAAAGACTCTATTTTTTTTTCCCCAGAGGGAAGTTAAGTCTCCGCCCACAGTGCAGCTGTGTAAAGGTATTCAGGTCCCCAAGGAACATGAGCTCAGAACAGTTCAGACGACACTGACTTAAAGTGCATTCATTACCTGGAGACTTACCCTGACCTTAAACCAAGTCTTCACACTAGTTTTACAAATTATAGTCCATTATGCTGATGGGTCCTCACAGTGTCTCAATATAAATAGATCTATGTCCCCATAACATTAGTAAAAAGAGCACACACTCGTGTGTGTGTGTGTGTGTGTGTGTGTGTGTGTGTGTGTGTGTGTGTGTGTGTGTGTGTGTGTGTGTGTGTGTGTGGGTGGGTGGGTAGTTGGGTGCATGCACATGTCTGACAAACCATCTGTCTCAATTTCTGTCACATAAAATCATACTTTAATCAGATTATGACATCTTCTGACCACAAAAACCACCTGAAAAATCATAGGCTAGTGTACGTAACCATGGTAACAGCCCCAATCCCATTTAGACTCGGAAGCATGGAAGTAAGTGTGTGTGTGTGTGTGTGTGTGTGTGTGTGTGTGTGTGTGTGCGTGTGTGTTCGTGCATGTCAGGGGATTTGTGATGAAATGAGGATTTCCTAATCACAAAGCAACAAGATAAATTACTTTCTTGCCATGTTGAAGGACACTGTGAACGGTGTTTGGGTGCGTGTGCACGTCTCTGGGGTAAAAGTAAAGAATCAAATCCTTAATTACATTTTGCAATAAATTCCTGGTAGTGCTTGTTGAAGGGAAGAGACCGAGTGTGTGCACATGCTTATGTATCTCTGTGAGGACCAATGAAGGTTATTGAACTTGTAAGGACATTTCAGTCGACAGAGGGTTGAATGATTGTTCAGGTTTTATTTTAGTCTGAGGTCTAGGCTAGAAGCTATATTTCATCATATTATATTGTACAACTGATTAACATAAAATGTAATTCTGGTAAATTAAATATTTCTATTATGATAGATGATATCCATCTATTTTTTTCTATTTTATTGGTTTGAGAGAATTTTGCTTTTAAGTGATATAATAGTTTAAAACTACACTATCTATACGTATGTGCAGCAGATTGCACACTGCAGCTACAAAGGTCACTGATTTCACAATAAAAGATGATCCTGCCTGAAAATGTCTAACAGAATCAGGTGTTAAAAAAAATTTATATCATAAGAAAACAGTTTGTACAGATAAGGAACCATTTTAAACATCAACTAACTGCATGCACTGCATTTAGGTACTATGCTAATATTTGGGATATTAGAAACCACTTCTGAAACTAGTCTAAACCAGTCTAATAATATTCAAAATTCATTCTATAACCAGATTGAAACCAGTCTAACGTCTAAAGCCGACTTGAAAATCAGGCAAAACTAGTTAAAAAAAAAAAAAAAACTCCATCCAGAGCAAAAACAGTTCAAAGTCTGAAACCAGTCAAAACCATGGAGTCATCTGGGATTACTTAATGAGAAAGAGACAGCCTAAATCCACTGAAGAAATGTACGTTGCTGACTGACCTACCTGCCGACTAGCTTAAAAAATGGTGTGCAGGTGTACTAAAGAGAACTGGTTCAGTTCTAAAGGAAACTGGTCACACCAAACTCTGATCTCGTTTATTTTTCACTTTGTAAAAAGCAAACTGAGAAATGACTGAAATGTTTTTGCACTGGGGCCGTTTCATTTGCACATCACAGCTAACAAAGTCTTTGAATATTAGGCTGGAGATCCCTGCTGAAGTCATTCATGAGCACTTATTGCTGTGTGCACCTCCACATTACAAAAATGTCTCTATTAGCCTACTCTGATTTGTACCACCTGATAATTACCATGTTATATAATGACCTGTGGTAAATGTCATGCTGCTGCTCCGACACTGTCTGAATGGAGCACCTTATACAAGTGTGACCTGTTACATAACACGCACAGAGGGGAGCTATGCGGACTCACTTTCTCATTGCACTGTGGGAGAATAAAAGTTGATTTAAGGTGTAATAAATCAGTTGTATATAACTAATCAAGCTTACTATTATCATGACATCATAAAAATGAAAAACTGTTCACAGGAGAGATGAAAGAAAACATTATGACAGTCAAATCAGTTAATTTATTTAAATATTTAACAGCAAACTAGGAAACTGCACCATAAAAGTCACTGAGGAAAGCTGTATTAAAATGGCACTGAGGAAAATGATATGGTTAAAAACAATAAAAATGTAACTTTTGGAAAAGTGAACACAAAAACTGGACTAAAGTGTCGTTCATAAAAATGTAACTAGAGGGAAAGTGGATTGATGTGCTAATATATAGAAGACTTAGTAATAACTATTTTTGTCATGGAATTAATGCATTAAGAAGAAAGCTGCTCTTTTTAAATGAAATTTACAATTTAAAATTTAGAAAACGTCCAAAATGAAAACACTTTGAGAGGTTTACGACTCATTAAAAGGAAAACCATCAATCTAATCCGTATGAATTTGAAACCAAAGAAAAATGAACAACCTCTGAGTAATTGTTATTTAATGCATCCAGCACTCATCTGGACTTCTAGATCTGCTGCCCTTCACTTACAGTTTTTTCTGAATGCTTAAACCCTAACTGTGATTCCTGTAGCACAATCTCTAAAACTATTCAGACTTATAGCAAAACCACTCACTGAGTGTGCAAAACTAAAAGCACAAAAACTAAAATGTTTGGATAATTGGGTGACAGGTTGTTTTATTTGTGTGTAGAGTTTTGCTAAATTAGCCAATAGTTACATAACATGTGCTTAAGCAATCAGAAAAAACTGTAAACTTCCTGCATAGATCTAGAACAGCATAGATCAGAGACTCATTACAGTTGCTGCCAGGAGTCGATCGATCGCAGGTTATTGATCGGTGTCACACTGTGGCCCTCAAAGCTCTCCGCCAAGGAGACAGCAGTTGATTTCTCCTCTGTTATGGATCTCTGGTGGAGTTCTTACTCCATCACAGCCCAGTAAGATAGGATAGATGTAAGGTCACATAGATCAGCAAATCCCCTATCAAGGTGATCACGTGATTCCCTCCTCTATTTTTCTCTGTGTCTCTCTCACACAGGACAAAGCTAAATTACAGTTTTTTCTGATTGCTTAAGCACATGTTATGTAACTATTGGCTAATTTAGCAAAACTCTTCACACAAATAAAAATACCTGTCACCCAATTATCCAAACATTTTAGTTCTCTTGCAAAAGCAAACACAGCTAGATTAACTCTTCACACCTTCGTAAAAATGGTGTTTCCGTATCAAACAGTACACACAAGCCATCATCTACTAAGCACACAATGCGCCAACTGCACACTGATGGTATGAATACAAAACACATCTGGCTTTTGCTTTCTCTGTGCACAAGGTAGGCTATGTCAGTTTGAGCTCATACTTCTGTCATAGATCCATAAGCATAGAGGGATCCAAACTTCAAGTACTGGTGTTTATTCAAACACATCAAAACAAACACAAGTGTTTATTTCCAAGTATAGGATTATTTGCAATCGCCATAATGACTATATGGGTTACTTGGTCTGCAGTGAACATGCTTCCTCTCCCCCCTCCTCGTCTTCCTCTTGCTCCTCCTTGTCCTTGTCGTCCTCTTCATCCTACTTCTTCACCTCCACGTCCTCTTCCTCGGCCTCCTCTACTTCTCACTCTTTCTGCTCCCTCCATTGTACTCCGCACACACAGCTTACCTGTATTATAGTGCTTAGGCTGATTGCAAAGTGAACTAATTATCTAAAAAAGTTTTCACATGTGAAAGTGTGCCAGACAGTTGGCAAATTAGTGTTAATGATAGCCATACATGTGTATACTTTTGCTTAGGAGTGTGTTGGAAATTTGGAAATTGAGTGTTGTGCAGTGAATTGTGCCTACAGTCTTGCAAAGTGTGTGTTACAAAATTGCAAACTGAGTGCAAAGCAGTTTTTGTGCTTTTAGTTTTGCAAACTCAGTGAGTGGTTTTGCTATAAGTCTGAATAGTTTTAGAGATTGTGCTACAGGAATCACAGTTAGGGTTTGAGCATTCAGAAAAAACTGTAATCTACAGTACGATTTAAAAAAAGAGGCAAATTTCATTTAACTGTGTTATTTGTTCAGGCGGTTTTCTTTCTACCTTTGCGGAGACCAACATTGGTGCAATACTGTCATGAACTCTTACCTAATAAAACCAATGTTTCATTATTACATAATATATAAAGTCAAATCTTCAACCATCTCTCTAAAGGCAGGTGAAAGGAACATTGTGTGGTTCTCTGTACATGCTTCACTTTGCTAAGTATCTTTAGGCAAGTTCTCATCCAAAAACGTAAATGTCACAGTCATTGGTTAAATTAAGACTTTTGCCTCAAATCCTTTCCAGCGTCTCAAAATCTTGCCAAAGGTTCAGATTCTAAAATCTCGCCTGAAGCATTACAGTATTCAAGAATCGCGCCTTATAACTTTTCAGAATCTAACATTCAAGAATCCAGTCTATTTCTAAAATTTCCAACAGTTAAAATATGAGAATTGCACATCTGAGCAACTTTGGATCTCCAGGAATTGCAAAGTACTGGAGGAGAGAAATCAACCACATGTGCCAACAATATTTTCTGAACTAGTGAAATCGTTGGTTATTTCCGTCCATTTGTGACTGCTTATTTTCACTTGGGTGTCACTTTAGCGACTTTAAATATTTAAAGGCACTCAAACACACGGTGCCATAAGTCTCAGAACAATCAGCCCATGCCCGTGGCGATTTTATATGGCAGCCTGTTAGCAGAAGGATTTTTTGGACTCTGATTATAATTTTTTCATTTTCTTCTACTTGGAGCTGTGTTTGAATCCTCTGCCTCCCCACCTCTTCCTCTCTATTAAAACATTAACAGTGTATGCCATGTGCTGAGATGGCCTATAATTCTGTTTTATAAGGCCAGTGCTGCTCTTGCTCTCAGGCTCATATACATCCTGTTCCTCAGAGGAAATGGCTGCTTCCTATCTCGTTCCTATAAATAATACCGATGGTAAAGTGCTCAGCAGCAGTACAAACTCTGTACGGCTGAAATATACAGAGGGGGTAATAAAGTTGTTCTTATACGCTTGTGTTTGTCTAATGTGTTTCAGGTTGGATTAACCTCCCGAGGGCCATAAATGTGTGTTTGACCCGTACTAACAACCAGTGTGTTTTCCCAGAAACTAACCAGGACTCGACTGGTGAAAAATGAACTCGATTAAAATTCAGATGATTTTGCACAAACTCACCAAGCAAATAGCTGACTATCTTTTAGCAATATTTCTTTGTTCTTGAATAATATTTCTTTCATATGCAAAACTATGAAATTTATGATTAACTTAGAAAGATAGAAATGCTTAGAAAGAAAACGAAGAAAAACTGTGGATGAGCTACTCCAACATCATCTACATATTAACTGATCCAACACTGAGTTGGGACTTTGAACCTCCTTTTAGTTTGTCTTGTAAAAGTTTTTTGCTTCCCAAAAAAATCTCTTTAATATTTGAAACTGCACTGGAGAGTCCTCGATACAAATGCGTCTCGTTTGTATTCTAGTCTAGTTTCCGTGTCATGGCCACTCTTTAATTTCCAGCTGAACAGTAGAAGAAAATCTTAATGAGATAATTTCAGCTCATCAACAGGTGAATAGAGTGTTTCCCCAGTGAGGTAAACTATTAATTGTTCCATTTAAATGCTTTTTATCAGACCACCTGAAGGAAAGCGTGGATTATCTGAAGTCCAGACACAAACAGTGTGCACATTTTCCTGGCAACAGCTCTCTGAATGAGCTCCAGCAGATTATGTTTCCCCTCACATATATTGCTTCTGGACGGGCTGCAATGGGTTTATGATTTCACTTCCAGTTTATTTGTGCAGTGATAAAACACAGGAGCAAAGCAATAAAAGCAGCGCGATGAAAAACAGTGATAACAAACTGAACAAAGAGAAACAAATGAGCAGATTGGACCACAGACAAGAAACAAGCTGGAGAGAGAAAGGAGGAAGAGAAGCAATGAGAGATAAAAAGAAGAGTGATATGCCACGGGATGTAAAAAAAAAAGAAGAAGATGAAAGAGCGGAGGACTGTACGTAGAGAAGAAGGTTTAAAATCCCAGCTGAAAATCAAAATTCAAGCTGCATTTGAAAGTCTCTGAAAGTCTATCATCGTACAAAAAGCCTTCATTTAAAAATCAGACAACAGCAAAAATATGAGAAATAACATTCATGTCCCTGGTGATCATTTTCCCATCATTCATTTAGTTAGATTTACTTCAAGCATCTATACTGAACGGGTGAAATGTATGTTTCCTGCTTATATGACTGTTTAAACTGCTTCCTACTTAAAAGCATATGAAACATGAAGACACGCAGCACCAGACTGAGAGACGGCTTCTTCCTCAGAGCTGTGAAATCCATTTCAATGCTGTGACTTTTTGCACATATTTATTCTGCACACCTGCGCGAATGGATAGGGTGGATTCCATTTTTTCATAGTGCTGCTTTTTATAGTGTCTTTCTTCTGTGGGTGTACATAGATATAAAAAGTGTAGTTCTGTGTGTATATATGCATGTATAGTATATACATCAGTATGTAAAAAGGGTGAGCTAAGTGCTTCTTCTCTGTGCCGAGAGCTACCAAACGAAATTTCATTGTTTGAAACACATAAGAAAGGATTCTTATTCTTATTCTTTTGAGCAACTCAAGAAACACTGTACGCTAGGGCTGCCACGATTAGTCGACTAGTCACGATTACGTCGACTATCAAAATTGTCGACGACTGATTTACAGTTTTTTCTGAATGCTTAAACCCTAACTGTGATTCCTGTAGCACAATCTCTAAAACTATTCAGACTTATAGCAAAACCACTCACTGAGTTTGCAAAACTAAAAGCACAAAAACTGCTTTGCACTCAGTTTGCAATTTTGTAACACACACTTTGCAAAACTGTAGGCACAATTCACTGCACAACACTCAATTACCAAATTTCCAACACACTCCTAGCAAAAGTATACACATGTATGGCTATCATTAACACTAATTTGCCAACTGTCTGGCACACTTTCACATGTGAAAACTTCTTTAGATAATTAGTTCACTTTGCAATCAGCCTAAGCACTATAATCCAGGTAAGCTGTGTGTGCGGAGTACAATGGAGGGAGCAGAAAGAGTGAGAAGTAGAGGAGGCCGAGGAAGAGGACGTGGAGGTGAAGAAGTAGGATGAAGAGGACGACAAGGACAAGGAGGAGCAAGAGGAAGACGAGGAGGGGGGAGAGGAAGATGAGGAGGGGGGAGAGGAAGGGTAGGAAGAGTAAGAAATAGAATTGCTGATGACATCAGAGCTACAATAGTGGACCATGTAATCAACCGTGGAATGACCCTGAGGGTAGCTGGCCAACGGGTCCAGCCTAACTCGAGCCGCTACACTGTAGCAAGCATCATAAGGACATCTTGAAATGAGAATCGGTTAGCACAGTCACTTCGCACAAAGATTTGTAGCACTGGCATATGCCAATGAGAAACACACCAATACCATTGATGTAAAAATACTGAAATTGTTACTTTACAGAATTGCTAGATGACCAGATGCTGGGGGCAGAGGAAGCATGTTCACTGCAGACTAAGTAACCCATATAGTCATTATGGCGATTGCAAATAATCCTATACTTGGAAATAAACACTTGTGTTTGTTTTGATGTGTTTGAATAAACACCAGTACTTGAAGTTTGGATCCCTCTATGCTTATGGATCTATGACAGAAGTATGAGCTCACACTGACATAGCCTACCTTGTGCACAGAGAAAGCAAACGCCAGATGTGTTTTGTATTCATACCATCAGTGTGCAGTTGGCGCATTGTGTGCTTAGTAGATGATGGCTTGTGTGTACTGTTTGATACGGAAACACCATTTTTACGAAGGTGTGAAGAGTTAATCTAGCTGTGTTTGCTTTTGCAAGAGAACTACAATGTTTTGATGATTGGGTGACAGGTTTTCTTATTTGTGTGAAGAGTTTTGCAAAATTAGCCAATAGTTACAAAAAATGTGCTTAAGCAATCAGAAAAAACTGTAAGCAATCAGAAAAAAAAGTAATAGTCAACGCGTCGTTTGAAGCTTTGTAAGATCACAAAGACGCAGGAATAAGTAGCAGGATTTAAGAGTGTAATAATGGACTGAAACAGAAGATGGCAGCACTGCATGTACAAGGATGCCAGCTGCCGTTAAACCCTGAAGAAGAAGAAGCTGTGTCCCAGAATTCATAGCGCGGCCCAGCTCAGTTTCCAACAATGGCAGCAGCTAGTTAGTTTTAATATTACTCTTATTATTCTTTCTGGGTCACAAAATAAATGTTTAACATATTTTCAGGCGAGAATGTAGCTGTGTAAACCTCAAATATCTGCTCAGTTTATCAAGACACATATTTTCAAAAGCACTCCGACGTTTTCGGAGACATCTGTTACCCACTAACTCGATAGCTAGCCGGGGGCGAGGCTCACTAGAGCCGTGAGAACACCGGACTCCCGGCACATCGTTTTCAAACCCACCGCCGTCTTTCGCTACTCAGGTTAAACATGATATATAAGTCACTTACAAATGTTATTGTTTGGCTTTTTTTAGTATTTTATTTGTTCCTGAGTAAATCGGTTATAGTTATAGTTTTTACACAGCTGAATAAACGTCAAGCAGACAGCTGATTATCAGAAGTGTGAGATGCTCGAGAATATACTCCGGTGTCCTGTTATATTTTAGATAGCAAGGAGTTTATTCAACTTTACCGAAACAATCTGCAAATTTCATTAAAATTTAATAAACTATCATCTTGTCTTTATTTTTAGTAGGGATGGGTACCGGTATCCGGTGCCATGATGGCACCAGTTCTGACATAAACGGTAGTAACCAGACCGAAAAGCAGCGCACATTTCGGTGCTTTATTTCTGTGCTTTTTTTTCCTGAGCTGTGATACACTTTAGATTCTAGCCAATCATTTTACGTTTCTGAGGATAGTAGGCGGGGCCGGGTACGTACGTTCTTTTAGAGCAGAGCTACAGATTAAAAATGCCCAAGACGAAGTGGTCAAAAGTCTGGCTGTACTTCACAGCAAAAGATGCAAACTCAGCAGCAACAAGTGCTTTAAGGTGATACTGTGATACTGTCAAAGGAGGCAACACCTCTAATCCGATGAAACACCTGGCGACGCATAGCGTTTTTTTTAAAGCCGAAAAATGCGCCGTATTTGATAGCTTGCTGCGAGACCTCACACCGTGCACATCTACTGCGGGTGGGTTGCCTGTTAGCTGACCCGGAGTTAGCAACATCCCCCAAAAACACGAAGAGGAGAGTCCTGGCCCCTAGCCCTGCCAGTGTAGCAGAAATGATGAGGATGATGATGCAGCAGCAGCCGTTCTTCTCTGCGTGAGTAGCTTAATGTTGTTCGTGTGTAATTTACGTTGAGTAGGCTAACCACGTTATTACATTAATGCATGTAAGGTGAACTAGCAAACACCATCATAGCTACATGCTGCTGTCTTCTTGTTTGATGGCAGATACTCCCTTCACCCTGGCCAAAAAGGCTAAAATGACCAAAGAAAAAGTGGAAAACAGCTGAACATGAGAGGTTTTTGGACAAAGTTTGTGTTTTTTCCATTGTTTAAGCTTCCAGCCAAGAGTGATGCCATATATGCCCCATAGCTGCAGAAAAGGCTAACATTGTTATCTTTTTACAAAAAACCAGCTGAACATGAGAGGTTTTTGGACAAAGTTTGTGTTCTCCATTCTTTAAGCAACGGTTTGAGCACCGTTTAAGCACCGGCACCGTTTCAAAAGTACCGGTTTGGCAACGGTATCGGATAAAACCTAAACGATACCCATCCCTAATTTTTAGTTAGCACATACCTTAAACACTTAAAGCTGTAAGCTAATGATAGTTATATAAGAGCAGATGCTGCTGGTGCAATAAGCTGTACGTTTTAAGTCCAATGGATGATGATCTGATTAGTCGACTAATCGCAAAAATAATCGGGGACTAGTCGACTATCAAAACAATTGTTTGTGGCAGCCCTAGTTGTCACATGTCTCTATTCCTCTAGTACCTACTCAACTTGATTCAACTTGATTTCGGTTGTTTTCCATTACAACTGAGTACCAGTTCAATGTTCTTGGGGTCATTATACCAACGTAGTCTTAAGTCCCATAATCTCATTTGTATGCAGCACAAACAACACAATAATGGAGAACCCTGGAAAACCCTAAAAACGAGTGGAAAAGGCCAATAGCAGTGAGTTGTGAGTCACACAGCAGGCCAGCCCTAATATCTCGCTTTATCCTTCTTTTTGGTTCCAGTGAGTACCATAATATTTCAGATTAAAATAATGCTTTAGTCAGTAGATTTAAAGCTACTGAATGAGTCCATAAACTCATTAGAAAAGCATTTACTGAGGCAGGATTTCTCTAATTGGAGTTCTTCTTGCAACCACAGCAGTCGCCCCCTGCTGGTCTTTGGAAATAATGCAGCTTTAAGCTTCTGCATTGGCTTCAGTGCTTGAACACAAACTAGCAGACAATGAGTCAACATATTTACCACTCTGATGAAAACGTGTCCATACTGTTCAGCATTACTGGGGCCTTCATAAAAGCACAGATGCAAAACTCTGGGTCACTCTGCTCCAAAGCTCCAGGGAAATGAAATGATGTCCATCATTTCCAATATCAAATTTCATTTTTATTTTGACAGCTTTATTAATTTTTTTCTACTTAATTTATGAACATCAAACATCAGAGGAGATTATTAAAGAAGAGATTTGAAGAGGCTGGTGACTGCTGACCTGATTTCCACAGGTCAATATTTGGGCCGTTGAGGCAATTCATCCATCACAGTGCAGTTTTATTTATTCTGTTAGCACACATGTTTTCTGGTGTGAAGCCAAAGGGAAGGAAAACAGCAACAAAGCGAAGGAAAGAAAGGGATACTCGCTACAAGGGTGTAGAAAGAAAGACAGAAGAGAAGAAATGAAGGAAAGAGGGAGGAGGTAAAAGCCCTGGTTATGTTTTGCTGCCTGCAGAATCCATTTAGAGGTCAGCCTCTCCCTGCTGATAAGTAATGGACCTGGAGACAGAGGAGAGGAGAGGAGACCTTTGACACACCTTTATTATATCAATGCCTCAACTTACAACCATAACTGAAAATGAATGCCAAATCAACATATGAACGACCCTCCCCTCCCACCATCAACCCCACCCAAATACAATAAACACAAAAAAAGAAAAACAAAACCAGAAGACACTCCATTCAGCTTTCTTCAAAAATTCAAAACTAAATTATCATCAGTGATAATACACAAAACTCCATTAATGCCCCAAATAGAGACAAACTCTTCAATGTTGGACACCATCTTGTAATAAACAAACTTTCAAACGTGCACCTACTAACCATTTAAACATAATTCCTAAATTAACAGATCCGGTTCCCTTCATTTTGTTCCTCCTTGTGAGCCATATACTCATCTTAGCCTGACCTATTAAAAAAATGAATCAAGCAAACCTTCCTACGCTTCCTACCCAGGATAAAGAGACCCTCCTCCAAAACACTCCCAAGGCCAAAAAAAGGCCAGCTAGCCTGGGACAGCCAAGCCACAGGTGCTGCAGTGTTTCCTCAGTCAGACAGAAAGGACAGTGGTTCCCTGTTCGTGGATCCATATGTGCCACGTGTCTGTTCGTAGCCACGGCCCCATGCACTATTCTCCACTGGAGAGCCGCACTGCATTTCTCTGTGGGAGGTTTGTACAGGGACCTCCAGCTGCCCCTTAGAGATGACCCCGGAGCCAACACACCTGACCACTTCGACTCCAGAACACCAGCCAACAATCCCCTGTTCAGCACCTTTACAGCCACCTCATATATAGCCTTCTTCGAAATCGTTGACAGGTCACCCAGAACGGGTGTTCGAAAGGAAAGAAGAGAGCCTCCCTCCTCATCCTGCTCCCCAACTGCGGCACAAACAGACAACGAGGGAAAGTCAGCTGTCATGTTAAAGGTGGGGGGAGGGTTAAGTCGGCCTGTTCCAGCTCAGAGGGGCATCAGGCAGGGATGCCCTCTTTCTGGTATGTTGTATACGCTGGCCATTGAACCCCTTTTACACCATCTTAGACAGGGACTCTCAGGTTTTACCTTTGAAGAAGCAGGAAGTCCAGTAAAATTGTCAGCTTATGCTGATGATGTTACGGTTTTTATAACCAGTCAAAGTGATATTAAAACACTCAGACAGACACTGGACTTATATGAGCGAGCATCCTCCGTGAAGGTTAACTGGTCAAAGTGTGAAGGTTTCATTTTGGTAGGGTGGGTTGATGAGGAGGAGCCAGTGTTACCAGACTTACAGTGGAACAGGGAGGGACTGAAGTGTTTGGGAGTGTTTTTGGGAACTGATGCCTTTCAGGGGAAGAACTGGGAGGGTGATGTTGAAAGAATTGCTGCCCGGTTGTCTCGATGGACTTGGGTCCTGCCACAGTTGTCCTACAGGGGAAGGACTCTGGTTGTTAACAACCTGGCCGCTTCTGTACTCTGGCTACTGTTGTTGAACCTCCAGCCTCTCTTATAGAGGAGATACAAAAAAGACTGGTTAATTTCTTTTGGGGAGGGTTTCATTGGATCAGGTCTGCTGTGCTGTCCCTACCTGTGTCAGAGGGGGGTCAGAGTTTGATTGACCTTCGCAGCCGTATCACAGCGTTCCGTCTTCAGACAGCACAGCGTTATCTTTATCAAAGACAACAACCACCTTGGCTCAAGACTGCATCTACGCTGCTTCACAGAATAAAGGACCTTACATATGACAAGCACCTGTTTCTTATAGACTTAACTGGCATGGACCTTTCACAGACCTCTGTTTTTTACCAGTCTGTTTTGACTGCTTGGAAGACTGTTTTTAAAGTACAGAGAGACTGTTCTCAATTTTATGGTGATTTTGTTGAGGAGCCTCTTTTTTACAATCCCTTGGTGCCAAGTAGGATGCTTGTGTGCAGAGGTTCCTCGTAAATGCTGGTGTTATCAAGCTGGCGGGCCTGAGGACGGCAGGGCAGTGGAAAACAGCTGCCAAGCTGGCTCAGGAGACTGGAATCAGATCTCTGCGCTTTCTGGAGAAGTTAGTGGAAGAAGTCATGGGTGGTCTTCCTGGACTCGTAAGGGCTGCACTGGGGACTCGCTCTGCCGGTGGTCAACCAAGTTCAGCAGCGTATGAATACAACAATTTGATCCAAGAAATGAAAATATTCACAAACCCAAAAGCTTCCAAAGTTTTAAACAAATAGTGGTGATCAACTCTATCAAAAGCTTTTTCTTGATCCAGAGATAAAAACCCCAAATCCAAGTCCTTGAGCTTGGCCAGATCAATAATGTCTCGAATTAAAAACAAGTTGTCCATAATAGTTCTTTCAGGGACACAGTATGCTTGATCCACATTAACAATCATGTCAATACAGGTCTTCAACCTGTTAGAAAGACATTTTGCAAGAATCTTGTAGTCCGTACAAAGCAAAGAGACAGGCCTCCAATTTTTGAGCAAGCCCAGGTCCCCTTTCTTTGGCAGTAAAGTCAAAACTGCCCTCGTGCAACTCGTTGGCAAGATCCCAGTGGTCATACAGAATGTGAAAACCTCATGAATGTCCTCTCCTAGCAGCGACCAGAATTCCTGGTAAAATTCCGCAGGAAGACCATCAACTCCTGATGACCGACCACCATTGAGTCGTTGAACTGCTGAAGACATCTCCTCAAATGAAATACCAGACTCCAACACAGCCGATTCAGCCGTGGCAGCCCCACCAGCATCTTCGTCACACATTCAGGGTCACTCGTGTCAGCACTGAAGAGGCTGGCATAAAAGTCAGTGGCAAGCTTCCTCATTTCCACTGAGTCAGATGTCACCTTCCCATTTGGAAGCCTTAAGTGCAACGTTTGGTGTGACGCTCGAAACCTTTTCTCCAGCTTAAACAAGAACCTTGTTGCTCATCCATTTCTTTAATAGTAGAAATCCGAGTCCTAATAAGAGCACCCTTTGCCCTTTTGTGAAGAAACTTGCCCAAAGCCTTCCTCCTGCTGTCCCAGGTATTATTTGTATTATCTGTCCCACTTATAATCTCAGTCTCTAGCCTCTTGAGCCCTCGTTCTAAGTCCTCATAGTAGTCTTTAATAGCGGTCGTTGCATGTGATGTGTACTGGTGACAAAAAAGCTTAATCTGTGTTTTCCCCATCTCCCACCATTGAGCCAAATTGCAAAAGTCAGTTTTCCTTTGTTTCCAGTGGCACCAGAAGTCAGAAAAAGCTCTCTTTGTCATGAATCAGCTGCACGTTAAAGTGCCAGTGCGAACAGATGGAAGATGCATCAATAAAGAAATATCTGCAGTCACTAAATGATGATCAGAAAAACCAACAGGTGAAATCTCTGCTTTAACGAGTCTATTATTATACATCTGGTTGACATATAATCTATCAAGCCTAGCTGCCTTCACACTGCTCTCAGAAACTTTAATATATGTATACTGTCTGGTTGTGGGATGGAGCTTCCTCCACACATCAGTCAAATCCTTCTGAAGAACGATTGTAGACAAAAGTGAGCTCAAAGGTGGGTGAGGCTCTCCTGTGTTTCTGTCAACTGAATCAGAATCTGAATCAGAATCAGAATACTTTATTAATCCCAAAGGAAATTAGGGTTACAGCAGGCAGCACGCTAATGGCGCATGCGCACTTAAGTGGGTTATGCAATTCCATTCCCCTCCCACCACTATTATTGAACCACTATTTAATTTTGATAACTCATCATTAATTTTACGAAATAATCGCACACGACCCGCAGCTGAGTTATGGGCGTACACATTCATAAAAGCAAATGATATTCCCTTGATGGTTGCTTTTACTACCTATGCCCTTCCCTGCTCGATCTCACAGACAGAAACATGTGACAGTTGAAGGTGCCAAGAAAATAAAATTGCTACACCCGCACTAAGGTTAGTACCATGACTTAAAAAAGCCTGCCCACTCCAACTCATTCCCCATTCTGTCTCATTATCCATAGTGCTATGTGTTTCCTGCAAAATGAACACATCAATGTTTTTGTTCTTGCTAAGCTCCACCAAGACTGCACACCTTTCCCTATCCCTACCCCCATTAATGTTAAGTGTGCCTACTCTCAAATTTGCCATATAAGACAGAGAGAAGAGGAGGAGAAAAAGAGAAAAGACAGTGAGACGCTTCCAGAAAGACACCCTTAGTGCTCAGAACATTTTACTATGCTTTTAAAGGAGCTTTTCCTCATTTTTCCCTCCTTAACTTAGTCAGGATCTTTTTAAGACGGAATCTTTTCTGTTTGCTCAATTGTTCATAACCAACAACTCTTCTTATTTTCAGAACAGATTTTATAAAAAGATCAACATCTGGAAAAAAAACTCAGTGACTTCCACAGACTGCATACCAAATGTCTCATCCGAAAAGCGGTTTATATCTTCTAAGGAATACGACTGCTGATGGTCTTCTTGTGAAACAACATCAGAGCATTGTGACCGGGAATCATCTTTCAACAAGTCGTCTTCCTCATTTTCTGTGCTCAAAGAACCTGAAACTACATTCACAATACCCACCTCCCTTGCCGTTACTTTGGTCTGTCCACTGTCCTGATTTTCCTCCACACTTTCCCTGTCCTGTATGTCATCACATCCATCCTCCACCTCATTAGTCCCGTGTACTATCCCCTGTTCTTCTAGCCCAGCCTGTGGAGCACTGGCTGCGACCTCCATTCTGTCACCCTGCGCCGCTAGCTGATGACAGCGCGGCTCGTAGACGGCTCCGCACCGCTACGAGCCGCCGGTTCTCCCGTACCAGCATCTACAGCGCGCTCCTGCTCACTCACCCCACTAGCATGAGCCTCTTGTTCACGGCGCACCTCCTGCTCTTTGTGAGGGCAGGATGAGCGTTTATGGCCAACATCACCACACTCAAAGCACTTCATGCTACCTGCATTGGCGTAAACAGTATATAAGCCGTTTTCAAATCTTATTTTAAACAACACTTCCAGTGTCTGCGAAGGATCGTTCAGGTACATGAAGGCCTGCCTTCATGGTGACTGGCATCTTTGCAGCCAAGACGAACAACCCTGAACCCGCTAGCAAACTTTCCAAAGCGGGTCAGTTCCTTTTCAAGTAGCTCATTCGGGATGAACGGCGGGACACCAGAAACGGTGACCCGCGTAGATGACACAAACAGTGGCGAAACAGCCACAAACAAATCATCCAGAATGATCCCCCTTTCAACCAACGGGTGAACCAAGCGCTCCTCACAGCCTTGTTCATCCGAGAGCCATAAGTTATATTCTCATGGCCCACCTGTTCACCAACAGCTAGCAGAACCTGCTCACGGTGTACTGCTGCGGTGCCACCACCCTGGCCCCATGTATAATAGACAGGGGAGGCGAACCCTCACTGGGGAGGGACGCCATGACTCAAGGTAAAACTGGCCAATTAACTAAAATTCTTCACTTCACCCAACACAATGAAATAAACTTGCCTTACCTTGCTTTTAACCACCCATAAGCCCAAAGTTTTCCGAAAAAAAACAGTCCAAACATCCCAAACTCACTCAGCAGCTCCACGCACTCACCAAACACCTTCACACACCCATTCACTCACACTCCCAGCATGCAGTGCAGGAAGGAGAGGAGAGGTGCATGTGTTTTGTTAGACTTTGAAAATTGTTCTCCTCTCTCTTGCTTTGGGGATTATGATGACGTTTTATATTTAACATTTTTAACATTACTTTTGAAAACATTGTTACCAGTTGGTTTCTGGACTCCACATTTTGATGTTTGTTTTGAAGCCAGAAGTGACTATATTTAAGTGAGATGGTGGAGTACTAAGTAATCAGTTAACAAGCTTGGTTACGAGTTATAACCATAAACTAGACAACACTTCTTCAGCACCACACATTAAGCCTTGTAATTTGTCAAATAATTCCATTAAAATGTATTTGTGAATTGTATTTGTTAGCAGATGGAGGCTGGGGTGGATGGTGGCCACACAGTCCTCCACACAGAGGATCACTAAGAATAGACTGATGATGATCACTTTGCGCATCACCAGTCAACTAATGTGGACACCACATGACCTGCACATGCTCCTGTTTTCCTATAGCTCATTATGTACAAGATGTCCTTTTGGGTTATAGCCAGTCATAACTCAAAGTGAGAGGGGTCTGTCTCTCTTAAGATGTGTTTGTTTTACGTGTAGGGGTTAATGTTTCAGCCCACAGAACATTTTAATTTGAGTTAATTATTTTAATGTTGAGTGAGCGCTAAGTGCTGCTGTTTATTTCTAATGTGATGGCTTCACATCAGAGCTATGAAACTTTAAACTGAATGCGTTTAAGCATTAAAGCCTTCTGTCCTATATAGGAGATGTGAAACTGCATTAGTTTGTTGTACAATCAAAGTGATGCTAATTTTAATGGAATAGGTTTTCCCCCCCTAATTGGTGCTGTGTTAGGGCCACAGTATTATTGGTCACTTTGCACACCAATGGTGACGTCGACACAGTTCCATAGCAATTATACCGGTGCTTAGGGCACGAGTACCTTCTGCAGTACGCTTGTGAACGATGGGTGTGCCACCCAGGCAAACCAGCTACATCAGCGCTGGTATGAGAGGAGAATAAGTCAAACCTGGAAGCAAAAGAGTTTTGTTTCTAGAGAAAATGTAATCTTTTCAAACTGCTCCCTCTGTACAATCTGGTGGCAGCACAACACGTGAGTTACAAAATTCCCAAAACATCATTTACGTGACTTTAAGCTTTATAAAACTCTCTAACCCATTAATCTTGTTTTGCAGTGGATGCGATGCAAAGTGCAGGATTTTAATAGCCAGCATTGTGCTGGAAAAAACCCCATAAAACCTTTTATTTTCTTTCACCCAAATAAGTCAGTGTTTCAACTCTTTACATTTTAACACTGCTGATTGTTTACTACAATACTGAGCAGTTTGAGTCATTCGCGGCAATTCACACTTTCCCATTCACACCTTTTGAACTCTCTTTCTCTCCATTCACAGACAGGTAGGTGTAAAGAGTCGTATAGAGAAGACGCGCTGACTGTGTGTTGTTAAAAAGCAGTATGGTCGGCTCGCTCTGAGCTTATGGCAGATTCCTGACTCACACTCTATTGCTGATGTTTCCAAAGGCTCTTTGAACAGCAGATAATAGATCAGGGCTGGAGAGCTGCAGGGTGAAGACACACACACACAGAAACACACACATTCAAACTCCATCCACATGGCAGCGGTGATGAGTGTAGGCGGCAGCAGGGTGAAGATACACCACCGTACTCGACAAGCAACGAGTGGGAAGCAAACACACAGACACACACGCAACGCACACACTTCATCTCTTTTCATGGTGGAAACAGACAGTAAAACTGTCTTCCATAACTAATAATGAGGACGTATCCATGTCCCGACACGAGAGTGTTTACGGAAACTGAACATGCCAAGGTTGCCATGGGGACGATCTTAACAGGTGTACAGTCATCAGTAGCAGGATAAAAATCTGTTACACGTCAGGCCAGCAAACACACAACACTGAACTGATGTTTACCCACCCCAGGGTCGTCATGGTGACGATGGTGTACCAGAAGGAGGCCGGGATGGAAGTGAAGGTGGAGCCTTTGGTGCCTTTCTCGGCGTAGAACATGACGGTGGCGAAGATGATGATGGCCATGGTGAGGGAGAAGAGCAGGAAGCCGAGCTCGGAGGCGCAGCTCTTGAGCGTGTAGCCCAAAATCCTCAAACCCTGTGAGTGACGTGAGAACTTGAAGATTCGGAAGACGCGGAAAACCCGGAGGGTGACGAAGGCGCCGCTCACGTCCTCGTTCTCGGGCATCACCAGGCCAATGTAGTATGGCATTATAGCCACTACGTCAATCACAGACATCACAGAGCGCATGAACTTGCAACGACTGGGCGCGGCGAACAGGCGCATCAAGTACTCGAAGGTGAAGATGAGCACGCAGGCCGTGTCCATGCAGAAGAAGGCCAGCTGATATTTCTCCCCACAGGGAAGGTCCTTAACTCTGCCCTCTGGAGGCCGGCAGGGCACCGTCTCCACCACGTTGGCGATCACTGACACAGCAATGAAGAAGCCGGTGACATAGTAGAAGACAAGCGCCATGGTGGAGGTGTGAGGGTTCTCAAAGGCTCGCCACAAACGCTCCCTGGGGGTGCTGTCAGGAGGAAGTGGGGCGTCCATCGACTCGTTGGCCTCTGTGTCCTCTGCCAGACGCTCCTGGTTCTCTTTTTTCCTGTCTCTGTATTCCTTCACAGGAAAGGGGAATGGAAAAGAAAAACTTTAGTGTCGCTTACATTAAGTGCCTGATGTGGCTGAGCATATAACAAAGGGATTCTGTAACAACTGTATGTAGTTTGTGATGAGATCAGGTTTCTTCTCATGTAGAAAGGATTTTTCAGAAGACAGATAAAAATACAAACTCTAGGTCCATTTACTATGAAAGGAGAACAGGTGAACACACATTACAGGCACAACAAGCATCCATTTCTGATAGTCTGTGCTCACACAGAGTTCCACAAATCCCCTCGTACACCTACGCTGTAGATAAGGAAAGACCCTATGACTTTAAACTGCCTACAAGCAGCTGGGCTGCCCTCGTACCCTATCCTTGAGCCAAAACATCAACAGACAGAAGTCATACAAAATCCTTTCAGATAGTTATTTGTCCTTTTCTAATGCTGATACATAAGAGCCTTTCTCAGGTTTCTGGAGTTGACCAATCAGAGTAAACCATGAATTTTGTGATGAGGTGAAGCTCCAATTCAGCAATATTTTACTTATATCGTTTAAAGCAGCGGTCCCCAACCATTTTTGCGCCACAGACCGGTTTATGCCCGACAATATTTTCGGCCTTTAAGGTGTCGCGGATAAATACAACAAAATAAAACTAGTACCGGTACTGAAAAAATGAAGATTTATTCATAACACACGTGAAAAGACCCAGGAAAACCGAGTTAATGATAAAAACGATAACAAAATAACGCTGAAAACCGATAAAAACCCTGAAAACCATACATTTCACACCTGAGCCTCAACTCTCGCGGCCCGGTACCAAACGACTCATGGACCGGTACCGGTCCGAGGCCCGGGGGTTGGGGATGGCTGGTTTAAAGAACCTCAGAATAATGCCGTTTGGAAGGCAAAGAAGAAGAAATACTTTAAAGTAATTAACTAATATTTTTAACTAATAGGTACCTGTTTCTGTTGTCACTTTCATGGTCATTGCAGTTATTGCTATGATATTAGTGACAAGAAAGTATTATTTTGGTTAGTTATGTGGCATACTTCTAATCAAAGAAGCATCAGAGTAGAGCTCCTTTGGTGAAATAGCCCATCATTGGCTCAATAATTAAATCAGAACAATGCTTTCCAATATTTACGATGTTTTTATCTTAGTTTTAGAGTTTGTAATAACTTTCAAATCAATTAATTTTATTGCTGCAACACCAAATTACAACAACAGTGGCCTCAAGGTGCTTTATGTTGTAAGGTAGACCCTACAATAACACATACAGAGAAAAACCCAACAATCATATGACCCCCTATGAGCAAGCCCTTTGGTGACAGTGAGAAGGAAAAACTCCCTTTTAACAGGAAGAAACCTCCAGCAGAACCAGACTCAGGGAGGGGCGGGGCCATCTGCCACGGCCGGTTGGGGTGGGAGAAGGAAGACAACTTTCACAACTATGTCTGAAAAATGTAGTTTACTGAATACTTTCTGATGCATAAACTACAAATAAACAATACAATACTTTTCCCCTAATCTGGGGCAAAGACACGACTTTGACATGGTTTACTCGCACTGACTGCAATCCCTCTAAAACAGATTGGTGAAGGTCTGCAATAAATCAAGATCCAATATATAAATATAGATCATTTGCCAACATATATTCACGGCAAGTCAGTCTGTGCTGATGAGCGCAACTCCTCTGTCCATCAAATAATAAAACAATGGCTGTACATTTAACACAAAAAACATGTCTATGCTATGTGTGTGTCAGTTGCTGCTAGGAGTGTTCATCTATTTGGGATGAGAGGGAGAGATGTTATCAGGAAGAGTGCGTAATTGGCAGGGCTGGATGGGTCAAAGCTTTGAGTGCATTAACAAAACTTTGGCTCTGTCCTGTTGCTGTTTACTCAGTCCTCACTCTGAGCCCCACACAGACCCGCTCTGCAATAATACTGATATGTTACTGAGCCAGAGCAGAAGTAAACTGAACTCAACAGAGAGTCAGAGTGAGGAAGAAGGAGAATACTATTGCTAGACGCATACGAGGATGCACGTTTACCTTTTTAAAGGGAGCAGAGTAGGTTCCAGTGTTTCAGGCTTTTTGTAACATTTCTACACAGAGATCAGAACAGAGATAAGCCATCACTCCCTGCCTTCTCTCAGCAGTGCGCACACACAGAGAAGCATCAATGTTTCTTGCTTTGCTTCCCTCCAAAGCGCTATTTCACAACATGTCTGTCAAAAGGCAACTCATCGTGGGACTAATTGGATTTATGTTACAAAATGTCGACATTATAATTAGTCAAATTAATATCTACGATGCAGTCTCATAGTTCAAGTACAAATACAATAGACGGTTTAACATGCCAGAATTAAAACCGTTAAAGTAGCCCCGTTACTTTACTGATTACTATAATTAGTTACTTTATTACTCAGTTACTTTTAACAAAAATGATACACAACCTGAATACATAATAAAGCGATAGACCTTTCAGCCCAATTCTATTTTTTTCTGCATAATCCATCATATAAAATTGAATCAAATGAAAAGTCTCTTTTTAAAACTTTTTACTTTTAATCTTTTAACTTTATGCATTAAGAAAAAATTTTATTATTTGCAACAGACTTGGAGAAATGTGTTTAACATTTAAACCTATTTTCTGCATATTCCAGCATATAGAATAAAATAATGTTTTGTGTTTGCACTCACTCTTTCAAATAGATGCAAGTGAAACACAGCAGAAAATAAAGAAAATTGAAGATTCAGCAGCACTGAGTCCTGTTGCTCTTAAACCTGTTGTCACCTGTTTAGCAGGATTAGGGCGGGGCAGGTTTGCACCGGTGCCACAGCGGTTATGTCAGTGAGAGGATCCGGGGGTTTCTCTGTGAATTTCACATTCTCATGGCAGCGTGCTCAGCACTCGCTCAGATTTGAAATGTAATTTTTTGCTGTATAAAGACGTTTCGTCCCACAAAGAATGTACAGTGGACACTAATGGTTTTGTCACTTTTTACAGAATCAAACTAGTAATGTGAGTACTTCCAAGCTTAAACGCTGCATGGTCGTACTCTCTCCTGGACTCCATACTGTTGCTGCCACATACGTCGCACGCTCGTACATCATTGTCATGAGACACTCTCACAATCAAAATCCGTTTAGTAACGCAGGATGCTTATGGGAAAGTAGCAGTAATTTAATTACTTTTTTGCAATCGCAATCCCTTACTTTATTGCTTACTTGAAAAAAGTAATCAGATTACAGTAAGCTTTGGTATTGAATATTTAAGTTAGATTCGACGGCACAAAAAGCTGTCAGTTTAAAGAGAGGATGAATATTACGCTACTGTAGATGATTAAGTAAACTGTCTCTTTTGATGAGAGATTTTTTTCCGCTCTCCTGCAGAGCATCACTTTTTTTAAACACCTCTCTGAACCTCCATACAGGGAAGGGGGCATCTTGTTTTGCTCAATGAAATCAACAGCAAACCTTCAGAGTCTGAGAGTTAATAAATATATGAAAATGACCCATCATAGGCTGCAAGTTCTAATTTATGAATGACAGTCAGGTTATGGTTGATCTTTTCACTCATGAGTGTGGCTGTTCCTCTCTATCAGCTGACCACAGCAGCTGCATCATCAGTGGCCAACAAAGCCAACAAACCAAGCACACATATTTTTTCAGACATAACAAGGCTTTTGAACTATAGCTTGTGAGACTGCAGCCATGGTGCAAAACTCTGATTCTGTTTTACACAGTGCAGAAAATCCCAAAGCACTGCGTGCGTTTAGGCACGTGGAACAATAACAGCATTAACACACAGATGGCTCAGGATCTGACTGAAATAACATTTTGTGTTTTACACAGAGTACATGATGTTAGCTACAACACATAAATTTCAAGCTTGTAAAAAGGAACAGTTTGTAATAAAGCAACTCTCTGCTCTCCAGCTGAGAAACACACGCCTAAAACTTTCCCTTACACTAGTAGTATGATGATCTGGGAACAACACCAACACGACGATATCAGATCGTGCAAGTACTTTACTCTCTGTTTACATTCGGCCTAGTCTGTGGCTGAGAGAGTCATGCCTGATATGTGGAATCTGCACGCTCCATTGGTGACCAGTCCACCCCAGGCTTCATACAACAATGCATGAAAAGTTATAGCAGGCAGACTCTTCTTATCCCTGTGTTATTGCTGTCTTGACCCACCAAAGTTGGTTTGAAGACAGGAACTGACTGCGACTAATCTCACGCCTGGTCCCCGTCTTTAAAGGAGTCACATGAAAAGCAAGTAGGTCGGTCACTGTTGCAATAACTTCGGTCACACAGCTGCCTTTTCTGTAACGTTTGGGAATAATGCTGTGTGGTTTGAGATCAATTGATGGTTTCTTGTAAGGCTAATGGAGTTTAATCATTTATAAATGTGCTACAAGTGAGTCCTCAGTTATCTGCTTTGATATTGAACCACAATAATTCAAAGAAGGGGCATGGTTCAACATCATAAAGGTAAAAATTATTAGAAAATTCAATTCAAGTTTATTTATACAGCGCCAAATCACAACAACAATTGTAAGGTAGATCCTACAATGATACATACAGAGGTAAATCCAACAATCACCCCCTATGAGCACTTTGGCGACAGTGGGAAGGAAAAACTCCCTTTTAACAGGAAGAAACCTCCAGCAGAACCAGGCTCAGGGAGGGGCGGGGCCATCTGCTGTGATTGGTTGGGGTGAGAGAAGGAAGACGGGATAAAAGCCAGATGCTCTCTGGAGAATCTGATGCATCCAGGTTGAGATGGAGCAGAAAGCTGAACTTTGCTTTTCGCCCGACTTTCTGAAGATGTTCGTTCAGTTAAAAATAGACACAGACTGATGACAGGAATATATATTTTTATAGAGGAGTTTTCATTTTAAGAAACAAAGTACTTTCACCCGGTTTTTACATCATTCTGTATTAAATGATCACTGTTTCTCTCTGTAGCACCTGCTGCTGGCATTCATGAAAGCTTTTAGCAAGACAAGTAAAATGTAAAGCAGCGAGCAGCTTCTACAGTTTGATCTAGAAGGAGAGTTAATATTCAGTAAATGAGCAAATTTCAGTAAATATCAAACACAAGAATAGAATTTGTCAACTAAAGGACTAAAAATAATTTTGTGGGAAATTGATGAAGACTCAAAGAAAAAAAAAAGAATTTAGATTCCAGAATTTGTTAGAGCTGAATCAACATTTGTGGAAAAGATCAGATCTGCCAAATAAGAGGAAATGAACAATTACTCATTCATGAGTCAATGAATGGGTCAGCTATAAAAACGGGGATATAAAAATAAAGTCTGTGCAGACAAGGCTAATAAAAGGGAAAACAAGCTCTGAAGGTGATCTGTTGTGCTGAGAGTGGGCAGGGAACAAAGAGACTTGTTTAAGGCTCGTTAAAGAAATCCCCTACAGAAAGCCGTTGTAAGGAGCTTTCCAAAATCAGGAGCAATAAAAAGGCAAATCAGATTGTATTTGGGCTGCTGCCGTTTCCGAGGGCTCATCACCGCTGTTTTAATGAGTCGAAGTTTGATAATGGGGTTTGAGAGCAGCCCTTGTTAGTCGTCCCCTCAGATCCATCAATGTTTTTACTCTTTAGGCGTTTGGCTGATGATGTTCCCCTCCAGAGAGACTTAATGAGTGCAGAAGCAGAATAACCAGCATTAGAGTCAACCATTAGAAAGAGATAAAAGGTCAAAGGTTCACATAAGTACACTACAAATGATGCAGGCGTTATAAAGTCGTCTAAAAGGACTGCAGTTAAAAGAACATAAAGCTGAAACCTGCTGCCCTCATCATTTGGACTGTTAGAGCTGTAATGAAGCCCAGAGGCTCGATGGAGTCATTGGGCAAGAATATGCAACATTTTGGGGTTTTTAATCCAAAATCTCACTTTTGTCTATAAGGATTGTTCATACCGCACTATTCAGAATATTAAATGGCCATTATTAGACGTTTTAACCCCATTAGATGTGGTTAGCAGACATCCTACAACACCTGATGGTTCAGCAGGCTATTATTACATCCTTTATTTCCTTGATTGTAGACAGTGGCAAAGACTACTGCATACACCATTAGGAGCATTTGACAAACCTGAAAAGCAATAATGTGACTGATGACAACTGAAAATGTGTCCTCTGTTGTTCATAACGGAACAAAATCCAATTTATCTCTTTAACTTGATGAATACCAATCTGTGTATAAGTGGGTTCTCATTTGTGATGCAGTTTGTAACAATTAGTAACATTTTGAACTACAAAGGGGAGGCTTTGTAGAAGAAAGAGTAGGTGTACCTCCATGCAGCAGTCTCCAATGATCTCCGGCACGATGCCGTAGAAGGCCAGCTCTTCGTCAAAGGCCTGGATGCACTCGTGTCGTGGGTAATGGAGCTTTCCTGTGCGGTAAAAGTTCAGAATGTGCCGGAACATCTCGTGATCTCTGTCAAAGAAATATTCCTCTGTGTCCTCGTTGAAGAAAAACTCTTTCTCAGAGGAGCCCAGCAGTGTGTCAGGATAACGGTCCAGGGTGTTCTTCCATGTCTGAAGAAAAAAGGAAAAGAAATAAGAATAGAGGAGTTTTCTCAGGTTCTCATGTACAGTAAGCATCAATCGTCCATCTTTTTATGTTATACCACTTATTCAGATTCAGGTTGCAGGGGCAGCAGCTTAGACCTCCCTCTTACTGACCACCGACTCTAGCTTAACCAGGGAGACACAAAGACATTCCCAAGCCAGCTGAGAGACATGATTCCTGGGGCTTCCTCCCCAGGAGGACATGTCCAAAATACCTTGCTTAAAAGGCATCCAGGAGGCATCCTAGTGAGATGCCTGAACCACCTCAACATGCTTTTTTTTAATGTGAAGGAGTGGTGTCACTACTTTGAGGCCTTCCTGGACACCTCACCCTCCCAGACAAATTTGTTCCTATCCAGTTTTATTCTTTCAGTCACTTCCCTGAGCTTTGAGGTGGTCAGACATTAGCCCCATGGGACCTGATCAGGCACAGCCCAAAGAAGCAGCATGCTGTGAGAGTCAGGTGGGTTGGTGGAGGCCACAGTTACTGAAGCTCGTTCCTGGGACATGCAATTTCGTCCACGGTGTTGCATTGGAAATAACACCCTCAAATAGCAAAAGTATCTAGGCTGCTATAAGCAGTCCGTCAGTGTAAGCAAACTACTTCTGTTTCAAAAAGATCTAAACTTCAGCAGGAAGCAAACAAACTGCCAGATTAGTTTCCGACAACTACATGAAATCGTGCTGCACTGCTATAGCCCACCGACAAACACGTCTGTGGAGAGAAAAGAGAAAAGCTTGTTTTAAAATGCTGCCAGCAGTGAGATCCTGGATGTCAAGGTTTGAGCGTTTAGAGGAATGTTCTGCTTCATTCCCAAGTTGGTAACATTTATTTGAAAATAAATCAAATATAACAAGTCCTTTGAGAAAGTGAAGAACGTGGTAACGACTTCTAAACTGAAGTAACCTTCCCACTGGTGGTTTGGGGCTTAGTGAAGTGACCCGTGTAAAATGTACAAAAGATTCTAAAAATAAAAATCCAAATATCACATTCACATGTGAAAAGCAAAAGTGCTGTTTGAAGGAGGCAGTGAGATGTTAGATGGGAGCAGTGGACTGTCAGTAACTAAAGGTAACGGTGAAGCAGGGCCTTTTTAATACCGCTGCTGTTTTGTTTAGGATTCCATATTAAATGGCAGCATTACTGTAACTTTCTATTTTTACAGCAACTTCAAGCTGCTGCATTTTGTTTTGAAAAATGAGGCCAAAGTCACAAGCTCGACAAGAACTTTCCACTCATTTTGCCACCGCAGCAGAAAGTACGCTGAAAGCTACCCAAATCTATTTTAGTTGTGGAGCCATTTTATTATTATTTCTACCCAAATGCACATCAATGCGCTGATTAGATGTACAGGATTTACAACTTGCTGCCGTGGAAGTAGGAGCGTGGCTGGAACACATCACGGGAGCACGAGTCTCTGGAAATAGTTCTGTAAGTGACAGAGCTCTTAATTTTCCTCCTAGAAAATGTCAAGTGACTGTAACACTTCAACAGATAATGAGTTTTAATAACCTTTAGAGTGTTCTTCTTCATTAAAAAGGACAAATGTATGAATAATTTTAGAGGAAATTAGAAGTTGACCTTTGTAGGACCTGCAAATGGAATTTCAGTCCACTTTGATTTGGGGAGCGTTCACAGCAGGTCCTGATTTCAGTACTGTCGCATTCAATGACTAGAAAACCGACCAACACCATAGGTTAAATTCCATGTTTGAAAGGCTCATATTAAACAACCAAAGCTTCGAATAATGAGGTCTGCATGAAGCCTACAAATAATCCCAAAAGCTGTTGTCTGCTCTAAACGTTCTCTTTCGGAAAGCTGGCTGAAAGCAGGAGGGAAGCGAGCTAAAACGGCATCTTCCAGACAGAGGATGAACTGCACCGAGGCCCAGTTCAAGACAAGTAAGGATTATTTTTAACTGAATCATGCAAATCTACTCCAGAACAGTCCAAGAATAAAAATGTGGAGCTGGGAATATTTCTTTCCTGCTTGCTGTGTTGGAATAACATCCCCCTGCTTAACTGTGTGGATCAGTGCTGTTTTACAGTAATCCCACAACAGTAAACATTCAGGAATAACTGAAGAGTAACTGCTCATAGCCAAAGCATCGTTTTCAAAATGTGAACAAATATAGGCTAATATAGCATACAGCATGATTCAGTTAATACACTGGTTTGTTTTTATGTGAAAGGAAAATAGGTCAACTTTAATGAGAAAAAATAACGACAAATTAAGACCTGCTAACTTAAAACAAACAAAAAGTAATAACTCTAAGAGAGCTGGGAGTCTAATTAAGGTAGTTTTTCTTATCAAAATCCAGGATCACTGAGGACTGTTTTTGTTTTTCACTATTATTATTATTATCTGATACACTTGCTTTTAATAGACTGTGCTATACAGAAAAAAAAACACTAGGAAGGAGGGGGCACTGAAATGTAACAATGTTGAATTATTATACAATGCATATAAAATTATATAATATATAATAACTGAATGGCATTAACAGAATCTTTGGATCTGCTGTAGTTTATGGAGCTGCTCATCCAACAAACGCAGTGTGTAACAAAGGCTTTGTTGACATCAAAAAGACGCAGCAGGAGGCAGAAACTAATTTAAAAGAAGCACAATTCACCTGAAGAAACTCTGCATTTTCTTGTCATAACAAAGGGAACCTCGCTTAAGACTGAATGTCAGGGAAATAAAGCTGCTTGCTGTAATTGAAACTCACTCACTCATGTTGCACTGCAAAAAATAAATAAATAAATAAATAATTATTGAACTACAGCTGACAACCTGCAAATTTTGCACAGCTGATATTAATATTGGCGTTGTCTACTGCTGGAATTGTGTTTACACATGCAGAAGAGTGCTTTTAAATCTAAAAACCCAAGAAAAAAAAAGAAAAGTTTGATGGAGAACGTGGACACGAGCATAAACACTGCTTATGCACCACAGGCGGTTGATAAACGAGGCCTCTGATTTGTCACGAAGCAACCCGGCATCCCGAGGATTTACATTCATATTGGACAAGCCCACAACGCATAACTTACACCCAGCAGTGACACACACGGGTGGAGGTACGTCCTCTGTAGGGTGGATGTTAAGGCTGCTGAAGCTAAGGGTGGTGGATGTTAAGGATTCATTCATGCGGGACACCAGCAGGACAAACAGGTGTGTTCTGGGCTTCTAATTTCAAACACATGCTACATTCATTAGCTCCTCAGAGACCCAGAAAATAACTCTTCTAGTTATTCATCAGTTATGTACGTAGGAGATTATGAGCATGGCATACATAATGCCAACGTGGTGCCCAGCTCCTCGGCTTTCCTTTCCTCCCAGGGCGACTCTCACATATGAGATTCTTAATGTCAACATTTAATTTAATCTCAACAGTTTAATTTTCTGAAACAGAAAATTATTTACTAAAGAAATATCTGATGATGTTTATACACAATGCTTTGTTAGAGGTTAAGTTTTTATGCATTTCATTTGTCAATTAATCCAAATCGTTTTTATTCAACAACATCAACGTTTTAATTGTTCCATCCTGTTAAATGTAAAAAAAATTTATTTTCTGATTTTTAATTTATTTCAGTTTTTGTTGTTTGCTTGCCGTTTTTTTATTTTTAGGGTTTCATATTGTTTATTGAAAGGTCAAAAAGTCTGTCTTGGTACTCCAACTTCCACTCGTAATTTAAAGGCATGCACGTTAAGTAAAGTGGGAATTTAACTTGGTCCTAGGTGAGAATGTGAGTGGATGGAAGCTCATAACACACAGTAAGTGTCCTTTACACTAAAAACCAATAAAAACAACCTAATATTATATTTCACTTACAGTTTTTATATAAACTTTACAGTCATAGTTTTACTTTTAATCTATTAAGTATGTTTGGGGAGTGTAATAGAAGGCATTGGCCTTGATGACACGCTTACTACATCTTTTCATTCTTGGTTAGGACGATTGAAAAGATCTCCTGGATGATTGAGGATGCATCAAGAAATTGAAAAGATGTTGCTTTTATTTCATGTTTTTAAAATAAAGTCTTCCTTTCTTTTTTATTGTTTTGAGTTCAACCTTTGATGTTCAGTGAAAATAGTGTAAATTTTCTCTTTACATAACTCGAACTTTTCTACAAAGTCAGTCACAAAGCTTTCAACTGTGAAATCACACATTCCTGTAACTTGCAGCCACTTTTTTGAAAGCATTTTTAGAGCACGCTCAGTGGACGCCAGCACCCACCTGGAACCTGACCCCGCTGACGTTGAGGTACAGGATCTCATCCGATCTGGACGAGTTGTCCACTGGAGGTTTGGGCATCGTCTTTTTGGCCAGCGGCAGCCAACCAACTGCCGCCGCCCGTGCAAATGGCAGCCATGTCGCCACGCCGGCTGCCATGTTGTATCAGAGCGCCCACCTGTAGAGTGTGAGAGTTCTTGTCCTCGTCGAAGGAGGGAAGAGCGGATGGAGCTAATGAAATGTTTATTGGCTCGGTTAAAGCCTTGCTCACTTCTTCAGCTGCCCTGATTTCCTTTGGCGGTCTGGGCAGTGAGATGTGAGGTGGTTGGACATGTTGGGGGGGAAGGAAAGGGGAAGGGAGGGGCCAGATTGCAGTTGGGTGTCAAGCCATGAAAAAAAGCTGTAAAGGGGCAGGAAAGCAGATCGATGAACAAGCGTGAGGCCCGTGCTTTTATTTTGTTGCAGTTTGGATGGTCTTCTCGTGACGCCGTCCTTTCTGTTCCTCTCCGTCTGGCCTGCGAGACACTTCTCAGGGTAAACGCTGCTTTTTTAAAATATTTCTCTGTTTCTCTACAAGTTCCTCTCAGTCCTGTTGCTCTAAATAGGATGCACTTCTTGAAAATATGAACTCTCTTGATAGGAAAACATAATTTCTTGAAATCTCAGCAGTCTTAGCACAATAGATTATGTGTAAAATAATAATAAAGTGGTTCTTTGATATTGCCGTCACAGGTTTATTGCTGCGGGGATTTACAAGAAAAGGCAGAAAGATATGAATCCAGGTAGGGAAGCGTTAAAACATTTGTGTCTGGCCTCCTCCCTTTCTCTCGCTCTCTCTCTCTCTGTCTGACTCTAGCTCTCTCACCCACCCTCTTTCCCTGTGAAGACTGATTTGTTACAGCACCGCAGCCTTTCAAATTCTTATTAAATTGTGATGATGGTCCCTGAAGTTGCAAGATAGACAGAATCGCCTGTGTTGCCTCCCTCCCTCTAAGTGTTTCTCAGCTGTGGAGATTATGGTTGTGCAGCCTCACTCTTCCTCTTGTTCTCTTTCTGCTCTTGCTTGCTGTTTTCCCCTTTATCTATCTCTGTGTTTTAGTCTCTCCCTCTTATTGAAGTTGCCGGGGCATTAGTGGTGGAGAAAGAGAGACACCAGCTTTGTTTCTGAGTGTAGAAGAGACGTCAGGCGCTCCTTTCTCCATGTCCATGTATGGTTGTCCTGTCAGAAAACACACAAACAGAAAAAGAAGCAGAGAGTGAGAGACAAACCAGGAGGAGAAGGAGAAGGAGGGAAGAGACTGAATTTAGAGAGAAAAGAGGAGGTATGGGTGGGAAAAAGCTGAAGAGAGGTAGGAACTGCAAGGGTCCTTACAGGGAAGAAAGACTTTGTTTTTTTTTGGCGTATTGTACTACAGCCAAGAGTCTTTGTTCCTACTTCTGGAGCTGATTTGTGTGGACTTGGGTAACCAAGTGTCCGGGAATGCAACAGACGTACTGGAACACACAACCTGACCCAGACCACATCAAAGCGTCCAAATCTGATTTAATCAACCTGTTTAATGACCACTGTCAGTTGTTATTAGTCCCATTTGGATGAAGGAGGTCCCTCATCTACCTAACAGACAGCTCAGTAGGCTGATGTTAATCACTGCAATCAGCGGTAAACACAGAGCAACCAAACTATCATCTATCATCATTAACTTGTGAATGGAAGAATGAAAACCACCTCAGAAAGTACCTATTAGAGCCGTTTTAAAATGTGTTACAAAAACAAGCTAAACTATGACAGAAAAAACGGAAAAGCAGAAAAGGTTTTTTTTAAAGAATTTCCGAACTAAGTTAAACACATTTTAAATAATAACACATATAATGCTGGTTTAGACAAACACTCGTTTTATCATTAAATCTAAACGAATCATTTTGATTGAATAGTGGACAGTATGTACATCTCATGTCTGTTTATTGATCCTCTTCGTCCTTCTCAAACTTCCCCTGAGGGCTGTACAGCTGAAGCTCCATTCATGTGTTTAAGATGAAGATATAAGGCTTCAGGTTATTAAAGATGTTTTTTATGACGAGACAAGCAGCGTATCCTCAGTCTGCAGAGCAAAAACATCGCTGGCCATCTTCCTCCTTCTCTCTCTTTATTTCTCCCACTGCGTTCTTCACTCAATAAAGACACAATAAAGTTTCCTGTGAAACTCCTCACCATCAGATGAAAAGTTATTGTCATGCATTTATTGCATTAAGTCCACAGTGGGAGCAATAAAACCGCTGCTTCCTCAGGTTTGAGTCGAATCACACTGAATCTGCCGTCTTCAGGAAATTTAACCTCTTAAACCCCCAAAACCTTTGTGATGATCAACAAACATTAACTACTTCTGCTCATTGTCATTGAAATGATATCCCAATGATACTAAAAGCAATAGTGAATATGTTTTTTAGTTTTTATCTGTCTGTGCTCTTCATATGGAATTTTTGCCTGCATGCAAAAACGTCTCCTCAAATATGACTTAGAAATCAGACTAAACTAAAACTAAAAATCAAAGTTACAAAGTTACATTATTGTATGCAGTTTTCTTTGTACTACCTTTACTTCTAATTAGTAGAATACTTCCATACTGTAGTATTGTTGCTGTTAGTATTTTAGTAAAACATATTGAGCGCACACACAGTCACCTGCCTGTGGCTGTTATCTGTCCTGCTGCGGTAAAGTCTCCAGTGTGTGTCTGTGATGAATTATGAATACGCTTTCAGCCTGACTAGTTTAGTTTAGCTGCACTGCCTCAGTTACCACTAAGCACATACAATCCACCACAGAGACAGACAGACACACACACACACACACACACACGCGCGCACACACACAGCTTCCCTGCGCTCAGTGGTGAACGTGCTCCAAGTGGAGCTTTCCATCATCTCAGCAGGAAAGCTTTAACTGAACAGCAACATTCAGTCACTCTGGCATGACGCTTATTTCTTTTCTCTATATTTTCACTGGTAATTTTTATCAAGGCTTAAATGTTACAAATGCGTTTCGCCAAAATGTTGATGAACAAGGAGGTGATATATATACTATATACATTTGCATTAGGGCATTATTGATCTTGAGTCCATGAGTGAATACAGCTTTGATTAGAATGAGGAAAATACTGCTGTGGGTTCAAATGTCTCTTTTTATCAAGTGCTTTTAAATGAGATGCCAAGTGTCCTTCACAAGCATCAACATGTGATGAACTGGAAGTAAAACCTTCCTCCATGTTGCCATCGCCCACTGCATTATGTACTAAAGCCGAAGAGCGCTTTGATGAAATGGCAGCGTCTGACTTCCTGGGAATGATAACAGGTTGGTGTTGTTTTATGTGCAAACTGAATGTCTTCCCTGTGATTCATTTTGTAATTTGAATTAAATGGCCAAGAAAATAGAGGTTAGGTTCTGAAATGGGTATTTCAGGTTAGTTCAGCAGTTTCACTTCCAGAAGAATGTCCTTCAAGTACCACACAAGGTGAGTAATGTCTGTAGTAAACAGCTTAAAAAGCTGAAAGGCTTTCTGTTTCTGGCACGTGTTGGACAGTCTTTTTCCACCTGCAGTTCTTTCCTCAGTCTGCAGGCCTGTAGTAAACCCATCTGCCCATCCTCTCTGTGGGAATCCCTGCTGACATCATGGTTTCTGAGTGAACATTAGATATTTACAGCACCCGCATAATGCCTTTTATCTACAGCCACTGCTCTGGGATTGGCGTTTAGCTCCCATCAAGCAGCTGGTGCTGCACCTCGACCCTTCTGGTAATGTGTTGGCTGCTGGTTTTATGGTTTTATGGTCATTACCACCCAAGAGCTGATTCCCAAAAGTTTGAAAGAGTTTCTACAATTCAAAGAACATAAACAACTGAAGTTTCAGAATAAAAGTCAACATGTTATAGTCCTGCATTTATCTATACAGTGAACTGTGTTCACATGTAATCCATTTCCCCATCAGTCACTGTGTTGTCTGTACAGCTTAAAAGCTTTGAGCAAACCTGAAAGGAGTTCTCCTTTAATGGGATCTGCCTGATTGCTCTTCTACATTCATCTGTTTGTGATTATGAAATGAATCAGCTGAAGTAAACAGATACATTATTCAATAGTGGGACCAGAGGTGTGTTTAGATCAGGTAAAGAGCTTCCATCATTCAGTGGGCTTCCTTTTAAATGTTCAATAACACTTTATAATAAAACCTGCATTCAAATGTCCAATCCCATCCATCCATCCATCATCCATCCCCTTCCTCCCACACAGGTCTGATATGGCAGGCCCAGACATCCATCTGCCTGTCCACATCATCCCAAAGTGATCAAGCAGCGCACCCTCCACTCCATGGTTGTGTTTAGAAACTGTACATAAAACTTGTGACAGAAGTGGTGCCAAAGGGCAGCCCTGCTGGAGTCCAGCACCCGCAGAGTATGAGGCTGACTTGCAATGTAGTTCAGGCTCTCACTACAATCGCACAGATGCAAAGTACTCTGTGCAAACAAGCGCGACAATTCAAAAGCTTCCCCAGAGGACGACCAGAGAAACGCGGTAATATCCGGTCTCCTAGTGTGGAAACACTTGTACACCAGTTGGGTAACGAGCTGCTCCAGTGTAATATTTAACCAAAAAAATAAGCACAATGTTGGAAAATTGTTTGGAAAGAAACTTCTTCATAGACAGATGCATCAGGAAACATGAAACACCACAAGCAGGAGACTTTCATTCAGATCAATATGCAATTTTCTTCTGAACTCCAGCAACTTCTCTCCACGTTCCTGATGCTTCTGATAATACGGTGACTCTGGGTACAATCATCAGGATTTTCATCCCTTTCAGGCAACCTTGTAAAGTAAGCAAAGCAGTTTCTTAACAGAAAAAAATATATCTATTTTTCCAAGTTTCTTTTTTCCAAGGGATATTTTTTCCCTTTAGGAAGATCACCTTGTGCTTCACCCTCATACAAACTGCCACAACTAAATAAAGTGTAAACCTTTCAGTAAAACATAAATCTCCTGCATCTGCTCTTCTTCACATAAATTGGTCAATAACAGGAAAACAACAGGTCTCCAATCACTAATCAGCAGAAAACATGCTTCTGATTACTAATCAATAAAGAGAAACCAGGCTGTCTGCTCACAGATCAATAAAATGTCCTCGGGAAGTGCGGTGGGGACTTTTCAGTCTTTCTGATTTTACAATTTTCCTTCTTGTTTTATTGATTGGGGTTTATTCTTTGTTCAGCTCGTGGTTACATCCTGTTTCTACAGCTGAGTTATTTTATTTTTTATCATTTTAATCTCTTCTTTGATCTATTTTTATGTTACTTTTCTCAAATTAGGATTATTGCTCCTAAAATAAAACTTAGTGTTTCTGCTTAAGGTTACATTTGCGTTGTACAAATGAAGCCTACTTTTATTACACTTTTGGTCATCGGTTCTTCAAAACTGAAGTTTTGCTTTGAAGGATACTATTCCACTTTCAATGTTTTGCATTGTACGGTATTTTTACGGGCATGTATTTGGTATATTTTTGGTTCAGAAACTGTTTTTGTTATCATTTTTGTTAAGTGCTAAGTACTCCCTTATTTTTCCACCTTTACCTGTTCATGTATATACTTTATCATGCTATGATGTAGTGTTGTCATGCTGTTCCATCGTTCACTGCAAATGTTTGTAGAACTTGCCAAAGACCAGACACACGCAAATCTGAGGTCAGTAAACTCAATAAACAGCAGTCCACCCATCCATCCACCCTGACCTCCACCTGTCGTTACTACAGCTCTCAGAGGGTGCTGTTAAAAGCAGTTGTGTTGCCTCACACGACAGCTGGAAAACGCTTACCAAAAATGATTAAATATAAATTTTGAGAATTCAGAGATGAAATGAGTTTGTTTTAAATGAAAAGAAAGCTTCTGAAACAGTAGGAGCAGCGTTTCTGCTGGAGTGGAAACTTCTGTTCCCACACAGACACTCACAGAGTGATGGAGGGCAGCACATGGCCGGCCACTCTAAGTGTTTGTGTGAAACCATTAGACGGCCATCACTGAGCAGCGCTTCACTGCGGCCGGCAGACACACACACACACACACACACACACACACACACACACACACACACACACACACACACACACACACAGTTCAGTACAAGCAAAAGAATACAGCATCTGCACATTGGATATAATGATTAACCGAAAATATGTCAGCTGACAAAAGCAAACAAAAGCGAAATGATCCATCATCCATCAACCCATCTGTTCATCCACCCACCCATCCAACCATTAAGTGCTGCTGAATCACAGTCAGGTGGCAGCAGCATTTTCAGCTCCACCTGGAGGATCCTGAGGATTTCCCAGACCGGATGAGACATATAATCTAACAGCGGGTTCTAGGTCTGCCCCTGGGTCTCCTTCAAAAACTGTAATTGCCCAGAAAACCTGGAAAGTAAGGAGGTCAGGATGCATCCTGATCATGTGGCTCCATGCTCCACTCCTTTACGCACCAACATGCAACCACCCAAAGATCATGAGCACATGTCAGCGTCTAATACTTCAGAAGCTTCACATTCACAGCTGACTCTTTTTAAACATGATCATCATCATAATCTCACCATTTTTCTGATGAGAACACATGAACTTTTATATTAGTATAAACTGCCAACAAATCCAGCTGAAAAGGCCTGAACAGGCTGCTCCTCCTGTCATTAAAATCCCATCATCTTCCTTATTTTTTAAAGAGGATCTAAAGGTACCTCAGTGTGAAATTCACATCAACCCCAACATGTAGCCTGTTTGAGAACCTGTATAATGACAGGAAGAAATGAAAGGATCAGGTGAGCTCCTCCACGCCAGCTTATAAATGCACCACCGTGATGTCAGATATTGGTAAGTTCAAATGGAGAGGAGCACAAGTCTTTATTAAAACGCTTGTTTCAATGTACGTATTGATGTACCGACTACTATCACTGGATTGCTGTGACTCTGATCATGATTTATGATTTATTTCCTCTTTGTTTTGTTTTGTCTGCTTGAGTCTCACCATCTGTACAGATGCTGGCGTTTCCCACCAGAACAGTAACTTAAATTAGCACGGAGCTGCTCACGAATGCAGCGACAGTAGTTTAATAAGAGCTGATGATACCTCCTGACCAGTAGAAGGTGCCAATGTCCTGTTAATACCTGTTGCTGTACCTGATGATTAGCAGCTTGTAATTATGGCTCTGTACGCGGAATAGTTTGCCACATTCGAAGGCCTTCGACTCAAGTTTCTACGTGTATTAGAAGTATTACATGGTACGGGAAGTAGAAGTATAAAAAAGTAGAAGTAAAATATAAAGCTGGCAGAGGTTTGGCCTTTCATGTTGTGCCTGAGAGCCTGGAGCCGGACGATAAACCGGACACATGGAAGATTGCACTTCTAGCCTTTGCTGGACCTCCAGTCTTAGAAAAGTTCAGCACATTTTTATTCACCGATGTTTGACAAGGTTGTTGCAAAGTTTGATGAACACTGCTCGTTCAGTTGCACACAGAGCTACCGAAGCTTTGATTCTTTTATTATAGACCTGGAGTTAAATGTATTAGACATTTAATATTTTATTTTCGACCTTTGCTGGCTTTTCCTTTTTTATTTTTAAAGTGAACAACATCAGGGATCATCCGGTATTAAAGCTCCTACAGGTTAACCCAGTCTATGAAGACATTTTTACATCATCTCATGAACAATTTAAAATGTAAATTATTTTATCAATGTTTCCATTCACTGTTGTGTGGAATAATGTTGTTGGCTAATAAAGACAATCAGCAGGTACAAAAAGATGACACTTGAAACTTTGTGGAAAACATATAAAAAGATATTTTCTTCCTATTTTTTCCAAATGACTGCAGCAAACTGTTGCATCTATGTGGAAAACCAAAATGAAGCCCATACATTCAAAGACATGTAACAAGGCTGGCAGCTGTTGACTCACTGGTCTTAGCACCTTCATGCTGATTAGCACTTACTGTGAGGTTATTTTATGCTCCAGATTGTTCTCCTACTCTGTGCAGGAGAAGATCATTTAAATTAACAAAAGAAACACGGGGAGGACAGGAGAAAAGTGGTGGGAAAAGGCAGCGTAAATTTTGCATAAATGCACCAGGATGCATGTTATCGGAACATGCAGAGCGCGACTGCGCTTTCAGATAACATGCAGCTCCACGCTCACTGCTGAGAGCTGTGTCCATTTTTTGCACAAGGACTGATCTATAGCCGGCTCAGACCATTTAAATCGTACGCATGTGCTATTTTATGTTATTTTCTGTGCCGTTCATTTATATCTAGTGGCTGCTCTAAACTTTTAGCTGACACACAGTTACATCGACTCACTGAGGTGAAGAGCCAGATATGTGTTTGTCCTTAAAATTGACAGATTTGCTTCTTGGTTTGCGCTCTGGCTGCAGCCAGCGTGGCACTGCTTTCACACAGCAATGTACCCGCGAGCTTTTTGTTACTAAAGCAGCCACTGTTGGGTTTTTAGTGCGTACTTGACTCACTGAACAATCCAAACCATATGGTATGAACACGTTTCTCTGACAATTCAGATCTTTAACAGCATGTTTACTCCGTGTGCAAATAGCACTGAACACTGACTTTTCATCAGCGAGTTGCACATAAAACATCTGGAAAGGAAACTCTTCTAACAGAAACATGTTGCATGTTAGAGACTGGATTTGAAAACTATTCTGGGTTCTGATATGAAACTTTTTTAGCATGTAGCTAAAGGCTAGATTATACTCTATTGTGGATGCTGGACAGCTGGAGACCCCACGGCCGAGTCACTCCTGTTACATTGTTTGACATCTGCTTGAAGTCTGCTGCCTGATCCGAGTGGACCCTTACTGCCTTGCAGACGTGGAAAGTATGATTCCTTCTTCAAACTAGACCTAACATTACTCCCTGCCTCTAAATATTGACCTTAGGGATGATAGGAGGTTAATGCCAAGCTGTCAAATTTTATTTACGCAATATAAATGTCAAAAGATGCCCTCCACCATCTGAAAAAGATGCGGTGTGACCCGCCACTCTGATATTCACGACTATGGAGGCAAAGCTCCATAGTCGTGAACTTTTCATCTACTAATTGGAAGGTTTGTGGTTCAATTCCTGGCTGCCCCAGTCTGCATACCAAACATCATCTGGCAAGACACTAACCCCATCTCCGATGCACCTGCTGCAGTGTGAATGTTCAATAGAAAGCACTTATGTAGAAAAACTATAGAAAAGCTTTTTGTATGAACGGCTGAATGAGACGAGTGCTCAGGTAAAGTAGAAACGCGCTGTATAAGAACCAGCTTACACAAAATACACAAATCCTTGCTTTATAGAACTGCATTAATTCTTTGCTTTAGTCCATCATGCTAATGTAATGCTCTGTAATTGCATCAAGCTTGCTAATGCATTGCCAGTATTCCTGAAATGAAGACATATGCCATTTTTCTCATTTTCACAGCTCTGATCATCGGCTCGGAAGTCTTCAGCCGTTCCTGCGTGCGTTCCAACACAGTCCGCTCACTTCCACTCACGATGGCAGAGCAACACAAACACACCAGAGCAACATCGCCCAGTACAGCAAAGGCTCTTATCCAGTGGATTAAATGTGCTGCCAAGGAGGAGTTGACCAAACTCGCATTGATTAAGTATTGCATATGTGTCATATCAGGATATCCTGCAGAGTTTCACCAAAAAACTGTTAAAGTAAAAGCACATCACAGCCTGTGTTCCTCTTTCACTGTAAAACCTCGAGTGAAATTTGTTTAGCTACCAAAGTGTGCCCGCGCATTAAAAAGCAACCTTAAAACCAGTTAAAGGCCTGTGCAGCATCACATTAGCTATGAACTGGCATAGATTGAATTTGAAGACGTTTCACATTCGATTATTTACCGTCTGCTTCTCAGCTGACTGCTGAGAAACAGACCGACTGCGTCACTGACACAAATCAGGACCAGCTACCATGAAACAGTCTGATAACACAGTGACTTCACAACAATCTTCATCTTTGACAAGAACAAAAAAAACATTTATTTAGCCTAAAATGTTTATTTTCTTAAAGAACGTTGTGCTAGAAACGACAGTGTCCACATTTAGGAAACCACAGAGCCTTACAGGGGAAAAGGATATTTTTCACTTTCCCTTATTGGGCGAAACAGAAAATGCCACAAATGCTCTGCGGAGTACAAAATAGTCATTAATCTGCAGATGAAATTAGTCCCCAAGAATGCACTGTTTACTTGAGCGGCTGTTTCAGAATAAAAACATCAACTTTTACATGAGTGAGGTGTTTTTAAAGATGTACACCTCTCGTAATGGATTGAAGCCAGACGTGAGGCCACAAAGTATCAAGACTACAAAAGACGTTCGAGCGTGCAATGGCATCAAAAATTCTTGACTTGCACGATTTGAATCTTTCCTATCGACTCTCAATGAAACTTTAAAAGGTAAAAAAAGACAATAAGTGAGTTAGGAAGCCTCCAACTCCCTTTTGGAGGTTTAAAGAGTTTCAGGACTGCAGAAGCAGGAGGTGTGTGAATATTAATGAGCACAGTGTGTGCACATGTATGTGTGTGCACGCATGCATATGACAAGTGTTCAAGCGGCAGGTGTGTGTCTGTGTGTGTATGCGAGACTGCTAACCACTGTTAATAGCAAACACACAGAACTTCATCACTAATTCATACAGCTGGATTACGTCAACCTCAACACGCAGGCGCACACACACACACACACACACACACACACACACACACACACACAAAGGAAAATTATCCACATTTATCTGCTTCTATCTTCTATCTAAATCTTAATCTTGAGGCTTTGTCTTAATTATTTGTCATAAATTGGTGAACTTGCTGTCTCCTGTTTATCCCAAACACCTCAAACCTTTCTTTTCTATTCTTTTCTATTCTGTTTTATTCAGTTCTATTCTTCCTCCCTCGTCCTGTTCTGCTCTTTTCCATCTACAGTTTTTAGTCACAAACGCCACTTTTTTCTTCTTTGCTCCTCTTTATTCCAAGTTTTCTACTCTGATTTTATTCTCTTCACCTCCTCGCTCCAAACTCTTACTCACCCCCTCCCACCCCCCACCCCTCTCCACCCCCACCCCTCTCCACCACGCCATCCCGTCCCGCTCCTCTTCCTCCACTCGACTTTTCCACTCCCTTCTTATTCTATTCTCAGCAGTGGTAGCGGTGTATCTGGAGCAGTTTCCATCCTACTTACCACAGCTGCTGGTGCTGGTGCGGCTGCTGATGATGAAGGTGAAGAGTAAGGCGAGGAGGAAGAGGAGGCAGGTTTTCCAGGTGAAACCACTGTGGACGGATGCAGGAGGACAGAAGAAGAAGAATAAAAAAGAAGAAGAAGTAGGAGGAAGAAGAGGAGGAGTGTTGTTTTACTGTCTCAGATCTGTCCTGCTCTGCTGCCGCGGCAACAACCACATCTCCTGTCATCCCTCTCTGTCTCACTCTCTCTTTCTCTCTCTCTCTCTCTCTTTCTCTCTCTCTCTCTCTCTCTCTCTCTCTCTCTGTGGCTCCACCTCCTGTTTCCTGCTCGACCCTCCCCCTGTCTCCTTTTTGTTTTCTCACTCTCCTCTCTCTCTCTCTCTGTTCGTTGTCATTTCTTGCTCTCTTCCTCGTGTCCCTCCCTTTTCTCATCACACACACACACACACACACACACACACACACACACACACACACACACACACTGCTCTACATTAAACAGACTGATGGGAGTTTCATGTTGGAAGGAGAGAGAGAGAGAAAAATGGACAGAGAGAGGGGGGGGGAGGAAAATTACAACTTCTGATGTAAAGTGTTCAGATTACATTACAAAATCTTTCATATCATTATCAAAGAAAAACCCTCATCGAACATACAGTGCAATAAAGTTGCAATTTAAAAACACTATTTATAAGGAAAAAATGTATATTTGTTATTAGAACGACACTTAAAATTACAGCGTTTGTGTAATAGAGACTATTCTATACTCCAAATTCTAGCACGTGCTCTGCATGCAAACTTATTTCTTTGTTAAATTACTAACTTTATTTTCACTTTAAAAACATAAACGTAGCTATGACCTTTATTCTTTATGGTGTCAATTTTAATTACTTGTGACAATTTTATTTTAAAAAAACAGAGAGGTGTTACATGTTCGTTGGGGTTGTAATGGGACAGATTTTAGGGATGTGTCATGAATGGAGTCTTTGTTTGTTTTTATAATGACTATTTTCTGTAACTTTACCTCTTGAGATACTTTCACACCACCTGATTCTGAGAACTTCAATCTAAATATTATAAATTAACATAATTGTATTTAACTGGCAACTGATGCAATATAGTCTCTATTGATTTATTCAAAAGTAATTTACTTACAAAAGTTAAAACTTTACATTGTGAAACCTTACACAGCATTATTTTTAGGCAATATTGAAACGGACAATATTCCAATAATGTTCCATTACACAACACACTGTTGTGACTTTTCATGCACAGTGACATGATGACATTGACTTTACATAGATCTGATATTTTACCCTGACTAATGCTTTGGTGAAATTACAGTTTTAACCCAGGTAAGATTTTTTTCACATATTTAAAATTTTATTTCCATATTAATTCTCAAAATATCTTTTTTTTCCTACATATCCTACAATGACCATCTGCAGCCCATTCAAACATCACGACTACATGAGGATCCATATAAGTAGAGCATCTGACAATACTCAATACGACTTTAAGTTGCAGTCATGTGTAATCTATTGACACAAAGTACAGAAGTTTTTAATTCAAGTTTGAATGTAGCAGGTTTCCTTGAATCATCTTAAGGGTCGGGTTTCGTTTGTTCCCTTAGACACTTGAAGGTAACACAATCAGCTTAAACACTTAATCAGACAAAACACTGTCCATACGCGCAAACACCCACACAGCCGGACACTGGAGCTGTGCACTAAAACATTTAAAGAGCCAGTGAGCTGTCCTGATGACAAAGCAAACCATGTGTTTTTCTGTATTTTGCTTTTTAGATTAAATGTGGAGCTGAGAATTAGAAGAGTTGGTCCCCTTCAAAGTATTTCTCCTACTACCTGTTAATCATCTTTGCATCACAGATATTGATCCATCCATTTGCTTCCCCATAAGAATTTTTCTCTAATATCAATGTTCAGTTCTTCCTGGAGGACCTCAGGGCACTCCCAGGCAAAATGAGATACAACCATTCCTGCAAGTCTGCCTCAGGATGCCCTCCTAGTTGGGGTGCCTGGAAAGCCTCACAGGGGAGGAGGCATTTGGATCAGATGCCCCAAACATCTTAAACTCAAAGTGTAGTCTGAACTTGCTCTGGATGTCCAAGATCCCCCTCACTGTTAATCTCTAAGGCTCAGTCCAATCATCCTGAGAAGGAAACTCCTTTCAGCTACTTCACCTCATCCTTGAGATCATTACCAAGAGCTGATGACCAAAGGTAAGAGTTACAGCAACTGATAAATCAACAAGCTTTACCTCTGAAGTCTCTCTGTTTGTGAAGTTCAAAAGACTGCATGCAGTTGTGTGAAAAACTAAATGTGTCACATGAGAGTTTGTAGATCCACTTATATCAGCATTTGAGTTAAAGTAATTGTTTTCTGTATGACTTTATCAGTCTGTCACATTTTTGTTGAGGACTAAGGAGAAATATGCAATGACCAAGATGAGGTTTTTTACTGGCAACCCTTCAACACGAGCCATATTTGTTCAGTGTTCTTCTAATTATGCGATCATGAACTTTAAAATCTAACAAAACTGAGACCTTTAAAGACTGAGATGGTCTGATCTTGGGATGAATCTGCTGGGACACCGACTCACGGGAAGAGCATTGTGTTAACACAAATAAATGATCCAACTTAGCAAAGCTTCTGCTTTTACCGGGGGTCACACTTGCTGATGATTACTTAATAGAGGCTATTTGATTAGTAGCACATGGCTGCTACTTACCCTCTTAATTTCTACGGAAGCAGGAAGAGTTTACTAAGTTTTCCAGGACTGAACAAAATCCTGTGTTTAAACTTTCTTTTTCGCATCACTGTAGGTATAAATCTTATCTTGAATATACAATGATTTGATGGGTTACAACAGGGGTGGGGGAAGTCCAGGCCTCAAGGGCCAGTGTCCTGCAGGTTTTAGATCTCACCCTGGGTCAACACACCTGAATCAAATGATTAGTTCATTACCAGCCTCTGGAGAACTTCGAGACATGTTGAGGAGGTCATTTAGACATTTACAGTTTTTCTCAGTTGCTTTGGTGCATTTCTCACAACAGAATTGATCTCTGCACCACTACTAAGGCTCTTCTCAAAACAGTTAGTGCAAACTGCAAAACATGGTGGATAACTTGCAAAACTGAGTCACTTCATCAAAAAGAAAAGTCAGTTGTTCAAAAGCAAGTCCCTTAATCAAAACAGATCATATATTCATCAAAAGCAAGTACTTATATCAATCAAAGTGTCAGGGCGTCACAATTACAAGTCATTACACCAGCACCTTTGGTCACAAAATCAAATGGTTTGAACATGTTCTCATTGTGACGGATTTCTTTGTAGGTGCTTCCCAATGACATGTCAAGTCTGGACAGCATGCACGGCATGTTGAAAACCATTAATTGTAAAGGAAAATCAAGACACTTCATATGCACTCTTGATAATATTTAATTGAAACTGTTCACAGCATTGTGCAACTGGGGAAATACAGTAAATCAAACATTTTACAGCAAACATAAACTCACTTAGACAGTAAACCTTACTGCAGTAGTTATGAAACAAAAAACAAACAAACTGAAAAACAGACACTGCTGCATATCAATCATTGATATCTAGATGCTCCCATCTGTCTGCCCACATATTTGCATCAACATCACAGCGAATGTCAGCTCTATCGATGCATCGGGGAAAGCATCTTCTGGAGTGTCGAATCCACCCTCTGCAGGACTCTGCTGTGATGTCATCACAAGCTGCATCCATAGCTGCTAGCAGGGTCATTTGGGTATGTGGATGCCTGTCGTATACCTTCCACCTCCAGGAAGAGAAAAACTCCTCAATTGGATTTAGGAATGGAGTGTAAGGAGGAAGAAACTCCATAAGCATCCTGTCGTGTGCTGCAAACCACTGCCTGACTACAGCAGAGTGATGGAAGCTAACATTATCCCAAACCACTACATACATTGTCCGATTGTCACCAGGATCATCCCTTTCATTTTGTGGGATTAGGTCCCTATAAAGAGCGTCCAGAAAAGCCAACAGGGGTTGTGTATTGTATGCACCAATACGAGGAATATGGGTGTGAACGCCATTTTCTGAGATTGCTGCACACATCGTAATATTTCCTCCTCGTTGGCCTGGGACATCAATGGTGGCTCTTTCGCCAATGTGATTTCGTCCACGCCGTCTGCCTTTTGCGAGATTGAATCCCGCTTCGTCAAGATATACAAATGTGTGCAGGGGTTCCCTGGCCTCCAATTCCAGGATACGCTATCCAAAGGATGAGACTAAAAAAGTCTGTAATGGTCCATTTGGCACAACAGATTGTACAGTTTGAACTGTGAATAGGATTACAGTAACATGCATAAATGTAAGTGCAGTACATGGCCTAAACTTTTACAGTAAACAGAGGTACATATGCAAACATGTTTTACCTGTACATACTGGTGACGGCGCTCCTTCACTCGATCACTGTTCTGTTCAAATGGTACTTTGTACAATTGCTTCATGGACATTTCATTCCGTCTGAGGACTCTGTCTATGGTGGAAATTGATATTGACTGAATATTTCCGAAGATGGTGTCATCTTCTACGACAGTTCTTTGTATTTCTCTCAGTCTCAAAGCGTTGTTTGCAGCCACCATTGCACAAATTCTTTCCTCTTGCTGCGGAGTCAAAAGTGGACCTCGTCCACCTCTTCTAGGTTGTCTGGCAGTCCTTTAAGCGCAAACACACTTACAGTAATTGTTACAGGACTATCATTCAAAACTCCTTTCTTTACAGCATTACTGTATTGTACCACAGCACACTATGCCACACCTGGGCCAAGTCTGCGCTTCAGTTACAGTACGTCTATACTGTATGTAAAGATCTATAAGGTCATGTCCTAATGCAAGTCTCCTGTATGACTATGAAAGTGCAGAGCAAATTAGTTTGTGCTGAATAACTACATTACAGTATGCTCGCCTGTTTTCCCGATGAAATGTCTGAATAATGGAACTTACAGTAGTTCTCCCAACATTTGGCTGCACCCTTCGACCAGCCTCGGCCATTGTGAGGCCATGGTTTATCACATGATCCACAAGTGTTGCCCTGATTTCGTCAGGGACGTGTCTATGTGGTTGGCCTCTTCTTACCCGGTTTTGTCCTCGTCCTCCACCGATCCTCACCCCTCTTCCACAAGGCTGACGTTCCATGTTCTGCAGTTTTGTAGATTCAGTATGCACCTCATGCCAATCCTGTCTGTTGGTTTACATTATATATATACTTGTAGAGTAGGGGATACTGTAACGCGATTCACCCGTGACTGGGTAGAAGAGGCTTTTCATTGGTTGCAAGTAAGAGTAACACACACCAATTTTCATTAGTGTGATTTAAGGTTCACCTGAGAAAAGTAATTTATGGAGATTTTCATGGAAACTCCTTAAAAGTAGGGTTTTCAAAATGGGTGTACAAATTGTTTGACAAGATGTTCAACAATTTTGAGTGCACTGACACAAGCAATGAAATGAAGACTATTAGTTGTAAGGACAATGACTATTCAGCCGGTACAAGTATAAATAATTGTGACATTCATGATAAAAGCAAGGAGATAGTGATGAATAGCAAGTCAAAAGTGACCATTCTTTAGATATTTGTACTTACTCAACTGCTTCATGTCCAAAGGCATTTGCCGAAATGAACATGAAACCGCCACAAGGTTGTGCCAAAACGACTACATGTTGTGAAGGTTGAACTGACTATTGTGCAAAGTTTAATTCTGTTGTGAGAAATGCACCAAAGCAACTGAGAAAAACTGTAAATCAGCTGTGTTGGATCAAGGACACATCTGCAGGACACTGGCCCTTGAGGCCTGGACTCCTAGCTTACAACAGTGTACCCAACACCCTGTGAGATCCCTTTGGTTACAATCAGAATGCTCTTCGCCAATAGTTCAGATGTGGGTCCAGCTACACACTTTTGTCAGTCGCCCAGTCTGTTGTTTCTTGGGGAGCGCTATGCACTCAAGGCCTGCTCATGAGGCTCCCAGGGTCCCTGTTTCCTATCCAGGGAACGTTTTCAAGGTTCTGGGGATACCTCTAAGTCTGTCCCGTTAGCTGGCATCAGTTTGCTTTGGGAGACCATACAAAGTCTACTGTCCCAGAATACATTTGAGTGAGCAGTACACTACAAATATCATAAAATGACAAATTTAAAGTGAGAAATAAATAAAAAACTAAAGTTAATTCAAACATGAGGCAGCAACATGTTTGAAAGTGTGAGTGCAGCAGGTTTACACCCCCACACTGACAACTCACTCCATCACGATTAAAGAGACAACATGCACACCCGCACATATACACACTTCAATTACAACTAAATAATGAATGTGAAGCAAAAAAACCTCTTGGTCAGCTGCCACTCACGGTGTCATCACAGACACACAAACCTAAAGACACATCTTCAGACCAGCTGGATGTCTAAAATAAAATAAAATGTTTTGTGACATACACAAAACATTTTATTGTAAAGCCTGACTGAGTGAAGCTTCACAGGGTCAGATCACACAAATCATTGCATCTTTGACCGAGAGGCTTCTTGGATGTTTTTCACATCTACACGACCCTGAGACACAGCAACTCCTTAGTGTTAACACTGTAACTCGCTCTGCTGCCCTTCAGGGTTTTTCTGCGATACTCATTTTGTGATATCTTTGCTTTTACTTTGCACTGAGAAGACCAACAAAGACCTTTGTGTTTTTTAGGGGTTTTGTACAGAATTCAAGCTCTTGCCACACATGCTTTTGTTTCACTGTGACTGTGCAACAGTGTTGATTACCCATGTGTCTTTGTTTAACCCGACTCCTGCATGTAAAGATCTGATTTTGTTTTCTGGTGACATAATACTGAAACCTGAATAAAGCTGAATGGAAAGAATGAAAAGTGATCTAAGAGGTGATGAGATAGCAGGATTGTTACATGTACACCATTTATAGTTAATGGGCTGAAAGAACAGAAGTACATGCATGGCCCTTTAAACGAGTTTTCCATTGATTGAGCCCTCAAGCCCTGGGCAATTTTCTTTAATTTCAGCCTGAAAAATATCCCTGAAATCAATCAGTAACAGCACCATAATGTCAAGACCAAAATGAACAACTCTGAGCTCTATATGAGACCCCCAAGTGCACAAAGCAAACAACCGGCCCCCAGCACAACACTGATAGTCAGAAAAACATCATAAAGAATCAAAAGAACAATTAAACTCATATGGTTTCATATATTACGCTGGTGAAAGAAAAAGCTAAGGTTAGCCATCATGTTGTTACATCGGGTATAAATCAGTATTTAGCAGGTAAGTCAGTGTTAGCGAACATTGCTGGAAGAAAGATTTACCCATAAAATCTGAAATTTGACAGATGCCGGGGGAAATGAGGGTCCGGATAAGCAGGGAATTTCATTCATGGACAGGTCTTGGTTTGGGCTAATATTAGCTGATGAGCTCATTTAGCTAACACACATAAACTGCATGTCATCTTCCCCAGAAGGAAATATGCTGGGCAAGGTCAGAGCATTAATCCAAATTTCTAGGTCTAATCTTGCTGGTAACTTAGTGTCAGGGTCCTGGGTCTCCTGACCCAGCGTTTTAGTTCTTTGTGATTTTTGTATTATTGTACTTGTGTGAGTTTCTATGGTTTCTAGTTTCGATCCCTTGCCCTTCATGTTTCTCTGTGTCCCCTCTGTTCTGTGTAAGTCTGTGTCTGCATGTTTGAGTTCCCCTCTGTGCCTCTCGGTTCTTAGAGTCCTCTGCCTTATGGTTTATGTCTCTGTGTTTCCTAGTTGCTGTCTCCACTGTGTCAAGTTTGCGTCTCTGTGTGATCCTTCCTGTTTTACTTTGTAGGTCCGTGTCTTATGTGAATGTGTCCTGCTTTGCTTGTCTCATCAGTTCTAATTTCCCCCAGCTGTGCTCTCCTTCTGTGTCTCATTCTCCTCGTTACTTCCCAGTGTATTTAGTCCCTGTGTTTCTCTGAGTCAGTGTTGCGTCGTACCCTCAACAAGCTGTGTGTGTTTTGCCTCCGTGTTACCAGTGTTTTGTTTCCAGCTCTAGCTCCAGTTCAGTATTTCTGCTTCAGTGTTTTAGTCCACCAGCGTTTTTGTTGTCCTTTGGTGAGTTTAGTTTAGTAAGAGGTTTTCCCAGCAATAAAGCTGCGCTTTAAGTTGAACTTCTGTGTCTGAGTCCTGCATTTTGGATCCACCACTCCTGCTTGCCTGCCTGCCACACAGCCAACCATGACACTTAGCTCCAGATTTTCTGGCTTCTTCATCAACTAAAGCTAAAAATTAAATATCACCAAATGTCAGTTGACCGGTTACTGTGGATAATTTCACCTTCTAACATAAGCCATGATGCTCTGTATTTGATACTGGCCAGCACTAAATTACAAAAGCAAAAAGGACAATAATTAACATTTGCTTCATAAGGTATCGAGCAGGAGCTGCCACCAAACTGTCTCAGCTACACACTGTCCATCAGCTGGTGGCTGACGTCTTCATGCTGACACTCAGATGTACATGTGAGTTGGTTTCTCAGTTACGGTACAAGATAATTATATAGAGTGCAGCATATATGACAGTCCTCTGTAAGTCTGCCAGTATTTTGGCCAGTGCTGGTTTGGAATAAGCATGAGCTGCACACAAATGCAAACAGCTAAATGGTAACTGCAGTTCATTTACGACAATGACTGTCATTAACAACAATGGCTTTCTGGAAGGTAGGCTGAGTGCTTCGAAATTTTAGGGCCAGCGTCAGATGTAGAGCAGTGAGTCAGGGCACAACTGCAACATACCAACGAAAATAGATAGATAGATAGATAGATAGATTCATTCAGGCAAATAGACTTGAAAAAAATCCCTTCCAAGTGTGGAAATCAGAGTGATGGATATGGAGTGTAAGTCTTGTCTGCTCTCACAGCTGCCATGACTTTTATGAAATTATGATTCTTTATGACACCATCTGGTCATTTTTCATAGCCAGTTTGGATCTTCTTACATTACTCTGCAGGTGTATTAATATTGCACTCATTTACTTTACTGTGTCTTTGAAGCCTCCTGTGTTTCATTTTTGTCGTTTTTTGACTGTTTTTCCATTTTGCTGATGCACTTATGTGTCTCCTTTTGGATATTTTACATCTCTTATGGGTATTTTGTAATTTCATAGAAGCTACGTTTGGCTGGTCCCCTGTGACGTGATTTGCAAAGTTTCTATTTGAACCTTTCAAATGAGTGTTTTTTCCAGTAACACTTGGCTTAATGGTTTCATTCTGGAGACTGAAGTTACATCCAGCTTTTATACTCATGCTGGTAAAGATCACAGCCTGCAGACTCCAGCATTTGTTTAGTGTCTGTCCATATATAAAATTAACCAGCTGACTGTCAGTCACTGTTGTCGATATACAGCTACTAATCAAAGTCTTCTATAATCTTATTACCTGCATATTTGTCTCCAAAGATCTATCCGAGGGTGTGCAAACCGCCAGCATCTACTGGGTTTAATAGAAGTGAAATGTTCATCAGATAACAATGTGTCACTCCCCCCGTTACACAATGTAAGGAGTTTAATGAGTTTTGGATTTGGTCTGAATTTATTTTTGCATTTTCCATTTTTATTTGTCTCGTCTGGTTTCGTCAAAGCAAAGGTTGGGCTCTAATTGTGTTGACTGACTTGCTGTAGGAGACACAGGAAATACCACGCACACACGCACACACACACCATGCAATTACACTCATTTTTGATGAAATATTATTTCTAAAAATGTATCATTTGAGTGATTTCATGAAGATGTGTGTAATAAATAGTACAGGAAAGGTTTCCATTGCACACCTCCACAATGGCCCAGAGGCCTGATTCATGTTCCCAGTACCTCCAATTTGGTTTTGGGTTTCAACAAAGACAGCAAGTCCTGGAAATAGACACATATTAACCACAGGAAATGAACTCAAGGAGACATAAGAAGGCCAAGAAGAAATCAGCAACTATGAAATAACTAAACTACAACAAAGGATCTACACATTACATACAGTGAAGCTGCTCAGTCCTCGGCATGGATGGTCATATAGACTTATATACATGAATATTAGGCTGGAAACCAGTCTCCAACAAAAAGCCAGTATTTTCTACAATTTCACACTACCTCCACCTAACCAGTGTTACAGTTTTGTTCAAGTTCATGGTCAAAACACAAAAAACTGCTGAAATCATTGAATGCAGTTTTAAGAAGTTGTGGTGCTTCGACTTGATCCTTTTATGAACAAGGTGTCCTGTAACGTTGCTGTGCTGGCTGCAGCTGTATTGACTGTCAAGTGATAACAGTCAAGCTTTAGGGAGCTGAAAGTTCTGCACTAGGAGGTTGGAGGGATGACGGTGTCAGAAGTTGCAAGTTTGTCCACCAAACTTTTACACCTGCAAGCATTTTGTTTCTCTTTGTGTCAGGGCCGAAGCCAGAACGTGAAGTGGACCCAAACGCAGACTCAGAGGCTCACAATGAAGTGAACAAGAACTTTAAGTGATGTTGTGACAGCAATATTTACAAGTGCTAAAGCTAGGAGTGAGGCTAGGGTAAATGAACATGAATGGGGAATACTATGAACAGGAGCTATGAGATACTGTGAACATAAGCTGTGATAGACAAAGACCAGCAAAGGGAACTGTGGTGCGAGAGCCGATGGTGGAGAGGCACTGAAACAGAAGCTGAGTCAGAGTTGGTTTGGGAAATTGGTTCGGCAGATCCGAAGAATGGAACAGCCTTACTCGTTCGCAGGTAGAGTTTAAAAAGAGGGGGAGCGTGGAGACGAGGCCTGGGTAAGTCCAGTAGAGTAACGATCCGAGATTCCAAACAGAGACGGCAGGTGAGACTGGAGAAGACAAACTGAGAGGCAGTGGAGACCTGAGTAGAGACCAGCGTCCATGTTAGTGAGATTATTGTGATGATGATGGAGTTTTCCAAAGAACCACTGAGAGAGCAAAGGTAAGTACATGAACTATGAGAAACATGGAAGTCATGAAGCCGCACACTAACGTAGGTTAGCAGACAATCTGACGAAGGCTGGTTGTGAACGCTGGTCTTAAATACAGCTGGCTTGATTAGTCTCAGGTGGTCATCCTGGGAGGAGTGATGAAGACTCCGAGAGAGCAGGGACTGTGGAAAATTACTGTGACTCACCCACACCATGACACTTTGTTTCATCTGTCACTTAATTTTTCCTTTCTAGTCATGTTTGGAGACTAAAGCTACCTGGGCAGGTTTGGGTTCAAACATGCACCTTTCATTGCCCTGCAAGTTGGTAGATGGCAAGTTGGGAGTGACAGACGATCTACAGCCAACACTAAGTACATTTTGTATGTAAATGAGCCGAGCCAGCAGATTTGACAAACGGCATTAAGTGACACCTGGTGAATGAGAATGGGCTGAGGGTCATCTTCCCCCCTTTGAGGGTAAAGGTGAAAGTTGTTAAAAAGGATTTCAAAGTACAAAGTGGAAATTAGTCTTTTTGTTTTCATAATTTATGTTCACATTTCCACATAATCAGTTCATCTGATTTATTCACCTCTTACTTTCTTCATGATGCTGAATGTTTTCATCACATTATCATCACACTTTCATCTAAGTAAACACTGAACAAAGAAAACAAGCAAACAAGGCAACAGCAGAATCTCAAAGCTCATCACTGTCATCGTTTTGGTTTCTAAAAGGGTTCATATGTGGGTGTTTCTATCTACGAGGCTGCTAACATTTCTGGCTTTCACAGTTATAACACAAAAGTCAAATTTCACAGAACAAGTTAAAAGGAAAATTCACTCTAAAATACAACAGCATGGATCTGGAGTAGATTTCAATTCATGGGAGATTTTTTTTTAAAAAAAGTAATTGCAGCTAAAACTACTACTTGGATGTGATTGAAATATGCACAGATTAAACTGACCAGGACTCGTAACATTAAATCCTCCTACAGAACAGTTTGTGATATATTACCATGGGTCCCAGTTATGCACAACATGGAATAGAATAGAATAGAATAGAATAGAATAGAATAAAATAGAATAGAATGAGCCAGGAGTAAAGCGGAGAAGTAAAAGGAAAGATGAAGTGGAGGGAGGGTCAGAGGAAAAGCTTTTTGTGGGTCAGAGGAAAAGCTTTTTGTGGCTGTATTGATCACAGAGGAAGACATAGTGTGTGTGTGTGTGTGTGTGTGTGTGTGTGTGTGTGTGTGTGTGTGTGTGTGTGTGTGTGTGTGTGTGTGGCCTCATTAATAATTCAGAGCGGTCCAGTGCAGTCTTGGCAGAGGGATGGAGGGAGTAATGAGGAAAGAACAGAATAGAAAAAAGGAGGAATCTAAAGAAAGGAGGAGAGAAGAACACATGAACAGTGTGTGTGTGTGTGTGTGTGTGTGTGTGTGTGTGTGTGTGTGTGTGTGTGTGTGATGCCTATATATAGACATCAGTACTGAGTGGACTGACATTTCCCAGACAAACCGGGAACTCCCAGTCTCAGGGTTCAATGAGGGGAGATTAGAGTCAGACTTCTTCTCTGGACAAATCTTTCTTTGAGAAATCAGGATCATGTGTTACCGAGGAAGTACTGGTCATATAATAACTGAACAATATCAATGAAGATAAAACGAAAGACAAACTGAAAGTTAATACAAATATCAAAGGCTGAACTTTATAAACCAAAACAAAAAAACACTTTTATTTTTTTATTTTACTCTTCAGTTTTCCCACCTGGCCGGACAGCGTCCTCTGAGGCTGATAAATGAAGCTAATCTGAATGTGCCAGAAAGTGCAGTTTATCTGATGGCCACAAAGCAAGTCAGCTTTCATAAACAAGTTTTCAGCTGGTTACAAGAAATGATTTTGGTCTCTGGAGCTTGTTTCCTGTTCTTTACAACTCCACACTGGTGAACTTTTGTATAATTCAAGCATTTCAATCTTATCAAAGCTTAGAGGTAACGGTGGCTGCTTGACCGACACGTTTGCCAGCACAGGAAGTTTATCATTGGACCTTGTTAAAAAGCCAAAATCCCGATTCCAAAAAAGTTGGAATATTGTGTAAAACGTAAATAAAAACAGAATAAAGTGCATGTATTGATTTGCAGTGCTCATAAACTCATATTTTATTCACAATAGGACATAGAAAAAAGGAATAGATGCTTAACTGCTTCTATTCCAACAGCATGGCTTCACAGTAGAAGAGTCCAGCTGCTGAACGGGCCTGTCTGCAGCCTACACCAGCTTCACCAGCTGAAAACACATCATGAAATGAATGAAATATGAGAAAAAACCAGGGCTGCTGAGCAGTTAGAAAGTCCAGCAGCTGGTGTCCTCAGTTCCCAGATGTTTACGGGATGTTGTTAAAAGACGAGAGGATGCTGCACAGCAACTGTGTTGCTGCCATCAAATTCAAAACATACTAATATTGATCATGTTCCTCCCCTCTGATGTTAGACTTCAGAGTCACTTCCTACCTTCAGTGTAAAAAGCCATCAAACTGCTGCTCACACCATCATTCTCAGTCCTGACTGAGTCCATCCAAGCCGAGGTTATTAAACAATCTTGCCCATGATGTCCAGGACTTTTCATCTTTTTCTGTTTATTGACATATTGAAGCAAAAATGCCAGAGGACCAGGGCAAACAGGTGAGAATACTCAGGAGAATGGCCAGGAGGCATACTGTCTGGAGGCTTGGAGGTGGGGAATGCAATCAGCATGACTCTGGAGGGCGACTAAGAGGCAGAGCAAACATGTGATTGGCTGAGCACACTGGAGACACCGAACCTGCAGGCACAGTCCTTCAGAACCCGAGCAGGAGACTGACTCACAGCCAGTATGTTACACTGGTATCTGCAGAAGCCTTTAAAGACATCTGGAGTCCCTCCTAACAGCAGCTCCGTCATCAAAACACCCACTTTTCATTTCACTCCGAAGCAAAAGAGTCACTCGCCGTCATCGGTCATAAGTTTATAACTCATCTCATCAACAAACACTTCGCCACGCCGCTCTGTCATCCCTGTTGAATCATCTCCAATATCGCGCTCGTCCTCCTTGTTTAATAGTCTGGTCTGAAGCCTCCAGAGAGAAAAACTAATAAACTCACTGACTGTGTTGATATGTATAATGTACTGATGATCTATGAAGTCAAGCTTATTTCACTCTGGACATTAAAAAAGCGGCAGTGACTGTGAAGTATTCCCTACCCTCGGTGCAGGAGTTTACTTTGGAAACACGCCACTCTCCTACAAAAAAGCTTCACTCTAACGTCTTTCAGCCAATCAGATGATGTTTTTTTAGAGTCCAGCAATAAAACCTGAAGTGGCTTTGTGTTTCTTGCAGAGGGCCTGAGGTTGTAAATGCTGGGCTGAGAGATTGTGCTAATGTAGTATGTACCCAGCAGCTAAGAGTTTGTTTCATGTGTAATTTATAAGAGTTCCTTCTCGATGAATCATTCATGCAGAGGTGTAAATAGTTCTGTGGAGGTTAGCCGGGATTAGCTGAGCGGTGCCCTGCTACACCTGCGCGCCAGGTGTCTCAGCGTTTTCCATTCAGGGAAACCAGATTACTTTTTCAGAAAGTAGGACACTTCTGACAACAACAATAATTCAACTGTTGAATTAGGAATACTGTCTATATTGCTGTATTATTAATGCATGAACCTGTATTTTGAAGCCAAAAGTTCTGAATTCTGAAATATAACACAAGTTCTCTGAAACTAATTTTATTCTCAGTTTTAAAAACTTTCCAACATTTCACCATGAGTTCATGATCTCTGTCCAATAAACTACAGCTCACTACACCAGGGCGAATAAAGCTTTTACTTCCTCCATGTGTTTCACAGCTTTTTTACACATCTCCTGTGTGATTTACATTTAACTGAATGATACTTTAATATTGTTAATTTAATTTTAGTTCTATTTTAATCAACAGGAGTTCCCCTGATTACAATTTCTTGTGATCAACTAGTGGATATCGTCATTCTGCAAGTTTACATTGTCTAAAAATTACATTTTCAATCCATGAAAAAATATATCAAAGTTTTTAAAAAAATAGTCAATCTATCTGCACAGTGCTGTATTTCTTGTGCTAAGCCTTGTTTTCCATAAAGACTGGAAATATAGCAAAACAGCTAGCTTGGAACAAACTTCAAAACTAAACATATGCATGCAGTTCAGTGGCTGACCGGTGGATAGCTATAAGACTTCAATATGAGAAGGTAAGCAATACGTTATGTCTTGTTTTAATAATTCTTGTTGTTAATTATGAGCTAAATCTAGCAAGCAGGATCGACGCACACCCCCACTTTTCAGTTATTTATTTGTAAAAAATGTTTGGAATCATGTATGATTTTTGTTCCACTTCTCACATGTGCACCACTTTGTGTTGGTCTTTTATGTGGAATTCCAATAAAATTGATTCATGTTTGTGGCTGTAATGTGACAAAATGTGGAAAAGTTCAAGGGGGTCGAATACTTTTGCACTGTATGCCTTCTGTGCTTCTGTGGAACCTGTGACAGTCTTGACACTTGGCCAATATCTTGATATCGTCTACTGGCAGTGATGTAGACACCTATTCTAAAGTTTCTATGTAAATCAACGGTGAAGATTTCTCTGGTCAGCAGACAAATCAAATCTAGTTAAAAAAGCTTTTAAAAAAAGTTTGTTGACTTTGCCCAAGATGAAGTTAAAAAACATTTTTCTTAAACAAGTTATACTTCTACTGTATGTGCACAAAGTAACACAGATTGTCTGGTTCCACCCAGTTGAAAAAAATCGCTGCATTTTGAGTTACGGATACAGAAAGCCAAGACAAAGTCAAATATCTAGTGTTTAAAATGTCTACGGTTTAAATCTCTCCTGCACTGTGTTGTCTAACAGATCCTCCCATAGATTTCTGTTGATTGCTCTGATTTTATCCAAGGCCCAAAGAGGCTTAGAGACTAGTTAGTGGCCCCCGAGCAACCACAGGTTGCTAGGGAAAACTATGCATACCCTGACTGGTTGGTGACTGGTTGCTGGAGGTTGCTAGCTGTTGCTGTGGAACTGGTTGCAAGGTTACCAGTCATAGGGGCCTAAAGACTAGTAGCCACTGGTCGCTAGAGAACGTGTGCATTTCCCAACGACTTGTTAAGTGGTTGCTGTAGGCTGCTGTTGATAGTCACAAAGAGAAGTTAGATGCAAATTTCACCTGGTGACAAAGCATTCACAAGCAATCCTTTCAGCAAATCTCTTTGCTAGTATGAGCCGCGGCTTTTGAAATGTATTGATTGAAACTTTTATCTTGAGGACAAACATCTCCAAGTATCACTTGGAAAGTAGTTGGTGAGTGTTTGCAGACAAGCAGGGTACCTAGGGGTCTTCCAGGCAGCAACAGAAGTCTGTTGGTGACCAAAACAAATGCAAAGAGGTTTCTGGTGTAGCTCTTTTGTGACTGATTTCACCTGAAACCCAAGAAACTTCAGCAATCACTGGCTGGGGAACACACCGGATCACAGTGACCTGGTGTGTTCAAAGAGGTCAAAGAGTCTTTTAACGCTCTGATAACATCTTAGAGACTTGGTGCAGAAACTATTTTTTATGTGCCAAGGGAGAGCAGCAAGGTCTTTTTTAGGATGATTCAGATCCCCTAAAATGATACAGAATCCCATTCCATTACAGACGAGGAGCAAGAGCCCAGTATAATGTTTGAGTGCAAGGTAGATGGAGAATGGACAACACCAGCAAGTACCCCGATAACATCGAGGCCTGATATCCATCTACTGTTTACTCTCTCTCTCTGCTAGTTTATGTCTCTCTCAGAGTCAAGGGGATGTCAGCAGAGGGCGGAGCAGTGACCCACAGTTTATAATTTAACACTCATGAAAGATAGATGAGCCACTCACACAGAACGAGCCAAATTCAGACACAAAGTCCTGCATTTAAAGGCTGAAAGACGGAAGAGCAGAGGGAGGGGGTAAAAAGATTTGGACAGAGAGAGAGAGAATATCTACAGCAAAGGAGAATAAGAGAAGAAATGCAGGCACAAATATAGTTGCACACATAGTGTGCAACTATATTTGTGGGTTTAAACAATAGAGAGAGAGAAAAGAAGACTGTTAGGAGGATGAACAGAGAAAGATGAGACAAAGTGACCTCAACAAGAAGAGGAAAAGATGGATAAATGATCTGGTTTGATAGAAAGATCAAAAGGGGGGACTAAAGATTAAAGAGATCAATTAAAAAGAGGTGAGAAAAATGAGCAGAAAACAACAGGAAAGCAAAGAGTAAAACAAGGAGAATGACAGAATGATAGAAGATACTCTTCTGAGGGTCACACTGCATGAGGAAGCAAATCTACTAAAATTAAGCTGTGCAAAGTCTCAGCAAACATACCGTGGGAGTGACATATGCATAGGCTGTGTATAAAATAGACAACAAGCAATTAAAGAAAGAGGTGTCAGCATGCAGGTTTCCAGAGGACAGTTTGGTTTATGGGGACCGGTGTCAATGAGAGAGCGGAGAGGTGGGTTGATCCAGGTAAGGAGTCCAGAGGAATGTTTCAGAGTATTGTGTATGAGTCGAGTACGATTTCTCATTTGTGAGAAGCACAGAAGGATTCTTAGATGGGGACCAATGGTTTGATTGAGTCCAGTGAACAGAGTCGTAGTTGGACGGGCAGGTGAGCTGATGTGGTGAGATCGCCGATAAAGAAGGACCAGCTCAGCAGGAACAGGTAGGTTATGCTGGAGGAAAGAGTCAGCGTCTCTGAAATCACCGTGTTGAGTGTTTTTTGTACAGTAGAGACCATCTTTGTATGAGATCAGCTAATGTTAGCAAGCTTGGTTAGCAAGCCATCTCTATAAACTACATTGGAACAGATATAAAGACATGCTAATCAGTACCAGTCATACTAATGCCATTACTGGAGTATATGATTTTGGGTGGGCTGCTTCTGCAGTCATCAGGTCCTGTTCTATGACTGGATAGATGAGCGATAAAGAACAAAATTAACATCCATATAGATATTATGAAGTACCAGAGTAATAAAATGCTAGAACTGAAGCACATGTTGGTCTACCCCACATAATGGAGATAGAATTAAAAAGGTGAGTTATTTAAGTTCACCCACTGCAGAGTAATTACAAGGGAGAAATATTCATGGGGTCAAAACTGTTTTGTTTTAGTTTTTGTATTAAGCTGTGAACATAATTAATTTCTGCTATGAGCTCGGCCGTTTTAAAATAGGAGTCTATGGGACTGACTTTCTTGCTCAAGTCAGCCTCAAGTGGCTACAAGAGGTACTGCAGATTTTAGAGTCAGAGCTTGCCTATGTGATGCTTACATATGCTCATGTAAGCATCACAGGCTTTTTAGATGTGTTTCTACTGCCACCATCTAACAGTCTCATGGCAGTGGGCAAAATTAATGTTAATTCATGTTTCTTGAAACAAAATTTTCCATGATAATAATACAATCAGACAGTATATTTTACTCCAAGGTGTGCTTGTCTACTGTGTGACCCCTTCCACAGCAGGCATTACAGAATAACTCTGTGTTAATAGTCTGACCCTGGGGATGATTACACTCATGCAGCCAAAATTCATGCACTTTCAACACACTGTGAGCATCTGTTGTCATTGTAGAGAATCCCAGTCTTGGTCGTTTGTGGTGGTGTTCCCTCAGGGCAGACATTTGCAGACATCCATCCCTGAAGGAATAATTCACAGTACAAAGCACCAAGTGTCATGGTCCTGCGGCCATGACTCAGTGACTTTGTGTTTGTGTTCTTTATTGTTATTATTCTCTTTATTATTCATGGCTGTTTTGGGATGGTTTGTGTTTTGGGATTTTAGATACTGGGTTCTGGGTTTGTGCTCCCTCTATTGGTCCCTGGTGTCAGTGTTCCCCTGTCTCGTCGGGTTAACCAGGTCCAGCTGTGTCTCCCACCTGCGTGTGATTTCCCAGTGTCTCTGTGTACTTATAGTGTGTGTTTGCCTCTGTTCCTCGTCGCGTCGTCTGTGTTCATACCCTGTGAAATCCCCCGCGTGCTCTCCCTGCTGTTCTCCCTTCATGTTCAGGTTTGCTACTCCTTTGTGTAGTTTCTCCCAGTTTAGTTCGTCCTTAGTTCTGTTTTGCCATCTCCACTTTATGTTTGGTATTGTTAATAAATTACCCTCACGTCTGAATAAGTGCTGCATTTGAGTCCTCCTTCCACTCTTCACACAGCCGCTGCCCCGAGCGGTGACACCAAGAATGTCAAAACATCTGACTTTGCTACTCTTTTTGTAAGACATGCTTCTTTTCTTAGTCTTTGGGGCGATCGTGGCTCAAGAGTTGGGAGTTCGCCTTGTAATCGGAAGGTTGCCGGTTCGAGCCCCGGCTTGGACAGTCTTGGTCGTTGTGTCCTTGGGCAAAACACTTCACCCGTTGCCTACTGGTGGTGGTCAGAGGGCCCGGTGGCGCCAGTGTCCGGCAGCCTCGCCTCTGTCAGTGCGCCCCAGGGTGGCTGTGGCTACAATGTAGCTGCCATCACCAGTGTGTGAATGAGTGGATAACTGGATATGTAAAGCGCTTTGGGGTCCTTATGGACGAGTAAAGCGCTATAGAAATACAGACCATTTCCCTTTAAAGACAAAAAAGTCTTTATGGTGCACACACAACTATAAACACAAACTTTATTATAACCTTGACCTTGCAACCAAGTCAGAATCCTCAACACGCAACAATCTAAAGACTAAATGTCTCAGTGTGGAGGTCGAAAACTGCAGATGTTACACTGCACGACAGTGTTTTTGCACACGATCAGGCAACCAGAGGCCAACAGATGCAGATCCTGACACGCAAACTATATGCTTGAACACACACACACACACACACACACACACACACACTGGAAGGTCAGTGAGTGGTCGATTTACATTTACAGAGAAAGCAAAGAAGCACTTCCTTCTCACGCAATCCTCTCTACCTCTCTCTGTCTCTGTCTCTCACACACACAGAGTCATTCACACACTGTCTCTAAATCTCATTCATATTCATTCATATTAACTCATTCATGCACTGAAACAAACTGGGAGACTTAATTCCCATCCTGTTTTGCATCATGGACTCTTTTCATTATGGATGGACTGGGAGGCAATCCCAGGGCTCCTGGCACAAACAATGTGTCAACCCCCCCACGTAACAACCAACCCCCCAAGACCTCCACTCTGAACGAGATAAGAAGACGACCACAAACCAAAGAAGTGTCGTTCATCTTTATATCCCTTTGTACCTCCAGCTGTGTGTCCTACAGATGTGCTGTGTCATTCAGTGTCTATTTGGAGTTATCATTATTGATTTAATGAAGGAAATTCAGAAGATCAGTGTCTAAATGTTTTGGTTTATTAGCCAATAGTGATCTGAGGCCACAGAGCTGCATTTTAGGCACTGTGTCAGGACGAAATCAGATTCTCCTAAAAACTCAGATGAGAGTAAATAATTCACGGTGCAGGAAGACCCAGACATTTATTTTTAGCACTCTAGGCTACTGTACTCGTGCTTTGAAGGTCGTTTTGGAAAGCCGAGCAGACAGCTGCGACCCACGTCACTCTGCACTGTCTGGTCCACGGTGACAAAACTGTCATTTGTTTAGAAAGAAATTCAATATCAAATCAAATCTATAGTTAACACCCACACGCGCTCTGAGCCAGCCCTCACTCTGAGGCTGGTATCATCTTCTTGACATGCTTGTTCTATAATTAAACTGTCGTCCTCAACATCAGACTCCAGCTGCACGAGATACACAATACCATCCTTCCTGCCACAGTTTCACAAAAATACACACGTGGATGGATTACTCAACATGTTTGAGTTGAAATTCAGCTCTGCACTAATTGCACAAGCTTACATAAAGAGTACATGAACAGTTAAGTTGGAGCATTTATTAGTGTACTAATATTTAAGCTTTCCAACTGTGTTTTATAATAAACTGTTTGTCAGAAGCAACAAATTAACCGAGCTATGATTCGGTTAATGCTTAAAAGGAGCCCATCAGGCTGCTCTGGAAAAGTTGTTCTACATTTACGGACGTTAATATGTATATAAAAGATTGACATAGCCGCTGTGATGTCAACCGTGAGTCTGAATGTCAAGACTAGCGTCAAAGATGTCTCCATGGTGGTTTTTTGTTTGGAAGTGATCAAATATGGATGAAAGCAGCATCCATAAACTCCGCAAGTGCAACACACTGAGTAAACATCCTTTAAAAGACTCACACACAACAGAGGCAGTCAGGCGGTTGGTGTAGTCAGTGTAGTCCATGACCAGAGATGGGCAGTAACACATTAAAAGTAACGTGTTACTGTAATCTGATTACCTTTTCAAGTAACGAGTAAAGTAATGGATTGCTATTGTCCAAAAAGTAATCAGATTACTGTTACTTTCCCGTAAGCACGCTGCGTTTCTAAACCGTGTTCTTGTTTGTGAGAGTGTCACATGACATTAACGTAGGAGCGTGCAACGTGGAGCTGCAGTTATGTTCATTTAATTATTCAGCTGCAGCCTAACAAGCAGAGCTACTGAAAGGAAAGCAGGTGAAGACCTGAGATCATGAAAAACCGTGTGAAGCAGCCTTTATCACAGCCTGGCACCAGGAAGTAACAACGACAAGACACCAAATGATTTCATATTGTATCACAACACAAGATAACGCTTTTTAATGTACCATTAAATGCCATAAACAACATCCTAACCCTACATCAGATTAGCCATTTACTGTAATGAGGCTGTGATTGATCAGTAACAGTTAAAAGCTGATTTCAGTCACATTTGTTTGAAGTGGACTGAAATGAGAGGAGTAAAGAGAGAGCTGCATGGTGGTCTCAGCTGAGCCAAAATTAATGAGAGTTCAGAGAAGCTGGGAGAGAGTGCAGGCGGGTGGATAATGGGGTGTTTCACAGAATTGGACTGTAGAAGAAAAAGAACATGAAGAAGTAATTATTGGTGTTTAATGATCTACCCACTGATACAAGGAGGAGGAGCAGGTCAAGAGTGAGAGGATGGAGTAGATACATGAGAAATAAGGAAGTGACGGTTGGAGGAGGAGCGCAAGAAAGCTTCTAATGGTTTCTCTCTCTGGCTTATGTGTCACGGTCTGGGGGGCAGACCGTGGGGGATGTTGGAGAAAGGACCCAAACGCTGGACTTAATGAAATGAACAGTGGGTTTATTTACAGTGAGGTAAATGTACACCACACATTGAATCTCCAAAAGTGCTCCCTCGACTCCCGTGACGTGTCTTCTCCCAAGTGCTGGTATCCCGTGCTCTCTGCCCCTGTGCCTTCACACACCCCGTGTGTCTTGCAGTCCTGTGTTCCACTCTCCTGAGGAAAAAACACAGACACAGCCGTTATGGCACCAACTCCAGCAGGCATACACTGACCAGCACTACAAACACTGACATGGAGTCTAACTCAACGATCCTGCGCCGGAGGAAGCTCCATCGCTCTGTTAAGTAGCTCCCCCGACGATCCTGATCAGAAGCAGGTGTGTGGTAAGCTAGGCGTGACCAGCAGCTGGCAGGGCCACACCCATCAGGCCTGCAGGTGGCTGTCCTTCATCCTCCAGCCTCACACACATACACACACCAGCATTGAACACAAGAACACAGTGCAGCAAACATACATCCAATACACTAATAACAATAAAGGTCCACACTGTTCACGAACCCCGAGTCCCCGGAACCGGGTCCGTGACATTATGTAGCCGCACAAAGGCAGCTTTACACACAGCAGGCAGGAAACCAAAGACGGAGAAGAAGATGAAAAGAGAAATTTGCATTCAAAACATAAACTAGCTCAAATCAATATATCAAAAAAATACATTAATTTAAAATGCGTTTTGCTGCAGGCTGACAGCTCTGACCAATCACAAGCGCCGTTGCTGCCCCAGGCGATGACATTATCTTCGGGAAATCCAATTAGATAATGGGACATGACAAGATTTTACCAAGTCTGTGCTGCTTTAATGTTAATACAGAGAAACCAATCAAATCAGGTCAGTGAACTTTACCAGGAAAACTGTGGCGTTTTTATTTTTAGAGTCAAAAGAGCTCAAGTGCAGTTTGACAGAAGCGGCTGTCCTTGGTTTAAACTGCGAGTGTGTCCACCGTACTCAATGTGAGAAAAAAGACGGCAGTTTGCTGCCACGACACGATCTACACCATGTTTATGAAATATTGCAAAAAACTATATTTTAATGTCACATGAATAATATCACTCAGCTGGAAGCTTCAATTTCAGAAACTGTTGATTCCCACTAATGGAAACAAATGGTGCCGTTTTTGTGCCACATAAATCCATCTTCTCCCTCAGCTGTCGCACAAACAGCAGCTGCAATGAGACTGAGACGTATTTTTATCTTGCAGTGACGACTGCAGAGACGATCTGACTCTCAGTGTTAATGAGGTTCCATCTGTACATGAAACTTATTTTTCATAAGTTTGTCTATCGCCTGAATATGTGACAATGTATTTTTCCTTTATTTTGATGTGTATATTTAATAATCTGCCATCGTTAAAAAATAGACACTGTAAAAAGCAAAAGAAACCTTCTGAGAGCAGTCCACCTGACCCACTCACTGGGCTGTATTTCAAGGAGTGATGCAAACTTACTGTCAAATGCATGCACTCGTTTCATTACACCTTGCTTGTGCTGGGATCGGCCAGGTTTGCCTCTGAACTGCACAGATTAAAGATTTGAATGCTGGAAACGTCCCTCGCAGATCTTCGTCCATGTTAACATGACATCATCACACAGTCGCTGCAGATTTGTCAGCTGCACATCCATGATGCGACTGTGGTGTTCCACAATAACCCAAAGGTGCTTTATTGGACTGAGATCTGGTGACTGTGGAGGCTGTTTAAGCACAGGGATTCATTGTGATGTTCAGGAAACCAGTTTGAGATGTTCTTTTGTGACAGGATGTGGTATCCTGCTGGAAGCAGCACTGTGATCATAAAATAATGTCAGCAAGGACATCCTGGCAGGCTGCGATTTTTAAACAATGCTCACTGAGGCTCACTAAAGGGCCCAAAGTGTGCCATGAAACCTAAACCATTAACACAAGCTGGGATGGATGTTGTTTATGGCGAATTCTGGCCCTACCATCCAATGTTACAGCACAAACAGACTCATCAGACCAGGCAACGTTTTTCCAATCTTCTCCAAATCTGGTGAGCCTGTGTTAATTGTAGCCAGTTTCTCTAACAGGAGTGACACCCAGTGTGGTCTTCTGCTTCCAGGTTTGACGTGTTGTGTATCCAGAGATGTTGCCTTCCCATCAGCTCAGAGAAGTCTGGCCATTATCCTCTGACCTCTGACATCAACAAGGCATTGTCACCCACAAAACTTCCACTCACTGGATATTTTCTCTTCTTCAGACCGTTCTCTATAAACCTTAAAGATGATTGTGTGAGAAAATCCAGACAGTTCATCAGTTTTTAAATACTAACACCAGCCTGTCAGGCACAAACTAACATGCTGTGTTAAAAGGATGTTCTGATGCTGAGTCTGAGATTCAATAGATCATGTCTACACACCCAAATGCACTGAGCTGCCTGATTTCATATTTGTTTTACCAAACAAATAACTTGGTCTATCGAATCAAGTGTAGGTGGGGATCAAATTGGGGACCATTTATTTTCGTTTTAAGTTATTTTGCCATATTTTACAGCATTTCTGAGCGCTCATAGCCTCCAGAGTACAAGAGCTCCATAATAAGTCCTAGATTCCAAAATATACACTGTACTCATTGCAACGCTCTACAGTAAAATAACAAATGACAAAGTTTTACAGTCACATGTCAGTGGTCACTATTTCACCTCTGTAATATTCCTGGTATTTATAATTGATCTATTGTAATATATCGTATTATTTAATTAGTTTAGTCTGTTACTGTTACTGTTACGGTCTTGGAGCAGCTGTAACCCCCATCATGTCCTTAGGGATTATTAAAGTATTCTTTTTTTCTCTCTAGTCTAACTCTTAGGCATTAAAATATTGCAGATTCTCTTTTGAAACTAACAATACTCAGAAAATATTACTCAGACTCACCTAAACAAACAAGGTTTTGTCTTTAATTTGGAGTGGGTGTGCCAATAAATTTGATTGGGGAACTTAAAGCTCAGCTGTGAAAAATCAATATTTCTATTTCCTGTTGGGTTTAAAACCCCACTGACCAGCACCTATGTATTTCTAGTGTCTTCCACTCTGTGATCTGTGAACCAGATCAGAGTGACAGAAAGGCCCAAAACCTGCAGCTTCATGGAGTATTTTATGAAGTATTTATGATTCAGCCTGTCAAGACTGAACAGCAGCATTTTATTGAAAACATTTTAATTAGTGACCTCACTGATTTTTCACACTTTGCAACAACATCCAGTCAGCTGATTCAGGCACCGCCCACCACATATTTGAAACTCCTGCTGTGGGAGGTGTCTGTCAGTCTGCAGTTGAGTGTTTGTGGAAACTTTGAGGGACGAAGGAAACCCGATGCTCTGTGTGGTTCTGCCTGTCTGGTCCCCAGATCCTGGTCTTTGTGTCCAGCTGTAGTGTCACACACCACAGGAACAGGATCAGTTGTGACTCTTACCTGTCATTTCACCTGTCCATCCATCCTCCCTGCACAGTCTTACCTGTTCAGACCCGTTTGTCTCTCATATGTAACACGATGCTTTCTGTCTGCAGCCGTCCCTCTCAATCTGTCTGCTGCCCAACGGTGCAGCTAACAGAAAACCTCTTTAAAATACATGCAAGTTGTGTAACAATGTAACTACTGTATTTACATGGGGGGAAAGAAAAAATAAAAACAATCTAAAAGTAACCACGTATGTTATGAAACATGAACCCTGGACTGAAATCTGCAGCAGGCATGAGGGTGGACGTGTAACTATGAGGTGGGAAAAAAAGGTTATAAATCCATCAAGTGTTCATCAGGTTTGGTTCGCGCAAAACAGTAAAATCTATTTTTTCCATTTCATGAAACATATTAGTTTGTTTTCAGTGTTTGTAGTTGTGGAAGAATTTGGACTTCAACTTTCCATTAAATAAAATGGTTTCGTTTATCTGTTTGTGCATCCTTCCTGCACTCACAGCAGAACCATGACTGTCACGGGACTCATTGTTCTGCTGTGATCATAAATGCATAGAACAATTACATAATATGTGATGTGTTGGCACAAAAGAAGTGAAGCACAAACTTGTTCCATGTGGAATCTAAATAATTGCATCTGTGCATTCATGCTCATGTTTAGATACATGGAATTTAAAGAAATGCAGTATTGTCCAGTGATTCAGCCGAATGGAACAAAATATCCTACATCCCGTTTATCACATAGCTCAACACTAAGACTTCACAATAGAGTTAAATGACACAGAAAATGTCCCTAAAGCATTTTTAAAGGTTTCATATTGATTCTTAATAAAAAGCTTCACAAAAACTTTAAATCTGACTTCTGTGTTTTGTGCAGTTTTGTGTATGTGGGTTGGAAATCCTGTTAATGTAACATGTACACATCATCCATCGTAGACTTACATCTCATTGACTTAGACATGAACATTAATTCCTACACATGTTTAATCATCTCTTAAACAGATGCAAAGAGAAACTGTATACTACAAATTACTTAAACTTGTGAAATTAACTATTAACTAATTAACTAACTAATAAACTAATTTTCAAAAACAATCTTTGGCCACATTTTTCCAGGGTTTCCCAGACCAGCCGAGAGATATAATCTCTCCAGCGTGTCCTGAGTCTGCGCAGGGGCCTCCTCCCGGTGGGACATGCCTGGAACACCTCACCCAGGAGGCGTGTCCTCCTTGTCAGATGCCTGAACCACCTCAGCTGGCTCCTTTCGATGTGGAGGAGCAGCGGCTCTACTCTGAGCCCCTCCCACTTCTCACCCTGTCTCTAAGGGAGAGGCCAGCCACCCTTTTCCGCTGCTTCTAGCCGCGATCTCGTTCTTTCGGTCACTACGCACAGCTCGTGACCATAGGTGGCAGAATAGTTAAGTCTGAATAACATTATTTAGGTTATTCAGTTTTCACAAACAGCTGTTGGACGCGATGCCCCAAAACTGTGCTCACCCTTCATTAATACATGAGTAGAAAGTACGTTCATGATGCGCACTGTTCGGTGCTCATAGTCAGCCTGTGTTCACCATCTGCTTGCTGCCATGCCACCACTTACTGTGAAGTGGATCATGGAGAAAACGATAAAGGAAAAAAGTAAAGAGAAAAAAATCACCTGGTCTGTCAGCCTAAGATGAGAAGCGTCTAAAATCCTGAAAGTCTGAGAGATGGATCCAGCAAAGCTGCCACAGTGAACGAGCTAAGCGGTTACACCTGAGGTATGATCACATGTGGGTGGGGTTGCTGGTGAAAGGGCTGAGAACAGGTTATAAAAATAGGGCTGGCACTTCAGGCTGCACCTGTTCGGTCAATATTTAATTCTATGAGCGTGAATACATAATGACCAAAACCAACGTTATCATTTTATTACAGTTGTTCACAAAGTACAAACTCACACGAGAAAATGTTGAGTCCCACAGCATCTGAATGAGAGATTACTGAATTAACCCATGAACCCATGAAAAAATGATATTTTTTACTATAATTTTATCATAAAAATGTCCGGCCCTGTGTCCTATGCTCATCTGCTCTGATGTCTTTTTTCACTTTTCTGCAGCAGATCAGTCTGCGAGGCGTTCAGGTGTTCAGGGTCAGGATTTCTCTCAGCCTGACGGCTTCATTATGTTCAGCGTGTGTCCATCAGCCTACCTGTCGTCCTTATCTACCTGTGGATCAGTCAGTGACGCGCTGAGTTGACACTCTGTCTGTGCGCTGCAAAGCTTTGTCTTCGACCCCAGATTCAGTTTGTGTTCGGCTGTCAGAGGTGGCGACGGGTCGTCCTGTCTGCCAGCTGGGACATTCGTAGTGTTTTGTTTTACTAAACACTCACTTGGCATCAGGGCTGGGCTGGTGTAGGGTGGAGGCAGGATAAACTTCTATGTGCAGTGGAGACAAAAAGAGATGCTAATAATATTGCCTGTAGTAGAAATGATCAGTAAGCAGGACAAACTAAAACAAGAACGTACAAATCGAAATAAATGTTCATTAATTCGCTGAGGAAACATTTAAAATAACTTTCCCAATGAACAGGAAGCATCCAGTGGGGGAAAGATCTCCAAAGCATGCTTCCACCTCCGTGCTTGACCGTAAGGATGTGCTCCTTGGGTCAAACTCAGGTGTGGGCATTTATGAGACTGCAGGTGTGGTGCACAGAGTCCACCTCTTCTGTGGAATCAAACCACACAGGTCGGTTTTAGCTTCAGCGAGCCTGTCACAGCCTGTGGTAGATATGATTCACTTCATTTTTTGCAGTTTCTCTGGGCATTGCCGGTCTGACCTTGGGGTGAATTTGCTGGGATGTCGACTCCTGGGAAGATTGGAAACTGCCTTGTGAATAATCTAGAATCATGGTCGTATGTATGACCCTTTTCAAACTAACTTGCAGCAACAGTTTCTTTTCTAAACCTGCTGCTGAAGCCTTTCCTCCTTAGCATTGTGCTAAGGAAACGCCAGGACTTTTGCTTTTACAGGTGCTGATGACGATTTGATCGAGTGCATTTGACTGGCAGCACCTGGCTACTACTTTTTTCCACATGACTGTAAATAGTCTGGTTATATATATATATTTTTGTTGTTGTTGTTAAGTGCAAAAAAATGTTATGCTGGGGAAAAAAAGCAAACTAAGCAGCTTCACTGTAAAGTTGTCAGGAGTCGTCCTGCAGCAGCTCTGGGGAACCTGATCCTGCTGCACCAATGAAACCTCATTAAGTCCAATCAGGTCACATAGCAAAGACAAGAGGGGGCGGGGGGTGAGGCAGACAGACAGTAGGGTCATGTGACCTGGTAGTTAGGTCAGTCTGGTTTGATGTCTGAACTACACACACACAACACACACCTGCACCAACAACAAATACTGAGTGAGCACGCAGCAGGCTTCACTCGTTAATCTTTCAAATGAACCAGCTGATACATAATAATTATAGAAACAGAATAATTATTTAACCTGCAGCCAAGTCACTGGGAAAATACAGAGTATGACAGTCCCGAAGGCTCGGGGGTTAAAACAGTCAGAGGTTTAAAATACTGTAACTAAGCATGCAGAGAATAAATGAATGAAATCAGATTTCGATCTATAGCAGGACATACATTCTATGTGTGTGACCCAGAGATGAACCTCAGATTTTATTATTCATCACGTCTGATTCATACATGCAGCTGGGTTCATGATCCTGTGCTCAGATCTGATGTATGGAATTATTCACTGATGTTTAAGACTTCATGAATTATGTGCAGCTCGGGTCACTTTCGGGGTCGATGCAGCTCTCTGGGTTATCATTTATTTACATATCTGTCTCTGCACACTTATATTGTTCTTACTTTAAATGAGGATCATAATGAGGTGAAAATAGTAGCTTGATCATCATCCTTTCTGAATTTAAAAAATGAAGTTTTTTCACTACAGCCCTACAACAGATTGCCAACCTGTGCACAGTGTACCCCTCATTTTACATGTCCGCTGTGCGTGGGAAGAAAACTTCTTTTTACAGCGAAAAAAACCCCTAAACCTCCAAGCAAGCACCGAGTGCGCAACAACGTAATGGGAAACTCACAGAGAAACTCGCGGATTCTTCAACTGACCGCGGCACACCTGCACCAGGGTAAACCTCCGCCTGCCCCACTCCTGCTTTACAGGTGAAAATAGAGCAACAGGACCGCTGAGTCTTTGACTTTATTTATTTTCTGCTGTGTTTTACTTGCATCTATTTGAAAGACTGAGTGTAAACACAAAAAATATTTTATGTGCTGGAATTTGCAGAAAATAGGTTTAAATGTTAAACTAATTTCTTCCAGTCAGAGAATGTTGCATATAATTACATTTTTGCTTGATGCATAAAGTTAAAAGATTAAAACTAATAAAACAAATTTTAAAAAGAGACTTTTCCATTTGATTACATTTTGTATGATGGATTATGTAGAAAAAGTAGAATTGGGCTGAAAGATCTATCACTTTATCACCTACTCAGGTTGTAAATCGGGTTTTTAAAAAGTAACTAAGTAACTAAGTAATTAATTACTTTTAAAAATAAGTAATCAGTAAAGTAACGGGATTACTTTTTGGGGGAAGTAATCAGTAATTAGTTACTGATTACTTTTTTCAAGTAACTTGACCAACACTGGTGGTCATTGTCACAGCAATGCTTCCAAGCAACTGTGCTGAGTCAGTCTGGGTACTAATGGAAATGGGGCTTTTCTGTTACGTAACGATCTCCAGTGAGGATGAGAAGTGACCAGGGTGCACCATCTGTGTAGTCATTCAAAAATAGCTACTGTATTGACAAATGCAACTTGAGACACAGCAGCTGTGATATTACACAGGAGGCTAATTTTGGCTAGTAAAGATCAAACAGCTAACTCCTTAGAAAGACTTTCAGTAAAACCAAGCACACCTGCCTGTCACTCAATGAGGCCACACCCTTAATGAAGCATAGCTTTGATATTGTTAAGCAATGCATGTGTCGTTAAAACTGTAAAGTGAAACCAAAACTGCAGTTTTGAGCACGTCTGAGGTTGCTTCCTATTCAGCCCTCTGAAGGTGCCGCTTGGCAGAGACCAAAACCTGAGCTAAAAGTTACTACAAAGAATTTTCCAACACATTCAACTTTTCCCTTTGAAGGTAACCAAACACACTCACAAAGGTTCACCTCGGTTAAAAAGTCAAAATAAAGGAAATGTCAGAGAATCCCAAACGTATCTGAACTTCATGCTCAGGGGTAGAATGGATGAAATTTCATGGAAATCCACTTAGAGTTTATCCAGGTATTGGTTTGGAGGCTTAAAGGAGACCGGACAACAAATCAAAGAGAAACAAAGTGAATAGAAGATAAATTACATGAAGAAAGAAAGAAGTGAGGAAAGTGGAGAGCGGTGGTGTAATCAGACCTCAGGCTGTTTCCTCTCAATTACAGCCTCCCACACAGCTCACAGTGAGTCTATATAAAGACATGTACATCTCTGATACTGCATGTGTGTGTGTGTGTGTGTGTGTGTGTGTGTGTGTGTCTTGCCGCAGTGCCACATCTCTCTCCTCCCACTCTGAAGCTAAAAACAAACGCAGCGGCTTTCATTACACACGCTAAGAGTCCAATCAATACTCAGAGGCCTCTGAGGCCACAGTGCACTCTGAGTGTGTGTGTGTGTGTGTGTGTGTGTGTGTGTGTGTGTGTGTGTGTGTAGTTAAGTCCGTTTAACGCAGCAAGTCTGAAGCTGATGTGAGTTCAGGTTGTTGTTGTTTGTCCTGCACTGCTTATTAAAGATGGATGTGGCCATGGCAGTGAGGCCTCAGACGTGATGACTGAGGGGTGCACGCCGATGTCTTAGCAACTTGCCAATCACAAGGTAGCCCCGCCTTAAAGCTGTGTTTGTCATCCTTCCGGAGACTAATGTGGACATTTATTCACAAAACAAACATCGTGTTGCTTTCAGCAGAATGTAAAGCTTGTTACAGAGACCATGAACTCATCAGAAAAGTCTTTAGTGAAATCAAACATCAAGCGAGCAGTAAGGTCGTTTTCCTGTTGAGTTCAATCGGATTTCTATACAACCACAGAAATCGCCCCCTGCTGGCCATAAGAAAGAATGAAGAAGAATCATGTGTTAAACAAGACGTCATAGTTTAGTCCCGCCCACTAACAGGTGCCATGATGAAGAAATAATACGCGTCATTCACTGTCGGTGGTCTTTATTTACGCCTGATCGGTGTATTTGTGTTGCGTCTGAGTTTTCCCGTCAGGGTGGTGTAGTGGAAGACCACAGTGCCTTCGGACTTCACAACTATGGACTCTCCCACTGTCCACTTTTTCAGTAACTCTGCACACCTCTGAGGTGAATCACAGAACACACAGGTGTAAAGATGCAGCTGGAAGCTGAACATCTCTGAGAAGATGACTTTGAATCTGAAATCAGCAGATTAGCAGATTATGGTTCAGTTCATTCATGGTTTATTTGTTTGAATTTGCCAATGATGCCTTCAATGTCCTCCACTGTGATGCAGCTAGCGTCTACTGTGGAGGACTACTGCGTGTGTGTGCAGCTGATGCATTTACTTCTTTCCTCCTTATCTCTGATGATGACCTTAGTTTCATTTTCTTTTCCTTTCTCTCATATTTGACTTTATTGCTCTCCCTCGTGATGCCGATTTTCTGCTGATGCATTCATCAGCACGCAGTTCCTTCTTACGTCATGTTTGCAGTCTGTTGGTTGTGTCTGTGTTTCCTCTCATGATCATATGGTGATGTGTTCACAGACTTGTTGGTCTCTTGGCTGTGTGCTGTGGTGATGCGTTTACTGTTCATCCTCATGATGTCCACTGACTATTTATGGTGCATCATTTACCAACATCCTGTGATGCATTTAAGACCTCTCTGTTGTGGAGACGGATTCTGTATCTCTCTCTCTCTCTCACACACACACACACACACACACACACACACACACACACACACACACACACACACACACACAGTCTATATTTAGCAGTCTGCTGCAGGAGAAAACTCGTGAATTTTTTAAACTCTGTAAACCAACTTCCTCCTCCCTCTCCGTGTAACTGTCGCACCCTCATTCAGATATGAGGGGATCTCCACGGCAAGCCCCTGGTTTCCCGGGGCAAAAAGAGAGTCCAGTTACATAATCACCCCGACCTCACACACGTCTCTGCATCTGGATTTGTGAGGACGTTCCCCGACACCCTCAAACCAAAAGGAAACACGACAGCTTGTCTTTTCACCTGAGGAGCTTCAGCCTGTCCGCTTCCATCTCATCAAGTCTTCAGTCTGACTACTTATCAAACATCCACTAATAAGTTGATCCCACAGTCTGCAAATCTTTGTTCTGTGGCATTGTTATGAATGAAAGTCTGACTTTGGAAATGCCGGTGTGGACGACGTTTTACTCAGGAAACAGCAGTGATCTGAAAAAATAAAGGCAGTGCTCGAAAAACTGAAGTTCCCCAAATGGCCACTTGAGGCTGGCATCACTAGTTGAAATGTTCAACTTTAGAGCAGAATTAAAAGGTTTGCAGTCTGCTACAGTCTTCATAATTAATATTACTTTTCATAATAAAAGTGCAGTCATAACTCACCCGTGTGTCCGGAAAGAAAAAGGTCTTTGTGTCACAGCTGGGAGTAAAGACAAGCAGCCTGGATAAACGGGAAGCTTGAGTAAGGAGGCCGGTTTGTTGTGAAATCTCCACCAAATCCAGAATTAAAGTAAATCCATCTCCTGGTGACCCGTTGGGGAAAATGGTTTGAATTAAGTAAGCATCTAAGTAAGACGTCTGTGTGAGTAATAATTAAGTGCATTATTAGAGGCGTGGCCACTTTCCATTAGGTCTCATCTCTGCTATTCAGCTTTGTGTGTGGTCAGTTCGACAAATGTCTCTTCCACACTTGGTGAATGAAGTTCTAGTGTTTTAGTACTAAAATATTACCACTAATCAGCAGGTATCTGTATCTGAGTCTGTGAGACTTCCACCTTGCTAACCAAGATGAAACCCTCCATATTACACTCTTAAATATGGTCTCTTCTGTCTCCAACTCCAAACACTCAAATTGAGGCTTCAAACTTTATGATGTCACAGTGGCTACATCCAACTTTTGTGTAACGCATGAGCATGTCGAGGTTAAACGGTAGATTAACTCTGGCAGTGCACCTGGTTCATGTCTGTGAAGCGGTCTGCATGACTCCCACTCGCACTTTTACTCTGCATGGGGTCTTTTATTTTGAAATCTGAGCACATTCTTTATTCTGTTCCTCTGTCGGACTTCATGCCCTTGTCATCCGCTCTGTGCAGCCCTTCAATAAAAAATAAACCCAGCACTATATTATTTTTTCAGTGAGTAGCTGGGCACCGTTGGCGCTTGGTGCTGTGACGCATCTGATGAGATTGAGACCGTAACGTTGACGTGTATTTCTAAAGTGAACCTCAAAGAAAGAAAATAAGAAGAGTGAGTTTGCACTTTTTACCCACATACTCAAGTCCTCAAATCTCTACAATGGAGACGGAGAGTGTAAAGTTCATGTAACCCATAGCAACAAAACAGACAGTTTATAGGACCCTTTTAAGGTTCTTTGAGCATCTTTATGAACAGAAATGAGTGAATTTGAGATTTTAATGCAAACGATCACCAGAAGATAACCTTCCTCTCCTCATCTCTCTGCTACTGTTTCACCTCCTCATCTTATCTCCTCCCCTCATCACTGTCATCTTCATCTCATCTCTTCTTTCACTTCCTGCCCTCTAGGCCTCAGGTCCTTTCATCCTTTTTCTCTCCTCCACTCATCTCCTCCTGTCATTTCTATTTTTTATTCCATCCTCTCTTCTTTCATTTCCCAGTGTCTCCTGCCTTTTTTGCAGTTTGTCCTTCTTTTGAAAAACATTTAGTTACAGTGATAATTACTGCGAGGAAGAGTTTAGGAAACGTTACTAATAATGAGGCAGTGATTCACAAGATTACGGAGCAAAGCATCAATAACACTGTTGGATCCAAATATAGGCCTAAATTTGACAACTGAACAAAATCAGAATATGATTAATATGTGAGAAAAGAAGGAAGCCAGAGTATCGGAGAGAACCCGTGAAAACTCAGAACCTTCTTGCTGTGAGGCAACAAAACCACAGCGTCACCGTGCTGCCTCTATAAAGTTAGAAATTCATGAAAATTTGAAGATTAAAGTCACAAAGTTAGTAGAAAACAAGTGTTTCTTATTGAAAAACTGCAGGTTCAGATCAGTGTCATCAAAAAACGAATAGTTAAAAAGTTTGAGAGTAAAGCTGGTGACGAATCAGAGAAATACAGCTCTCGGGCTGTCGGCCTCCCTCTGAGGTTTCCTTTTAATTAAAACTCATCACTTTCTCCCCTTCAATTAACCCACAGCCTGGCCAATCAGGCGCTATCTCGTTAAGGTGGACCCCGTCTGCGGTGAGCGGTCACCTCTTTAATCCGCCTCTCTCTGTGGGACAGGAAGCGCCCGAGAGCTAATTAGTGCTGAGCCAGGCGGCATCTCCCTGCAGAGAGCCGCGAAGCTCGACCTCCATCTCCAAACTTTACTGGGAACACAAAGAGTTGGATTCTGAAAAAAAGGAAACAGCGAGGATTGTGGGATGGCAGAGAGGGCGGAGTCTGCCCTCCTGTACGTTTGTCTGAAGAGTGAAACTTCAGAAGAAACCGAACTTCATTCAACTTTTAGAAGATTTTTAGGAGCTGATCCTCAAACACGTGGTGCCAGAACTCAGACTCCTTCCTAATCCAGGACTTAGACAGAGCCCTAAATCATTTCAAAATAATAATTCTTCAGTTATTTTGATCAGGACTGTCCAGCTAAAGAAAAAAAAACTAACACTTCAACTTCATGCCGTGCCACTGATTAAAGTAGCAGAAATGTTTAAGAACTAAAACTCTGAAAAACACCTGTGTGTGATTTCCTACAGCGTCCTTCAAAGCCCGACTGCTCCCTTTCTCCTCTTCACTCCTCTGTTTCTTATTTTTCTGTCCATTTATCTTAATTTCAGGGCCTCCCAAACTGGTCAGACACTGCTGCTAAATTATGGGAGACTCCAAAATTAGGATTTTATTCAACATGATGATTCATATTATTCATAACAAGCGTCGGGCACTTTAAACTTTAAAAATATATGGATTTCATTGAATTTAAAAATTATTTCAAAAGGCAAACAGATAAAATATAAAGTCTGGGGTAACAGGGGAGACAGGGTTGTACTGGGGGTGATGATCATGGTAAACGAACCAGTCTTTCGTCACACACACACACACACACACACACACTCCGATGTATATCAGGGGCAAATTGAGATTCAGCATCTTGCACAAGGATACTTTGACACATGCACAGGAGGACGGGATCCGTCCACTCCCTTCTGATTGAAGTTTGGTAAACGACCTGGTCGACCACCTGAGCCGCCCGATGTCTGTGAGACAGATACCAATCCAGCACAGCGAGCTGCAGCCAACAACCAACCTTTGTCTCGCAGACGGGCAAAAACAACTGAGAAACAGACGGCTGCAGGCAACCAGATCATCCTCCACAGATTAACCTACAATATTTTACAATGTTTACTGTTTGCAACATCTCACTTTTAGGTGGTAACAGCTGGTGACCCCTCGATGACCCCACAGAGAGTTTTTGTGCTGTTGTACAGTCTTTAAACTTCAGTCTGGTAGGACTTCTCAACACTGGATGAATTTAATAATATTAGAAAGGTTTAGTCTGGACTGACACAAAGAGCTGAAACTAAAGAGAAATAAGCCTTTGGTTTCTTTTTGAGCTGCTTTATCAAATGCCACCACTGAGCCCTGTTAGAAATGGGGCGCGCCTGATAAAATCCGCTTTCATATTCATTGGCAGGCAAAGTCGTAACTGAAACTAAAATCTGATAAAATGTCCAGGCCTAATCAGCACCACCATTCGTCCTGCATATTTGACGGCATGAAGGAGAATTCTGCGTTCAGATCCCCAAAATCAAGCTTTGATTTAAAGGCAGTAAAATGTTGGAAAAATTGAGCCGAAAAAACCCGAACACGTGATCATCATGTTCAGACAGTATTTTTTTTTTTAAATCACATTTCGTCATAGTTACAATAATTAGCGTCATGATCATTATCAGCTTCATAAATAGATCAGTTGATTTTTCATACAGTTAGAAGTCATATCGCAGCGTTTATGTACAGATTTAAACATTGCAAACAAAAAGCTCCAGCCGAGTCCCTGTCCAGCACATAGACCAATCCCAGTGGATCAGGTTAGTGCCATCTTTGAAGCAAAAGTGGAAAAAAAAAAAAAGATCTGATTGTGGTGCAGCTCAACTGCTAAGTGATCATTTTGGGGGAATTTTCAGTTGCTTAACGTTTGGTTTAAACACCCTTGAGCTTAAGATTTGAAAATCCTTAAAGCTGCACCAGAAACAGCTCGAGTTTTCCTCCCACATGTTGACATTTTAAACTCCTAACATCAGACGGTGCTGGATATGTGCTGCAGTGTACCCAAAAAAAACAAAAAAAAGCAGTGATATACAGGCAGTTATAACATAAAACACAAAATCTGTTACAAGCATAATGTCCAGGATATAATCACAGCCCAGTTAGATGGAGCTAGCCTGGGGCAGAGTATAATCCAGGGCATAGTCAGGGCCCAGGGCCAGAGTCCAGAAGAAACAAAGGCAAAGCAAAAGGGAAGTGTCTGTCACTTCCTGTCAGATTTCACGAAACAGAAATAAATGCAACGATACAGTCAAAGTCAGTGAACATTATAGAGCAGGAAATAGACCCACCCTGCAGAAAAGCAAAAAAACCCTGAAAACTGTCTTTGTTGTGTGCCATTTGGTGACTCCGGTAAAGAGGGAAGTATTCACAAACTGATAATAGTGCAAGAAATGTTAGAGCTCTTTTCATCCAGGATATAGACACAGACCACACCAAGGCAGTCATTTAGCTTTTGTTGAACCATTGTGGATCCCAGGCTGCGTCACGCTAATTAAAGCTGTGCAGATTTTTCCTTGTCCAGCTATTACTGATTGCTGTTTGTCATCAATGATGTTTTTAAACCAGGTTTTATCCAGAGTAACCCGACTAAAACAAAGGGAAACATAATCACCAAATCTGCTGTTTTAATATTTTAGCATTTCAGTTTTTATTTCTCGGAGATGTTATTTTGAATAAAAGCCATCGAAACACAGAAACACGGTCACACTAGGTTCGACAAAAGAAACTGTGTCTGAAAATCCAGCTAATAGTCTAAGCCTGGATCCCTTTGCCATCCCTGATGAATTTTAATGACTGTTCTGGTGGCAGGCGCTGAAACACACGGGAGACCATTTTGCATCCTAAAGTGTATAAAAAGCAATAAATAAAGGCCGGGACGCAAAATAGCTGCACAGAGAACCTGTGACGCCTAAGACATTTCACACTGTGAACTCCTGGACGTAGCCACAGCCCAACACAGACAGATAAAGCAACTCTTAATTAATCTAAGGACACAATCAGTTAACGTGTGACACCAGCTGACAGATTAACAGGAAGTTTAACGTGAACATTTGTAGGTAGTCTTTAAGGTACAGGCATTTATTTTTTCTGGTGGTTATGTTAAATCTGTTAAAGCAAACAAGCTTTCCTATGGAATGAAGTTCTTTTAGAAAAACACTTAATAAGAAGTGTTTTTTTTTTTTTAGTGTCATCACAGTTTCACTATAACGTGTAAAACTTGAGTTTCACCAAAGAAAAGGTGATTAAAGCTGCAACAGCTGGTGGATTATCGCTCATTCTCTGGTTGAAACTGCTTAAAAAGTCCAAAGTAAGTATTTTATTTTGAAAGCTCAGTTGCTGACAAACAGCTAGCCTCGTACTACTTTCCTGGCCTAGTTTCTGTGGTGTCTTTGACGTCATTCACCTCAGAGTCTACGGTCTGCTCTGGAGGTCTGTTGGTGGTTAGATGGTCGTAGCCACTGATATAAAAGTCAGAAGTGAACACATCTGGACGAGAGTTTGAACGACATAGAGGACACCACAACAGAGACCTGACCACCATGCAGGCAGGAAAGACAAGGCAGTGGCGAACTGAACTTTCAGAATAAAATATGCAAATACTGCATCTTTTAATTTGGGGGGGTGGGGGTACTCAGGTGTCATGATGACCTCATAAAAATCTTACATTTGGTTCCCTAAGAAGATCAAAAAGGTCAGCTGACAGCATAGACATAGCCCACATACTCAGTAATGTGCGATTCGTTAGCAGACGGGACATAATCAGATCACAACAGAGTTACTGCATACAGGAACCAATGTCAGTCATTTAGGATAAGCGTCCTTCAGGATATAGCCAGGCCCTGACAGACAGACAGAGTGTTAAGACATAAAGTAGAAACCAGTGAAAGCAAAGATTTACAGACAACAGAAAGCACGAGTCTGTTATAATGTGACCACTGCAGGTCGTAGCCAGGACTCAGAGCAAACTGAGCAGTGCGCTCTAATGACAGTACATTCAACATAGACGTACATGAGTTGAGGCCAGCTTTTAATATCCTCAGTGTTTCCATTCAGTGTCTTCTTCTACGCCTTTAAAAAGTACTGCTTCCTCCAGGCTGAAAAGCATGACATGGACATTATTTCAGCATTTAGTCACAACCCAGGCTGAAATGGTGAAAACATAACAGCTTCAGGCAGTAGTCAGAGCCTACAGCAGGTCTTAGCGCAGAGATGGGGTAAGGAAGAAAACTTGGTTCCAGGTGTTAGCCTGAGTCTGGCTGACACCTTCCAGCTGAGGTGAATGGTAGTGGTGAGATGGAAGTGACTGCATGGATTAATCCAGGTGATAGCCTCATCCTGACCCAGCAGCACTGCTACCGGGACTGCTCTCTTTACTGAGACGAACTAATTCCTGGGACAACAGCTCCAGGTCCTGCAGAAAACAGAAAGAAAATGTTTATATATCAACAGCTTTACAGCCCATCTCTGAAACAGCAGCACCCGTTTTTGGATAAAATCTTACTCTGAACATGAAGACCAGGAGATACGATGTAATCTTTTATCATTTAATTCATCTGCAGCTAAAAGAAAATAACAGCAGAGCCCAGACTATAGTCTGTATCACAAAAGTGAATTATTACAAACCTATAAGCTATAAATTTGTAAACTCAGTAATTGAAATGATTTCAAGCAAGTGCCTCAAGTAAAACATCATTTTGTAATTTACAACATCTGTTACTAACAGCTGCAGTACGCAAGTACTTAATAAGACACATTTCATGGAAAAAGGTTGTTCCATGATTAAAGCCACTGATCTGTGCTTGAAGGCTCTGAAAACTGAATTTTCTCTCAGCTGATTGATCAGATATGTAGCCATTTTATTTTGAATGGGATGTGGCTGCACTGGTCAGCAGAAAACGATTTTTCAAAATAAAATGTTGACAAATGGGACATTTAAAGTCAATTCTTTGAATTTCTCCCCCTAAACCAGTGGTTCCCAAACTTTTCTTTCGCTAGGCCCCTCTTTGTTTTACAAGAAAAATGCCCCCCCCCCCCCAAGAAAAAAACAAAACACGTCCTCCAACCACACACGCCCATATTTTGCTCCACTGCGGTTTATTTCACACCTCAAATATTTACTAAACAATTAAGCAAATACAAGTAATCTGCAGGTAGTAAGAAAATAAACTACAAACTCTTTTACGTTGCGTCCGCACCTACACGGGTATTTTTGAAAACGCAGCCGTTTCGTCCACGTAAACGGCGTTTCGAATCACCGAAAACGGAGATTTTTTTAAAACTCCTTTTTTCCGTTTATGTGTGGACGAGGAATACAGAGTTCGTCACGCAGCGTCAAAGGTATGACCCTTTTTTCACGTCATGCTGTGGCCACGTTATTGTTTACATGAGATGAATAGCAGATAGAGACAAAATACTGTTAATCTGACTGTCTGCAGGTTTTACAGGCTTACATACACACACAGTTACTGTCCCTCCATTTACAAAGGCAGAGGTGTCACGGTGTGATTATTTTGCGTGTAGTTGTTTTTTTCCTGTGTAATAATATTCAGTATTACTATCAAATCAAAAAATGCCTCTCTGTGCAAAATGGGTTCAAAAACAAACAGCTGTGGGATCCTGTTTGTCTGTGATTTGAACCGGGGGAACAAATTACGGCAGGATCAGCCTGATGTTATTTGTATCCCGCTGTAACTTTACTGTATAAAGAGCAAACATCTCTAAACTGTCAGGAGTAGGGATGGGTACCGGTGCCCGAAGAGGAGAGTCCTGGCCCCTAGCCCTGCCAGTATAGCAGAAATGATGAGGATGATGATGCAGCAGCAGCCGTTCTTCTCTGCGTGAGTAGCTTAATGTTGTTCGTGTGTAATTTACGTTGAGTAGGCTAACCACGTTATTACATTAATGCATGTAAGGTGAACTAGCAAACATCATCATAGCTACATGCGGCTGTCTTCTTGTTTGATGGCAGATACTCCCTTCACCCTGGCTAAAAAGGCTAAAATGACCAAAGAAAAAGTGGAAAACAGCTAAACATGAGAGGTTTTGGATAAAGTTTGTGTTTTTTTCCATTGTTTAAGCTTCCAGCCAAGAGTGATACCATATATGCCCCATAGCTGCAGAAAAGGCTAACATTGTTATCTTTTTACAAAAAACCAGCTGAACATGAGAGGTTTTTGGACCAATTTTGTGTTCTCCATTCTTTAAGCACCGGTTTGAGCACCGTTTGAGCACCGGCACCGTTTCAAAAGTACCGGTTTGGCACCGGTATCGGATAAAACCTAAACGATACCCATCCCTAGTCCGGAGCAGTTAGTCATTACAACAAGTGTTTGTGAACTAAAAGCCAAGAATGTGGGATCCTGTTTGTCCGTGATTTGAAGAGCCCAGCGCTGCTCCCGATGAAGGGAAAACCAATTCTGCAGGGAGACCTACTTTGGCACTTGTGCAGGTGAAACCAAAGGGAAGATGCTTCACCATATTTTCTAGTCTTTGTCTTGGAAGGAAGCTGGTTTGGAAACATATTCAGCGATGCTTCATCTCCTGCTTTGCGTCCGTGTGGAGCCCCGTCAAAAACCTGTCCATTACGCTAGCAGTGTCCAAGCGTTTTTGTTTTTTTTCCCCTTTTCATGCCACGCCCCCCTTGCAATGGCTCTGCGCCCCCCCTAGGGGGCGGGCCCCACACTTTGGGAAGCTCTGCCCTAAACCAACTCGCTCTCTAAAAACTGATCTTAGATGCAGCAGACTTATGGGGGGTTGGGCTTCACCTGGCCGAATTTTTCGATTACTTTTTGAAGTCGTCCTTGGCTGTGCATCTTTCTCCTGTTTGTGCTCTCGTTTCTAATCCAACACACAACATCTGCTTCCTCCGTTTTTGTCGGAACTGTAAGCTGGCAAACAGCTGGCAGATAGATTACAGCCACCTTGTGGTGGTAGTGGTACACTACATGCACAAGACAGATCGGACAGATGTCCGTAAAAACGTAAATTTTTTTTATATTTTATGACAAACTTGTTTTTGCGTAAGGTTAAGCTTTGTAAGCTATTTTATTTTTATTCAAAAACCATGAACATCCCCATTTATGGCTGATTTAGACTTCTGAGCGAATCTTTGTACAACTTCACCGTGTGTGTGTGTGTGTGTGTGTGTGTGTGTGTGTGTGTGTGTGTGTGTGTGTGTGTGTGTTCCAGCCACGATAGAAAAAAAGAATATGTCAGGACTTTTCCCCCCATTTTTTTCTTGTAGTGTGTTTTTTGTTTCTTTTTCAAAGTCAAACGTGTTTGTCCCTGAAGTGTTTCCACATCTTTGGACTTTACCTCACGCCTGATGCTTTCAACGATCTCCCTCTAGGAAGATCTGACACTTGAAAGAGCGATGATTATTCCTTATGCTGAGACAATGATTGATATTCTCTCAGTGATTCATTCAAACCTGCGGTGAAATGCTATATGAGGAAAAAGCATAGGAGGAATCAATGTTACGGAACAGGCCAATCACAGCAGTTGCGTTGACGTGGCGTGCTGTTAGATTTTCATCAAAGCGCCCGTATGCACAGCACAGATTGCTACACTTGCTGTTACTGCGTGTGTGTAATTGTTTGTGTGAGATAAAAGCGAGTGGTAGACCATGGACATTCGCTGTTTTGGCGATGACCTCGCACTGGGGCAAAGTGGTTTGGATGAGAACCATCAACTCCAAGTCTGAGCTGATGGTTCTTAGCTGGAAAAGGGTGGAGTGACCACATAAAGAAACCCACAAGGCTGATGGTCTCCGTGTGTGTACATTACCTTAATGAAACTGTACATACATTGTTTACGTGTTTCATCTTCAGTCTTTTATTAAGTGTTTATTGATGTTTCTATCAGATTTCTTTCAGCTGTATTAATTAATCATTCTCAGTAATGAGATCAATGAAGATTTCCTGGACAAAGATGAATGCAGCAAACTGATGGATTAGCAGATTAAAAATTAATAATAAGACCTGTGGAAACACTTCAATCAGTCTCAGCCAATCTGAAAAAACATTGTTTAGCCACCTGTGAAACTTCCAGGCTGTTCTTTCTGCTGTTATTGGTCTAAACAGTCAAGTCGGTGAAGATGAAAATCATCCACCCTGTGTGTGTTTGAATCGGTAATTTAAAGGATATTTTATAGAACTAAACCCTCACCCCATGGAAACTGTCCATGTAGCATGTTGGTGTGGACCGTTACCTTCTGCAGGTGCATGTTCTTGGTGAGCTGCTCCTCCAACATGTGCTGCAGCTTCTTGTTCATCTCCCTCAGATTCTCGTCTCCTGGTTTCACCAGCTCTCTTAGGACCGAACCCAGACCTCCCCGGTCTCCCTGAGAGCCTCCGTGACCTCCGACTGTGCTCCCCGACACATCTGAGCAGAAAAGCAAAGACGCGAGATTCAACAGAGATTCGTTTTAAAAGAAACATGCTGGTCAAACGGCCCGAAGAAAACACCAGAAGCAGTCACAACAGGGAAATAAGGAGATAAGAACAAGGAGATGAAGAGGAGGGTGAGGAGTGGAAACAGGAGGTTTGTTTGTTTTGGTGTTTTCCTTTATTTCTAACCAAACGTTGCACACAAAAACACAGAGGTGAAGCTCGCCACCAATCATGGAAACAGACATTAAAAACTGACTCTAACGGTAAGAAAACACAGCGTGGCTAACATTAGCAGTGCTAATAGTACCAGCAGGCTCACCTGCTTGGTTACACACCGCTTGAATAGTTACGTCTGTATTTACTCGAGCACAGCAGACACACAGCCATTTATGTTCTACATCAAAAATCTTCCCACGCTGCTAGTTTGCAACACAGATCATGGACATTATCTACGAGGTCTGTGGTGCAGGACACTCTGGGTAGTTACAGGTGGCTTTGAACATTTCGTTTTTGGTAGCCGAGTCAGCTAACCCCGTCATCAATCATCGGCAGCTCATCTATTCGATGTGTTTCCTATCATCACAATAAATCGTTTATACGGTTTACTGGGGTGACTCTGTCATCCCTCCAAAGCTGTTTCACCCAGATTCTGGCGATCACAATATCAGTGAGTCATCATCTCGCCAGGAGCTGCCGAGAAGCCCTCAAGCAAGGCACCGCCCACTCAACTGCTCCTCGTATCATGCTGGAAACTCTGCAGCTGGTTAAACGGACTGCAGCGCGCTCAGTCAGCTTTTCAAGACAAGTTTTAAACAAATGTAAATGAACACTGAATGTAAAGCATATAACTGTGTGTGCGAGTGCTTTTCTAACGAGTGCAGTTTGAAATATTCACACACACACAGACAGTCCAGCCTTTAGAGAAGCAGCTCCGCTCTCAGTTTTACTGCCCATTAGATTTACCATCATTACTGCGTTAATGGGAGTGGAATGGAGAGACAGAGGAGGGCTGAAGCAGTCAAACATGAAATTGAAAACAGCAGGAGAGAAAGGACAGCGTGAGGCAGCGGGACGAGGGGGGGAGGGATGGAGGAAAGGTAACTATTTATACAGCACATTTCCCACAGAGTCGTTCAAAGAGTTTTACACTGAGGGGAGCGAGAGGATTAACATGAGAAGCTGCTTTTTGTTTACTTCTGTTTAAAATCCAAACCTGCCACGTTTCAGTCCATCTGCAGTTCACACTCAGACTGCACGATTGTTCAGATTGTTCTATTTTACGGCTTTAATTTGATTTTTTTACCACAGAAATCAAAGCCACAAAAATAAGGCACACAATATCTATCATATCCTTCTGCAGCAGCGACCAACTTTCTAATTCATTCTAAAGAGCCACATTTATTACAACACAAGCTGAAATCAGTCGCTTGAAGTGGACCTCTGCACCTCTTACACCTGTGCGGTGAACACTGGTGCTCCTCAGGTGAGTCAAAATCTGGCAAATGGTCCAGGTGTGACCAAACAAAGTGTATGTGAGGCCAGGAATGATGACCTTGAACATAACTTCAGCCAGACGAGGAGGATGATACTTAATTGAAAAATAAGTCTGCTGATAGCTGAACAAGTTATTAAAAACACTTCACACACGGCAGCGTCACCTTTTGAAGACGGACGAGCGGATAAATATAGCAGCGGTGAAACATCAAAGACGTACAAATGTATTTACAGAGACGTGGGAAAGTGAAAATCACTCAGACCAACGAGTTTCTCCGTCCTGACATCCGTCCAGCACGAACTTCTCTCCGTCGAGTTGCAGTGGAAACGGCTCGGCACGAGCGGCACATGAAAGTGTTAAGCACGCCTGTTTTTTCCACCGCTTGTTCCTGTTTTCTCCAAACACAAAGAGTCCATGTAAACCTGAGCGCAGGTAAGTGAAGCGGCAGATTAAAGTGGTTCTAATTAAGTGTCACTGTCAGATAAACGACGTGCTGAGCTGGCTAACTTTCTGCTGACTGACGCACTTTAAGTACCTCAGAGTTTGGATTAGCACTTTGCACCAGCGACTCTTCTCTCAGTTTTACCACTGAGACGAGGATTATTTCAAAGACATATTAAATAACCGTTTTGTACCTCGGTCTGTTAAATGTTCCAAAACACTAAAAATGAAGATAATCAGCATTTTAAAGAAAATCTTTTTCTTTTTTTCTTTGAACTACATCACACTCCTACCTGGTGCTTACTTTACAGATCATAAAGCAGAAAAAGAGCCCGGAGTCGTTTAGCAATGGTGATGTCATAAAGTTTGTGAGGACAGCATTTCCAGCTCCGGTGTTTACAAAACTGTAGCAGCAAACAGAGTATCGATAGATATCATATCCATTTCCAGCTCCATGTTTTTAGTCTTAGGCTCAACTAAAGTAGCTTTTCGTGACTCACAGTTAAAGATGAGATGACCATGTTAACGCTCAGCTCTCAGTGACAATATACAGACCCAAAATCACCACACCTCACACCTGTGAGCATCGAGCACGGCTCCACAGAAGAAAAAAGCTGAAATGTAGCTAGCTAGGTCAGGAGCTAACTATTATTAATAATGCTGAGTCACAGAGTGGATGTCCACAGCAGTCCTGACATGACATTCATGGCTGTTTCCCATGAATTGGGACTCGACACCACATCTCCACTTTCTGACCACTCCTGCCTGCACACACGTTCATGACGCCAACAGCCGTCTTTGACATGTCTTTGCCTTTTTTGCTAAAAGAAATGTTCCTGGTCTGTGGTTGAAACAAAAACTGAATCACAGATGCTCCATAACTAACTACAGTTAAGTTCCAGATGTTTCTGTGAGGAGATGAAACGATTTCTCACCTCTGCGGCTGTCCATCACGTACGTCTCTATGATGGCGCTCTTTCTGCAGATGTCTTCAGCCATCGATGAACAGCTCACCTCCAGATGTTTCACCTGAAACAGACAAAAAACACAATTAGTATTCACTGATGTCACAATGTGTTTATGTAACAACAAACTAAGTCCTTTCTTTAGCATCATTAAACCTGAAACAACTTATTAATATTTAAGTGATTAATAAAGTTCTGCTGAATTATCCACTGGCCTCACAGTGCTACTATACAAACTACCTAAATATTAAACAGACATTAATAATGCATCTAAAAATACAAACCTGCATCTAAAAACAGGACAGACGTTTTACTGTTGACTCGAATAACAAAGAGAAGCATTAAAGCCTCTAAAAGGCACAAGTGAGGCGTTAAATCAGGACGTGGAGAATGTTCTGCTTTCTCTGTTAGTTTTCCACTCCTGTGTCATGTGCTTAGGACTTCAGGAACAGGACATATAGTTTGCTTTCTGGTTTAGCCAAAGACTCCTCACCTTCTCCTCCAGCATCCATTTCTCCTGCTGAACCTCAGCGAGCCGCTGGAACAGCTCTCCGACCTCATCATCGGATAATTCGGCGGGGCGCTGAGACTGAGGGCTGCCTCCTCCGGACTGACAGACACACACAGAGGCTTCAGTTAATGTGAAAGCTCTGCTGCCTTGCTTTATAGCACTTCAGAGCTCATTCAAACCCAGAAGCTCATTATGCAACCAAGAGGGAATTCGTCACATTATTGGACACGTCACAGGGAAGAGTCCTAAAGAATCGGATGAGGTTGAGGCTGCCTTATCGTTAACAGTTTATTTGTAAAGAAAAAGTACTGAAGCTGTGTCTGATGTACTGCACATGTGTGGAACGCCAGGACTGAAATAACAACACTTTTATAACCACTCTTTTAAGTTGGGTTAAACACACTGGCCAGAATCATCAGGAAAACAGACACAATAATGTTTGGTAATAGACTCGTCGCTGTAACTGCTTTTTCTGTGTTTAATCAAACTCAAAAGCTGATCATTCGCTGTATCTCAGAGGTTACAGTGTCTGATGTGCAGCTTCCTGCTGGTACAGTCAGGTGCTAATGGCAGGACAGTGAAGCCAAACTACAGACGTCTTAAAAAAAAAAAAACTTATGGTGCCACATGAGGAGACTCTCAAATGCAACTGTGAGAGTGTCGTATTTCCACCTGAGAAAAGGTTTCTAAGACAGAATTTCTCCTCTTCCATTATGGAGGCATGTGAGCTATTTGATAAGAGAGCTTATTAGCAGATTTACACGTTGGTCAATCAATAAAGTTGTTCCTCTTCTCTTAAGTGTTCCTGGAGTTCCTGCATTGTGAATCGTTTCATCCTCTCTATGCATCTTGGAAGCAGGTGAAGTTGTGCCAGAAGCTTTTGCTGCCTTTCACAGGCTTGCTAACATGAACATTACCTCAGTTGTGTGCGAGAGGATCAAACTGCTGCCACAGTCTGTTCTGCTTTTACACTTCGGTACAGCAGCTGCTATCACAGTTTGGGTTCAAGATAATAAGCAGACTTTGTAGTCTCGCGTGTTAAACTCTGCTGAGCCGAACTTTAAAGTCGGATGGAAACAAGCGAAAAAAGTCATCATCATCAGCCCACTGAGATCTATATGTCTGAATGCACACAAAAGCATTCAGTTTGTAGTTTCTCATTAAAATTTAAAGTGTGGACCAAAACAGGACCTTTGAAGCACGCTGAGGCTTTAATCATCACAGAGGTGTCTGATGGGAAAGGACATCATCAAACCCTCTTTTCTCTCATGTGATGCTGTTGCTAATAACAACCGCATCACCACAGTAAACTGAAGTGATGGAGGACTCTGCAGTGTCATGTTTTGACAGAAACACTCATCGACATACAGAGAGTCTGTCAGCTCTATTTACAGTGTTTCTATCAATAGAAACACACACACACACACACACACACACACACACACACACACACACACACACACACACCACTGACAGAGATAAATATGGCACCAGGAACTTTAAAGATAAATCAGTTGTAAAACGTAATAAAAGAACAAAAGAGAGGATGACGGGATGTTACAGTTAAATCTGTCTTTCAATACAACCTGGAGGTCAGAGGTCGTGATTTGACCTGACACAGAGCTAAGAGGTCAGGAGCAGAAGCTTGTTTAGCTTTCACTGAATACACTAAAAACACTAATTAATCCACTTTTAACATGACAGTTTTTATCTGTCGAGGTTTCAAACTGTGACTTTTTCTTACATTTAGTTTTAACACAGCTTTAATAAATACCACTGTTTACATTTTAATGTGATGAAAGCGCACAGCCGGTCAGAGCTATTCTCCATTATTCTGCCAAATTAATTTTCTGCTTCACTTTCCTAAAGCCTGAAGTATTCAAACAAAAAGGCAAAAGTTATCAGAAGGTTCTGAGAGCAGCTCCATAAAAACCTGTTTAAAATCCTACTCTTGGGCATATTCACACAGCTTCCAGCATGGCTGAAATTTTACATCACATTAACTGAACTTTGAGTTGAACCTGGGTCTTTGCAGGAAATGGTCCAGAGGTGAACAAGAAGATGGCCTTGAATGTGAACATATTTTAATCACACATTTTACTCAGTTTATTATTGTAGAAGGTTAAAAAAAAAAAACCTCAGATGTTAACCTTTTATAGCTGTTGCTATGAAAACAATGTGTCCTTCCAACAGCATTAGTTTGTAGCTGCAGACACAAAGTAGCACTTCAATTAAACCTTCATCTGAAATTGAGATTTCTTCAACTTGCCTGAGGTTTTGTGTAAGCACTCAATGTGTGCTCCAGTAGCTGAACAGCAGAGAAGTCGTATCCAGTAAAGCCTTTAATGATGCGTAAATCTGTCACAAAGTAACATCAGCAAACTGCAGCTGGAGCATTAAAAGGCCCATCAGAAAATTTTCCTTTCACTGTTTCCTCAATCAGTCGATCTGTGATCTCGCTCACGGCTGAATCCAGAGCCGGCCGGAATCTCCACATCCTGAAGACGATCCAGCTGCTGTTGCTGGTCATGTATGAAGTACTGATGGAACGTTTTCAGCATTTTCAGGCGTTCAGCCAGAACGCCATTCTGGCTTAAGCAGCTGCTGACTCCAGGCTGACAGGACATATTCTCAGATGTTCATGTTTGTGTTTGGATTTTGAGATTCATGATGTTGATCACATTTCAGCCATAAACCACCATCAGTACAATGAAAAATAAATAAATAATAACGTGAGATATTGAACCAGACGAGGTCCAAACACCAGTCAACAGAGAGAACAGATGAGTGCATGGCAGCCATTCAAACGCACCATGATCAGGCAAACTGAAAAACACTGCCTGCTCTGTAAGTTGGAGCTGAGTGTGCTGGCTGGGATAATGTCCACACCAAAGCCTGAAGTGTCACAGACATCAAGCTCTGTGTTTAAGGTGGCGAGGAGCTCCACCCACCTTATTCTGATTGGTCGACTGAGACTCCTTCATCATGTCTTTGTAGGAGAAGGAGGACACGGAGGACGAGTCTCCGGTCTGCTGAGTTCGACTGGGACTGTTGATCTCTGACAGAACTAGCTCCTCCAAACCTGAAAGAACAACAATTTCACTCTAAGCATCAGGACATATTCACCTCTTTAAAGCTGCAGTCCACCCCAGACAAACTCTAAATCCCCCAGCTGTTTGACAAAGACTTTTACTTCAACTGCCTTTAATACGTAGCCTTTTACTTTGAGTCTGTTCAGTCCTGTGAGAAATTAAGAACACTCCATGTTTCAGTAGCTCGTAGAAACACTTTTAGCAGCATCTATATGACTTCATCAGTCTCTCACATCACTGGGGAAGAATTTTGGCCCACTCAACCTTGCTTCAGTTCATTGAGGTTTGTGGGCGTTCATGTTCGCACAACTGTCTTAAGGTCCTGACAGAGCATTATAATCCGGCTGAGGTCTGGACATGGACTGGAGCATTGCAACATCTTGATTCTTTTCTTCTTCAGTGTGCTTAAAGCAGGACACTGTTCAAAGCACAGCAGTAACATAAGGTCTATTTATGGCAATAAATGATCCCTTTAAGCAGTGGATTGGTGAATATACCTTTTAAGAGAGCATACGTTCTTTGAAAGCAGAAAGCCGTCTCTTTAGAATTGCAAACATCCCTTAAAGACAGTAAGTTGTCTATTAAAACGTACACTGCCCCTTTAAGACTGTTGTTTGAAAGTGGCAAGTTGCCGTTTATGGCAGAAAACTGTCTTTAAAAACACCACAGTGTTTCTGTAAGATACTGGACCACCATGTTAAGCATGTGGACAGTCCATTTAAAGACCAAGACTATTCCTTTTAGTATATGAACATCATTTTAAAGCCTCCTGTTCATATAAGACCTATTTATGGCAATAAAGGCTGTTATTGCTTTCAGAAAGCAAACTGCTCTGTTAAGCTGCTGGACTGTCAAACAATCTTTTTAAAAAAATGTGGACATCCTTTTAAAGCAGCAAGCCGTTTCTGTAGGAATGCAAACAGCCCTTTAAGGCAGTAAGCTGCCCATTTAAATGTGGGCTGTTCCTGTAAGAGTGTGATTGTTGCTTTGAGGTAGTAAGCTGTCTGTTTACGGCAGTGAAACTGTGTTTTTAAAGCAGCAAGTTGTCCAAGTAAGACAGCAGTGAGAGAACTGTCCCTTTAAAGGACAAAGTCACTCCTTTAAGGATGTCCTTTTAAGGCAACTGGCCGACCCTTCAGGCTGTCCCTTTATTGTCCAAGGCAATGAACTGTCTCTATAAGACATCCCACTTTACCATTAAGACCGTGGACTGTCACTTTTAAAGCAGCACGCTGTCCTGTTAAAACGACAAACTGCCCCTTTAAGGCACTGGGACGTCCCTATAAGGCAGGTACTGGGAGAGATGGATAAGTAGCTACTTTAAAATGTCTGATTCTCAGGTTTGTGCAGAAGAGGCTTTTAAACATTCAGCACTGCTCATAGATTATACATGAAGCTCAGAACTACCCTGCACCGCTCCAACTGAGAGTGTGTGTGTGTTTGTGTGTGACAACAGAGAGTCTGCTAAATAAGCACCAGAGAATAAGAAAATATGCAATAAAAGAATAACATTTAAATAATATTAAGTGGAAAAAGTTAAAACTTTCAAAATTTCATTTGATGCAGGTGTGGGCAAGAAGTGTTTTGGTTGTGTGTGTATTTGCTTGTGTTTTGCCAGCAGACGCCAGTGTGTCCAGCTCAGCTCTGGGAACCAGAGCGCTCCATTAAATATTAAGCAGGAGGTTCCGGACTGAGCCAGAACCTCCTGACGCAGGGCTAGCATGCCGCTTATTATCGGACTGGTCACGTTACAATCACATCTTGGCCTCACACACACACACACACACACACACACACACACACACACACACACACACACACACACACACACACAAAACTGCTGTCTCTCCTTCCTGGAGTATTTAAATGGGAGCACCATCCTGTTCGGGGATTTACGTCCTCTACCTCTAAGTTTCAGAGTCCCGTCAGGTTCAGCTTTATGGAGCTCTAAGTGTGCAGCAATCGATAACCTGCAGAAACATGCAGTGCTAATGTCTACAGATTACTCGAGAGAGGAACAGAGTTTCCCATCCAGAGCACATCACACCAGGTGTTTTACAGGACATGAAACTGGTTTTAAAATGCCCAGCTCTTCCAGGATAAGTGGGTCGCCTGCTTTAGACACAGACTGATTGCCATCCAGGGCTCCAGCCTCCAGCACAGATGCTGATGATCATGGATGAACTTGTGCTGCATGAGCACAAGGCTCTTGGCTCATTGGTTGGAGGCATGATTGTGACAAGTGTATCATCGAGCAAAAGCTTGGACCACTGTTACTGAAACGACACCTAATAACTGTGACATGACTTCAGGTATGGTGTCAACATGTTTCATGCTTCTCATATACCCTGTGTTTGTGAATGTTTCGTCAGCAGCAGACGTCAGCATAATCTTGTACATTGTGTCCTGAGGCATCTCTGTGATGACTTTTAGTTTTTTTACTGGAACGTTTTTAACAATTACAGGCATAAATCAGGACAAACCTACGTAGACTCATTTTTAAAAAGCTATTATTAGAATTTATCAAATCGTCATCAAAAACCTTATTTACACCAAGGGGGCAGTTTTTTCCTTTCAAAACATCCTGAGCCTGGAGGCATACAATAATGTTGAAGTCTCCATGTAATGTACATGTGTTACTCCACAGAAGACTCACCTTTTAAAACTACGGGCTGCTTACTTAACATCTGTTCTGTGAAAAAGGGCGATTCTGAGCATAATGTGCACATGAAAGAGAATCGGTAACGATAGACAGCAGTGCTATGAACAAAAAAAAATGTACGCACATATCAAGCTCCATAGTTTCCTTTTAAAGTGTACTACAAGGCAGCACAGGAGCACAGTGGTTAGCACGGTCACCTCCCTGTCAGCGAGATGCTCCTGGACTCAAATCCACAGCCACCTTCGGTCTTTCTGTGTGGAGCTTGCACTCTCTCCCTTGCGTGGTTGCAAGTGGACTGGCTCTTGTACAGCACATTTATACTAGGCACAAAGCTTTATACAACATGTCTCATTCACCCATTCACACACACATTCACATATCATTTTTCTATATCCAAGGCCTTTCTATTTAACTTCCACACTCCAACAAATGCATCAGGAGCAACTCAGCAACTACAGTATCTTTGGCACGCAGATCAGAGCAGCCATGGAGAGAACCACCAACCTTACGATTAACAGATGACCTGTTCTACTTCCTGAGCCACAGCCTCCCCGTCACACTGTTTAAGCCTCTAATTGGTTGCCCTGCTAACAGCAACTACCAGAGCAAATAGGTGGGGCTTCTTTCTGGTTTTGTAAATCCTGATGGGAAAATTGACCATTTCACCGAATGAGAGGAAACAGATTAAAGGTTTTCAGACTCTGAAGCTGATGTTGCGTCAGTGGGACTGAAGAATGAACAGACAATACCAGCATTTAACTAAACGTAGGGGCATGCAGACGTGAGGACAGCATCACAGTTCGGGGTGCGTACAGTACCTGTCCTGGTTTTGCTGTTGGTCAGAATCTCCTGGAGCCTCTCCTGCAGTTTGTCTGCTCGCTTCCTCTCCAGCTGCAGCTGCCGCTTCAAATCCTTCAGCTACACACACACACACACACACACACAGGTTTATTTTCTAATTATTATTTTCCATGCACCACTGCTCTCAAATTACTCTGCTAAATATTTTTCCTTTCTCATTGCTATTCAGATTCTCGTCTTGCAGTATCGGTTCATCAGTCTGCGTCTGTCACTCACACAGTCCATCCGTCTCTTTGTCTCTGGCAGCATCAGTCAGATAAACAGTAAACTTACCGCTGCGCTTCCCTTCTTCTCAAGAATCCTCTGACCGTCCACAGTGTCCTTTATCTCCTAAACAAAGAAAGCAGGTCAGAGACATCACTGTCAGTTACTCTGATCGTTCTAGTTCATTTCCAAAGTAAAAACGCCAGAAACATTTCCTGAACTGAGAATTTACTGCTTCTGTTTGTCAGACATTATATTTTCTGACTTTTTCAGGGCATTTTATACTATTAAAAAAAATGCACAATACCAAACATGAACACCTGGGTCCATACTGTAAACGTGCCAGATCTAGCTTAAAATGGACATTTTCATCTGCAGTCACGATTGATGAAATTATTAAACACGAAAAAAACCCCAAACCAGCAAAAACACAGACACCAGCCAGAACCATGTCAAAGTGAAAGCAAGCCTGTAGCTGATTTTAAATCTGCTCAGCAAATTATTTTGGTTCCTTAACATTTTGGCCCACAAATTCTGTGCTGTGATCTGCAGAGCATCGTGCAAACACCAAGCTAAACAGACGCTCGCACCTCCACACAGCATAAAGGGAGGGTGACGCTAAAGGCAGACACTAAAACACATAAGCTGGGTGAATAAACAAAGAGAAGAGTAAACAGATTTTGGTGCTTTTTAAACAGGTCCACAGTTCCTGGGTTCAAAGTGACACATTTGTAAAGGTTAAAAACCTCGGCCTCAAAGGGACCGTCTCCTTTTATCTCTAGCGTGGGCCGCTGCATCAACCATGTAAAGACCTTTCAGAGGACCTGCTCAAAGCTTTGCTGCAGTGCTGCAGACCACTTCAGCTCTGCTGGGAGAAATCCTAGTAAAGGTGATCGGCTTTTTCCATTAGGACTCCTAAACTGTGGAACCGTCTGCCCCTTCACACCAAAATACTCTTTTAAATCTCGTCTTTAAATTTTCTCTTTTAAAAGGCTTTTGTGAATCTTTGGTGTGGCCATGTTTTCGATCCCGTTGTGTCTCCTCATTATTGTTTCTTTTTATCATGTTCTTTGCTTTGTTCTTGTAGAAGTGTTTCACCCTTTATCATCCAAGTATCATACAGTGATAGACTTGTTTTAGAATTCTGAATTTTCTCTCTAGCTCAAAAAAGATGAGCAGCAGCGCTAACGTTAAGCGTACCTACTCAAGTCTCGGCAGAACGGATTTTCCTGCCCGTGTTCAGACAGCAGTGCGTTGTGAATGCTTTGTGATCCCTGAAAAGCTCACCTTGGAATTTTGTCTGTAGCACAAAGGTTACCGGAGTTACAATGATTTAAAGAGCATTCGAAAGGCTAGAAATAAATAAGTAAATGTATTTGTGTATTATTAATTTCTTATTGTAAAATTCTTTGTCATTTATTAAGAAGTGTATGTAAGAAGGGGGAGGGGTGGGGCAGAGACTCATGATTGACAGCTTCTGTGTAGGGGTGGGTGTTGATTATCGATTTATCGATTAAAATCGATTCTAGCTTGGATAACGTGATATCGATTCATTAAAATCCTGAATCGATTTTTAAATATACATTTATTTTGCCCTCAGGTTAAACCTCACAAAATTTAAACAACCATCAAACAGCTAAAACAGTAACTGAGAGCAGGAACACGGATTCTGCACAAAGACGTGAACACAAAGCTCGACCCGCTGACCGATCAGAATCAGCGAGATGTCGCCTTTCTCACCGACACGTCGGGGCTGAAAGCCGACAGCGCGCTGATTCTGATGTTTCAGTGGGTCGAGCTTTGTGTTCACGCCCTTTTTGCTCTAGATTCAAAAGCTGCAGGTTTTATCTCTCTCCAAACAATATTGACTGAACCGGCAGCAAAAGAAGATCCAAACTGCGCTTCACATAAACATCGTCATGAATTCACTCTGACTTTTGCTGTTTTGCTTCCACCAGGATAAAATCACACTTCATGCACAGCTCTCTCTCTCTCAGTACTTCAAGAAGTTTCCCGTCTAAAAGTCTGTTTTCTGCATTATTCACTTGCTTGTTACGCACAAGTTGTTTACAGCCTGTCGGCCCCTGGTTTGTTTTTTTTTCTTTTACTTACTTCCAAAAAGAAAACCTAATTTCTGTCGTTCAACAGGCTGCTGAACAAATGTAAACTTTTTACATTTATGCAAAATTGCAAAACTCTCAGCTGTGTCTGTAATCAAACCTCTGTAACTTTGCTCTGCTTCACGTCAGCAGCATCAGGTCACGTTCATATGTTGATTAATGGTTTTCCTCCGTTTTTGATCGACTGCAGAATATTTGTATAAAATCTCAGGCCAGGAAAATCTCCTTCATGTTTTTCTGTTTCATCCTCAGCTACTTTGACACAAAGGCCTCTGCTGTGATGCTCACACCTTTGATAAAGTCTCACAAGTCTCAGCTTTCTTTTTATAAATATAAAAATATGGAAATGTACTGATGCATGATCAGAATTATAATATTTCTGACTGTCTGAGGCAAAATTTCCCCGATTCAAATCTAATTGAATGGGCCGTTTAGAACCACCACTTCATCTAACCCCACTAACTGCATGTCTTTGGACTGCGAGAGGAAGCTGGAGAACCCAAAGGGACCAGTGCTAATCACCATCCCACCGTGCTACCTGCTTCTGACAAATTAAAAAACAAATTAATCAATTTAAATTTACGAGTATTAATTTCTGTTATGTTTGTTTCTCATAGCATTTTACTTGCATATGAAACAGCAGGTATTTGTGTCTGTTTATGTCCATCTTGTACATACAGTGTATGGTCTCAGCCCGCTGGTTCATACTGTAAACATCAACCTTTATTTACAAAAAAAACGAAAAATCACAAATGTAGTTCCATTTTTATAAAGCTCCTAAAAGCTGCTCTCTGTTCTATCATTATAAACAGTAGGAAAAGGACTATAAGGGACTATTTACAGCGGCGTATTAAACCACATTTGGTCTCGTAGACAGAACCGTGTGAGTGGGTCTGAATTAAAGTTTGCAGTCTTTGGACACTGGAGGAACGAGATATATCAGCTCTGATACAAAGCTATTACCTGTTTGAGTTTCCCGATGGTGTCCCCGTGCTCCTCCCTCTGCTTCTCCACCTCCACCAGCTGCTGCTTCAGTTTCTCCATCTCTGACTGCTTCTCCTGCAGGACACAAAGCGACACATCAGGATTTCGTTCAGCAGCTCAAACATCTGGAGGAGAAATGCGGCGAAAAACATTTAAACAAGCTACATTTGCACCTCCAGCGATGCCCCCATGCTCTTAATCCATCTGACACAGAGATTAATTTGAAAAAGGAAACTGCTTTTAATTCCCTTCTAATCTTCTGCCGCTAATTAATTTGACTAAAATCTACATTAAAAACATCTGCAGGCTGTAGCCGCTCACCTGACAGAGGGAGGGGGAAATGTCATTCTGGAGGAAAACAAGAGTCTGTTAATTCCCTGTAACGTCTTACACCTCTATCAACAGCTCACCACGTGGTGGGAGAGAAGCTCTGAGACTTTACTGAGATGTATGACATTATTTATTTAAAAAAAAAAATCACAAATAATAATAAAAACTCTAAACTGCAGGTTTTAAACTCATTTTGTAAGAAAACTTGTTTATTCTTTGCTTTCTTACAGGATGCTACTGTAAATAAAAATATGCCATTGATGACCTGCCAGCTGTTCCCTCTTCATTGCAGCACACAGATGTTTTAGACATAAGGGCACTGACACAGTTTTTCATACTCGATTTAATTGCATTAGTTATTTTGGAAGATTGGAAACAGTTTCTCAAATACAGAAATTTACAAGAAGTACAGCATGTGGACAAAAACCCTGAGCCACCTACACATTACACCTGCAGGAGCTGCTCGACCACAGAGACCCTTGGCATGAAGCTCCCGGTGCAAAGCTTTTGTGCTGATGTTAAAGCCAGAGGAGGCTTGGAGCTCTGCAGCTACTGAGTCAGCAGAGCGCTGGAGACTCTTCATCATTTTGGTTGATGGCTCCCCTTGGTAGCTTTCTGTGGTCGGCCACTTTTGAAATAACACCACTGACAGCTGATCGTGGAACATCTGGGACTGAAGAAACTTCACAAACTGTTTTGCAACAGTGGCATCCTGTTACGGTACCACTCCTAACTTCAGCAGGATCTTAAGAGTGACCCATTCTTTTACAAAAGAAAGCAGACTTCATGGCTAAGTGTTTGATTTTACACATCTGTAGCAATGGGAATTAAAACACCTGAATTCCAGGATTAAGCCTTGTGGAATAAGAGATAAGACTTGCATTTAAATACCTGCTTCTCCAGCCTCTATAATTTTGACTTAATTTCTTCCAAACTATCATTTTTTTTATTATAACTGTGTGCATCAGGTGAACATATTACAAGATATAATTTATAACATCGGAAAAAATGTATTTTCATGCAGATGATTAGATATGGTGAACAGCGTTTACAAACAGAATGCTTCGAGCAGTTTGAGTGATTTAAATTTGTAAAATCAGGCTGCAGGACTCGTGTGCTTTAAGGTTTATGAACAATCAGCTATTTTTTTCAGCATGTTCTGATGTAACTGGAGAGAACAGGGTGAACTGATTATTTTTAATTTGCCATTTAACGTTCGGTTTAACAAACCTTAGCATTGATGTTCAGGAACGAAGACAGGAAACGACATGTGACGGCTGAAACTCAAACCCCCGACACGTGGAGCACCTGCCCGGGACCTGACCTGCCCTCTAATTAGACTTCTTCCATCATTAATTAACTTTTCCTATTAAGTTTCCTCACTCTGGTTTCAGTACCAGGCTGTTATCCAGCAGATAAAACACACACGCACACGCAGACAAACTAATCAGTGCAGCAGGTCTCTGAGGAGAGACTTTCTCACAGACGTATACACGATCACCGTGGTCATCTAATCTGCTGAAAGGGCTCGTTACTGATAACCAATAATTACGCTCATCAGTAATGAGAATTATTATTGGTTATGAGACTCGAATGGTAACCACATATGGAGCTTGTCGCGAAATCAATCAATGTAGAGCAGTGAGACAAACCACGGAGGCCCCAGAGAAGTGCAATCAAACGATGAGTTTATTAACAGCCCGGAGAAAACATCAGCCTATGTCTTCTGACCAAAATACATGTTGTGGACACTTATAAAGCAGTGGGGTACACGCCCCCCCATGGCGTCAATGACAGATTAAAATAGGTTCCAGACATTAGTCACAGTTAATGGTACATCTTTAATGCCTATAAACAGACATAGAACTTCTCTTTTCTATAACACCTTCCATACAAGGTAATAAACTTCAAGCCCTCAGGGTCTCTGGGGCTAATTATTGACTCTGATCGTCTGTTACCAAGTAGAATAAAATATATTAAGACACCAAATGAGTTAAGGCCGCAGGCCTGACACATTCCTAGATTATATGTGTTATATGTACTGTAAGCATGCATTGCAGTTATCCTTCTATGTTCTGGTTTCCCTCAGCATGTATCACCTGGACAGTCACGCCAGTGAAGCTTAAGACCCTTAATGAACCGAACATCAACTCGAAATAAGCACAAATATGCAATGTGTATAAAATACTTCTAACCGTACTTGTAATAAAAGTTAACATAGTGGAAGGATCCTCAAATGAACATCTTCAATAAACAACTGTAATGCAGTATCAATACTGTGAGAAATATTATTAGATGAAATAATGCTGTAAAGAATGTTATTAATGAAATTATAATGATGCAGATTATATGGCAGCATTTCTGTATCTCCACAAGCTGTAGCCACAATCAGACTGTGTTAATATTTGGGTCTTTACTCCTTTCAGTTAGTCTTTGTGGAGTTCTGTACACTAAGTGTGTTTATATCCACTGCAGGAATCAGAGCAGGTGGCAAGCGCTCTCCTTTCAGTCTTTGTTTTAGCTGCAAATTACATTTAGTGTTTATGTTTGGATTATTTGAACTTGTACGCAGCCTGGCGGCCCATCACATCACCTTACATCAATAACAACAAACATCTGCAACGTTTAAAAATCTCAGCATCTTTTGTCTGTTTAGTGGAGCCATTTCATTTACAAAACTCTTCTAGAAACAGTGTTGACAGAGCTAATCCAGTGCTTCTTAATACTGACAGTGTGTCACAGTGACCAATTACAGCAGCGCGGTCCAAAAAGCGCCCTCCATCCATCCTCGTTTCACAACAGAGATGTCTGTAAACACTGCAAACAAAATCAATCAGCTTCAAGACTGGAAACAAACACCACCGCGTCGAGCGGTATCCACTCGTCGCACGCTGTAAACAAAGCCTCGTCTTTGTGCTGTGAGTGCACGACGACGACGGGTCAGTGTGGAAACGAGAATCACGGCGCTGAACAACAAGCTGAACTCCGTCCTGCTGACAGATGGCGTGAAGCGTTCAGGGTGTCTGCAGCAGACTGTCAGCGTTCACATGAGCCGCCTCCACTCTGATCGGCTGTTAACACAGCTTAACCTCTCCAAGTTACCATGGAGACAACTACGCTTTAATTAGAAACGTTTTCAATTAGAGCGCACACACAAACGTACATGCCTACACGCACTGTGTGCCTGTCTACACACACGCACACAAGTGTTGATATTTATAGAGGCGCCTTCTGAAACGTCTTGTTCTGGACGCGGATGCTCCGTCTTCACCTGAGCTGCAGTTTAACATTCAGAAATGATTTCAAGCCTCCGTAGAAGCTTCAAAAGTGCAACTGTTAAGAGGTCACAATTACTGAAAAAATTGTCTATGCATTTGATTTTTCTAGGCTGAAATACTACAATTCTTATCAGCAGGCCGTTCTAAAGCTCCCTGAAAGATTTCAGTTGATCAGAAAGGCCACAGTCTGAGTACTGACAGGAACCAGAAAGAGAGATCATATTTCTCCTGCATTAGCTCATCTTTATTGGCTTCCTGTTAGATCCAGAATTTAATTTACAATACTTCTTCTCACATACAAAGGCATGAATGATCAAGCGCCACCATCTCACATCACATCGCTCTCAGACTGCAGCCTTGCCTGTGCTCTGTGGATGGAGGCAGAGCCTTCAGTTGTTCCTGTACATTTGGGAGACGAGATTCTCTCAACTTTTCAGAAACAGGCGTCAAACTTTCCTTTTTGATAAAACTTTTAGGTAGGGCTGGATCAGCTGACCCTCAACCATCCCTTAGTCCTGCTCATGGCCCAAGAAACACTTAGCACTTTTCTCCACATCCACTCTCCATGGATATTATATCCCACTACTGCAAGCCCTCATCTTGTGCCTTTTCTCTCCTGTAGTTTATATTTTGTTCTCAGCTTTCTATCCCTTTTGTTCCTGTTTTCCCCCTCACCGCTTGACTGATCATAGTACATGGCTGCCCAGCCCTGAGCCTGGTTCTGCTGGGGGTTGCTCATAGAGGTTGGTCTGACTGATGGGGTCTTCTCTCCTATATTGGAGTTCAGGCTTCTTAATCTAACTAAAGCACCTTGACATGACTGCTGTTGTGAATTGGAGCTTTACTATATAAATAAGACTGAACTAAAGTGAATAACTATTAAACCAGCTACAGATTCTGTATCATTTCATCTCATTCTGCACAGAAATGTAACTGATTCTCTGACAAATTAAATGTGTGCTGATTAGCACGAGTCATTAATTAAACTGCATATGTCTCACCAGATTATCAATGTTTCATGCAGTCATGGGGACCAAAAAAAAAAAAAAATCACAGAGGAAAGCATCACTTGTGGAAACACTACAGAGCACACTAACACATGAAAAATTATGATAAATCCTCTGTCCCAGTGCATGCTGGGAAGCAATCACACAAATCATTGCACGGTTCTCTGATGCACCACTGCTGTGTGTCTCAGAGAGCAGGTTTAGCTGAGCCCGGCTCTGCAGTTATATCTGCATTTCAAACCTCTGAAGCCCGTCAGATCTCCGTAACTGAACAGCAGGTTTGCGACATCGCTGTGAAGTGATTGAAGCGATTGTCTTACTACAGGCTGTGCACTAATGCAGGAGGCCAATCACTGCACGTATGCACACAGGAATCCAGTTTAAAACCGTTGCATACATGGTGTGTGTATTCTGGGTCCATGAGACCAACACGCTGGGATAAATAGCACAATATCTCCTAGAAGAAAATATCCATAATAACTACTAAGATGGGAAATTGTATTTTTATAGTTCACAGGTGTGCAGCAGGCAGTTTGGGTTTGATATCATCTCATCCACATTACTGCTCAGCAGTTTAGTCGAGGAGTTCAACTGATTAGATAAAATAAATGCAAATGGAGCAAAATGTTAAACACAGCTCACTGTATTCATTACTTTTCTTGTTACAAATCCTCCATTTGGAGTTTAGAGAGACATGATTATTCTACCAGACAGGCTACAGGAGGAAACGTAATGTTATGCAAAGGAACGGTTATGCAGTGGGTTATGATAAACACAGTTTACTGATGATAAACAGAAAAACTGACACAGTGCCTGAAAATTGACCTAACGCCTGTCAAAGGTGTGATGGTTGGATATAAGGAGCTTTTCTTGTCCGTCATTTCAATCGAGTGACTTTTATACATGTTTGTAACTCCACCCCAAGATGATCTTCCTCAACTGTGCTGAACATAAAGAAGCGACATCTATAAAATGTTGAGTGAAGACAGTCTCGGCATCTTTTCAGCATCTTTTTCCTGAGGCGAAGTAGAGACGGAGGTGAAACTGTCAGAGCTGATTACTGCTGCTGAGTTTAAGTCACTTCTACAGGATCTGTTAATCAATGTTTCTGTGCTCGCTTTAATGTGTGTAATCTCATCAAGTGTGACAGTCATCGTCTGTTGTCTGCTTTTGTTCTTATAACACCGGCTTTCATTCTGTGCTCACAGAAAACACATTACTCTTCTCAGTGACACCTTTACCTGATTAAATAAAACAAAATGAAAGTGTGTGTGTGTGTGTGTGTACCTCCAGCTGAAGTTTGTGTTCTTTCCACAGCTGCTTGATTTCCTCCTGATGTTGCAGATTGTTCTTCTCTATATTCTCCTGCTCGCATCAGCAGACAGATAAAGTACAGTCAGTCACAGAGGAACACTTGGAATCAAAGGAACTCAGAATCTGCTCAGCCGAGAAGCTAAAAACTGTAAATGTTGGCATTTTCACTTTAAAATAATGATGCAAATGTGCAAACTCGACCTTTAAACTACGGAGGATTTGGAGGACGAATTGGCGGAAAAGTACCGCTGGTTTATAGGGTGACCAGCCAGCACTCAGCAGATACTGACCTCAGCCTCTTTGAGCCGTCTCTCGAACCATCCTTTGGCTCCCTCCATGGACTGGACCTGACTCAGCAGCTCCTCCACTCGGGGCTGTAAACCCTCCAGCTCCTTCGTCCGAGCCTGAAAACTCACAAAGCGTATCGTGAACTTGTGCGATAACGACTCTGCTGCTCGTGTTATACGAGACATCTGGAAGACACACATCAGGAGTTTTCTTTTGTCTCCTTACCCACTTTCACCTCCTGCGTGCCTCTTTACCTTTTCATCTCTAAGCTGCTGTCGGATTTCTTCCTCAGAGCGATTCTTGTCTTCATGAAGTCCTCTGAGCTCCTTCTCGTATCGAGCCCTCACTGCAAGAACCTGAAAGAGAGGAGGAGACAGAAGAAGAAAATGAGTCAGGGAATACAGAGAAGAGACAAAAGCAAAAAGAATTCACTAAATCTGATGAAAATTTGTGGCTTTTCTTTATTTTTGCACATTTTAAAAACTAAAAACCACACAAACAAAAACAGATCAGCGATAATTCAAAGCAAAGAAACTATATAGAGAAACCAAACAAAGAAGACATGAAAACTGTGATGGATAAAAGCCATTAAAAGCAGCAGATCCATGGCCACTCGCCTCTTTCTCGTGCTGCAGTTTGAGGTCTGACAGCGCCTCCTTGTGGTCAGACTTTTCCTGGTTCAGCTGCATGGCCATCTCATCCAGCATGGCCTTCCTCTTCTCTGCTGTCTGCTCACACACAAACAGGTGTAAGTGTGTTTACTGGTTCAGCTGGTTTGTGTACAGACACCATGTGGCACTCTGTGTGTTGTTGTTGTTTATGTGTGTACCTTCTTAGCCTCGTCCAGCTCTCTCAGCAGTCTATCCTTCTCTTGTCCTTCTTCGGTTAACTGCTCCAACAACTTCCTGTTGGCAAAACTCGACTCCTGAAGGACGTAAAGTGAGAGAAGCAGGAAGCCACGTGTAAACAAACAGCTGGAGAGTCGTTTATATCGGCAGAACGAGCTGAGATAAAACCCAAAGGTTAAACAAACCACTGTTTAATCTACCTGCAGCTGGGAGTTGAGGTCATCCCTCTGAGCCAGCAGATTCTCCTGTTCAGTTCGTCTCTGCTGCAGTTCGCCCGTCAGCGCCTCCTGCTGCTCTCGCAACAGGTTCATTTCCTGCGTCTTCACCGTTTGGATCTACAAACACATTTCAAACACTTTATTTCTCTTTACAGTGTTCACTTTAATTCCTGAACGACTCTTTGCAGTACCTGTCCAACTTAAACACGTACATGTACAAGAATGTCCTGGACAGATAACAACTGCCAGAAAATATTAGATAGAAAAGAATGATGACGACAGATGATTAAGATGAAGCAGAGAACAGTAAATGACCACAGGTTAAATAAGATGTAAGTTGTAGCATTAAATCATTTGGCCTTTTAGGTATAACAATGGCATGAACCCCCACACACAGATCATTTATCTACATATAGATCCATGTCGGAGGTCCATCTCTATAGGTCACCCACATCAGCTGACCCTCTTTTATATCCCTTCAGGCTGTAGGATTACACCCTTTGGAGCCACCACGGTGATGGCTGTCTAAGCAGACTCTAGAGTTTGTGCCACTGCACACTTCTGATTGGTAGCAGCCTAGCTGCAATTTTCAGCTACTAATTCTGATTAAACTGGTGGTGATTTCCAAAAATCCATTTGCTTACTGTAAGGTATTTCAAAACATTCATTTCAGTTTTTTAAACATAACATTGTCCAGTTCAGAGAGCGAACTAGCCGGCATTAGTAAGACCCAAAGCAGTGAATCTGATAAATACATTTTAATTTCCAGTTTCTTTGACAGCAGTCATGCTCTCATGTTCTAAAGCAGCACAGCTCCACACGGCCAGGTTTGGTGTGAACATCAGTGTGTGTGTGTGTGTGTGTGTGTGTGTGTGTGTGTGTGTGTGGGTCTCAGAGGAAACACAAAAAACATTTTACTACCATCACAAAGTTCCTGGGAGAAAAATGTTTTTGTGTTATTTTGATTTCTAGTCAGAATATTCACGTGTACAGCACAGTGACTTTAAGTGAGAAGAGTGTAAATGTATACTTTGGCTTTACAAACCACACAAAGATTTGTGTAAGTCAGCACATGGATTGTTTCGTCTGAGAACAGAGGATGAAGCATTTGGAGCGTCTCCTGAGTCCAGGTTTCTAAGTTTAAGAACGTATTTAATCCTACAGTGCGTTTTGTATCGGACTTAATGATTTCACCGGCTTAACTGTTCTTTGCAATTTTCCGTTCTAAATCAATCTTCCAGTTTGAGGCTAACGTGGAACATCAGAGCACTTTAACTGTTGCTGGCTCATGAAACCATGCTCGTCAGTGTTCAGGACTGTCGTCAGCGACAGTGTTTGTTCACTGACGGTACGGACATCATAAATCCCGCCCCTTCTTATTTTTTTTAGTTAAAGTGGTGACACTGAGGAGTGCAGCGATTTTTTAAAGCTCAACTATTTTCAACTTGTTACTCGTTTATGAACAACAAGTGCACCAACTCAGTCCTGCAGTTTCTTATGGACGTGACGAAAAGTGCCAACGTAAACACCAATGATGATCATGAGACCTTTTCTTTAGTTTATGACGACACAAACAAGAGTCACAGGACACAAATTATACTTAAGTAAAAATTTTGTATTTGTATGAATAATCCGGTGAGGTCTATGTCATGGACAATGGCAAAAGGCCTAATCTTTACCTCTGAGGCCCAACAGTATGCCATCAGAATATGCAACTTTTACTTTGAAAAAGTATTTCTCCAAGTCTTGGGATTTGGGTGGAAAAAGTCTGACTGAAAAATCAAACACTATTTAGAGTTTTTCTTTCTAAAAAGCATTTAAGACATCAAAAGGTGAAGATGTTGCCCTCCAAGTAACCTGAAAACCTAACATATAACACAGTTGGTTCCTGATTTATTCTCCAAAATAAAGTGTTTCAGAATGACGACAAAGAACAACACGAACAGATCTAATCAGGCCAAAGGTCGTACATTTCATCAAATATATATCTTGCTAGACACAAACAAAGAAAGCAACATGGACCATGGATGTGAACCCTAATGAGCTACAGCTGAGGTTACTGACCTCCTCCAGCATCAACATTTTCATTACATAAATCAGAATTAAAGCAGGAACCTGCTGGAAAGCAGGAAAAACTGATCATCGTGATTACTTTGAGGAGCTCCAACCAACTAATCTCAGTCACTGTAACCAGTCACTCTACTTAGGCTTCTGGTTCAGGACATCAACACATTCTACTCAGCATACACAGTCATGTTATTTTATTTTTAAGGGGATCAATCTTTAAAAAAAAGCCTCTAGAAAAGATTCTAGGAATCAAAGTTCATTTCAGGACCTCAATCTAATGCTAAACTCTACATGAGGAGTCAGGAAATAATTACCTGTTCAAGAGCGCACAGATTAGTCCTCAGAGCACTGTTCTCCTGCAACACGTGTTCCACACTGACATTAAAGACAGCTGCTACAATAAACAAACAGGTTCTAGATACTCTCTCTAAAAAAGCTATTCTAGATTAACTCCACCTACCATCATTAGTTGGGCAGCCCTCACAGATCTATCATCTAGTTTCCTGCAAGCGCTTTGAATTTTACACTTGCACAAAAGATTTAATGTAAGCCTCTCTAAAGTGTTCTGTTGTTAGCACTCGGTGCAGCAGTATGTAGTTTAGTTTTCAAGAGTCACATTAGTCCAGAAAAACAAGCTACGGTTAGGGTCCTAGATGAGGGCTCTACTCTAGGGTCAAGCGTGCACAGATCAGTCCCCAGAGCACTGTTCTCCTACAAGGTGAGTTACAGTTTGATAGTGTGTGAGTAAAGTGTTCTGGATGATCCTGTTCAGGGTCAGATTTACAAAACCTCACGTGAAATGACATCAATTACAAAAAACAGTAAGTGGTTCAAACCAGCGTTTTGAGGTCAGAATTATATAAAACATTAAACTTCTTTCTGATTGGGCTGTCTGTCTTTAACCTGTAACCAGTAAATGAAGCTATTAAACAGCTGAAGCTGAATGCGCGGAGCATGACACGCTTTTCTTTGCATTAACACAGCCTGATCCAGTGTTCCATATTATACATATACACATATACACTGAACAAAAATATAAACGCAACACTTTTGTTTTTGCTCCCATTCCCCATGGGATGGACGTAGAGACCTAAAATTCATTCCAGATACACAATATAACCATCCCTCCCAAACAGTGGTCACAAATCAGTCCAAATGTGTGGTAGTGGGCACATCTGCTATATTGAGATAATCCATCCCACCTCACAGGTGTGCCACATCAGGATGCTGATCTGACATCATGAGTAGTGCACAGGTGTACCTCAGACTGCCCACAACAAAAGGCCACCCTGGAATGTGCAGTTTTGTCTCACAGCAAAATGCCACAGATGCCACAAGCAATGAGGGAGCGTGCAATTGGCATGCTGACAGCAGGAATGTCAACCAGATCTGTCGCCCGTGCATTGAATGTTCATTTCTCAACCATAAGCCATCTCCACAGGCGTTTCAGAGAATATGGCAGCACATCCAACCGGCCTCACAACCGCAGACCTCGTGTAACCACACCAGCCCAGGACCTCCACATCCAGCAGGTTCACCTCCAAGATCGTCTGAGACCAGCCACCCAGACAGCTGCTGGAACAATTGGTTTGCACAACCAAACAATTTCTGCACAAACTGTCAGAAACCGTCTCAGGGACGCTCAACTGCATGCCCGTCGTCCTCATCGCGGTCTTGACCTGACTCCAGCTCGTCGCCGTAACAGACTTGTGTGGGCAAATGCTCACATTCGATGGCGTCTGGCACGTTGGAGAGGTGTGCGCTTCACGGATGAATCATGGTTCACATTGTTCAGGGCAGATGGCAGCTGAGAATGTCCCAGTTCTTGCATGGCCAGCATACTCACCGGACATGTCACCCATTGAGCATGTTCGGGATGTGCTTGACCGGCGTATACGACAGCGTGTACCAGTTCCCACGAATATCCAACAACCTCGCACAGCCATTGAAGTGGAGTGGACCAACATTCCACAGGCCACAATTGACAATCTGATAGACTCCATGCGACGATGTGTTGCACTGCATGAGGCAAATGGTGGTCACACCAGATACTGACCGGTTCTGGGTCCCCAGACCCCCAATAGCGCAAAAAACTGCACATTCCAGGGTGGCCTTTTGTTGTGGGCAGTCTGAGGTACACCTGTGCACTACTCATGATGTCAGATCAGCATCCTGATGTGGCACACCTGTGAGGTGGGATGGATTATCTCAATATAGCAGATGTGCCCACTACCACACATTTGGACTGATTTGTGACCACTGTTTGGGAGGGATGGTTATATTGTGTATCTGGAATGAATTTTAGGTCTCTACGTCCATCCCATGGGGAATGGGAGCAAAAACAAAGGTGTTGCGTTTATATTTTTCTTGAGTGTATATATGGAACAAGTCGATTACAAGTAATTCTTGTAACAGCAGTTCATTCTAATAAGCAAAATTTCCTCTTTTTTGTAAGATGCTAATATTTTGTAGATTTTTCTTAACCTTTAAAAAGCTTCAGCTGCTTGGTTCGCACGGCTCTGATCTTTAACTACTTGCTTTGTGTTAGCATGGTCCAAGTCCAGGTGCTGCAGACAATCACAGTAATGTGAATTTATTTTTCCACTTGACACATTTTTGTCATTTCTTTCTAAAGCAACAACTGGGATCAGGTAACTGTTGTGTGATTAGCAGCAGCGTGATGGTCTTTGAGGTATTAATGACTTTTTCCTCATTGGTCAGTGTAACGTTCTTGTCAGTTTCTCTAGTACACAGAGATGATGTACTGTCAGGGTTATGGTACTGTTCATCAGTTTTATTACATGTTAAAAGTAGCTGGGTTAGTGCTCAGAGATGACGTCATGCTTATGAGGGGTTCTCCGGGTTTCATGGCCACTAAGTTAGTGCCGTTAACTCTCTCCATGCTGTGTAACGTTTATTACCTGTTCTAGAGCAGCTAGGTTTGTCCTCAGAGCATCGTTCTCCTGCAGGATGTTGTCCACCTGTTCCTGACTGACTGCACTCTGACTGGCTACCTGCAGTTGCACCAAACCACCAGCAGGGGGCGTCAGAGGGGAAAAGATAAGATGGGAAAGAAACCAGTAAAGAGCAAATAAAGAAAGCGAGAAAAACAAAGGCAATATAGGAGGTAAACAAAACAAAAAGAACACACACAAACGTAAGAGTGTACAGGTAAAGAAATTTTAAATGACAAAGATGACAGAAAGAACAGAGTCGAGGATTAGAGAAGGATAAAGCAGTTCAGAAACACACAGAAGTACCAGTTCCACTACCAGAGTGATATTCCAAAACATATTTGTACTTTATTAAGAAAAAATCATCTGTATTAAGGAGCTTTCTCCATCCCACCATCTCTCATTTCATTTCCTTCATTTTAAAAACCTGTTTTTGGTGAAAACGGATTCTTTTTAAACATTTATATCACTTTGGCAGAGAAGCAGCTTCACAGAGAAGTGAAAGAACCGAAAACAGTCAGCTTTAATCAAACTCCTACAACCTTCACACTGTTTCCTCCCTTGTCCCCTTTTCCCTCAACCTTATCCTCTTCAATTTAAAAAAAAGAAAAAGAAAACTATTCTAATATGTGTGTGCAGAATTTGGATGTGGACAAATATCTAAATAAGAGTGCCGTCACGTCTTTATATGTGTGTGTTTTACTGCACTCCTGCTGCGCCTGAGACATGGAAATATGTTCAGAAGTCTGCCTGTCTGTGGCAGGATTCACGATCTCTGACTCAGAGTGTGTGTGTGCGTGCACGCATGCATTACCTCGTCCTTCAGTGTGTGCAGAGCCACCTCATGTTCCTTCTCTTTGCTCTGTAGCTGCTCTCTCAGCTCTGACACCGTCTGAACAAGAAAACGCACAAACACAAATGATTAGTTTATAAAGTAAAAAGTCAAAGTTCATAACGAGGGTGAAATGATCGTTACAGAGGAGAAAACCGAACAGAAAGTGACTCTTTCACTATGTTCACAATGACATGTGAAGTGTGCAAACTTTGGAATTCAAAGTTTTTTTGTTTTTGGACTCGTACAGAAAATGTGACGTCACGTTTAAATGAAAAACAGCATGAATGTTTTATTAATGCATGTTTTAATTATTCAGTGTGTCCAATGGATTCAGTCTGATTCAGATTCTCCAATAACACCCAAAGGTGTTCAACAGACGTCAGCCACAGACATGAACTACTTTTCATGATACAAAGTCTGATTTTTAAGAGTTTCTGTCAATTAAAAAAAACATAAAGTCCAAACAATGAAGACATGGTGTGTTCTTAAACAAGTCCAAACTTTCATCACTGTGTAATTATCTCAGCAGCTCACTGATTCTTTTCTTTGTTAGATAAGACCCAAAAGTATTGTTCTGCTTTCACTTCAGACATAACTGAAGAAAACTAAACAGCAGCAATATCTGTGATGTCATTAACGCTGGGCTAGTTGGTATCTAGCTACAGAGCTATAGCTAGGACAATATAAACACATTAACACAGCCAAGATGGAGGATGAACATTAAAGTTTCCCCCTCAATAAAAGCTATTGTGGTGGTCCCAGATGGACAGAGACAAATGAAATCATAAGACAGGAAAAAAGCACTAAAAGAGGACCCAACTTCAGTCAAGAGAACATCTGTGATGATCCATCCACAACACCAGGTTAGTCAATAATATGCTGCTGCGTGGTTTGGATTACTCGTTATGAACAATCTGCACATAAAAAATTCATTTCAGATAGAAAGTGCTTTGTTTGTTTTCAGTGGTTAAACTTACACCACACAACATCGAGCAAGACTTCCTGTGTTTAGTTTTTTGTAAACTTTTATCGTACATAAATAATTCCAACATGGTTACTTTTCCTTGTAGGACATTACCCTGACTGGGGAAAGAATCATAGAGGAGCTGGGGGAATGTACATAGTAATGGACTGGTGCGATTTCTTAGCGAGATCGAACCTGATTGGCTGCCATGAGGTCCGTCTGTAGTTTCTGGACACGGATATTCATGGCCTTCAGCTCTTCTTCTTTTCTTTGGTTGATCTCATCGATCTTTGTCCTGCAGAGAATCAAAACCACAAAAGGTCAACATTTCCACAACAAGCAGCACATTTAAAGGGGAAAAAAAAGCAGACACCCTGAACCGTGGACATTAGAGCCGTCAATACACTAGTGGGAGTAAGAGCAGCGGGGTGCCGGCAGTCCTGACCTGCTGTCGTTGTACAGAGCCTCCTTTTCTGTCTGCAGACGCTGGAAACTGCAGGAGAACAAAAACATAAGCTTTCGTTTAGTTGCCCAGAACAGATTAACATGATGGTGAATCTGTTTCCAGACCGGGATATATATTCTTTAAATCTTCACCTCTACTCAAGTAGCTTTGATTCACAGTTTAAGACGATCCTTATTCATTTCTTACTTGGCTGGGGTTCTCTCTCTCTAGTACTGCAGGGTGTTCTACCTACAATATCCAGCTGCTGTGAAGGTTAAGTGAACTGAGCCACGCCTGAAGCAGTTTATACAGCACTGCTGCTACATTACTGGCCGATAACTGTGTCAAAAAGCTGTGAATGTGACTGCGGTTAGGTCATCTCACCTCTCCTGCTTCTTCTTTAGCTTGTCAGACAGCTGCAGGACAAAGAGACGGAAACAGCATTAAAAAGCTGCACCTTTAATAGCCAATATCAGTTCACTGGCATAGTTACTGCAAAATAAATCTCTATTACACAGTGGTTGTGTGTTGTCAGCCCTGAGAAGATTTACCTTTGTTATTTCTTCCTGCAGTTTGGTGATTTCAGCCTGTTTGGACGCCTGGAGGCAGACAGAAAGCAAACGTTCAGTCAACTGAGGAGAGAGACACTTACACTTACAGCATGCTCAGTGCTCACTTTATAGATCCTCCCCACTTTATTAAGTACACCGATGCAGGCTAATGTCCAAAGAGTCTAAAAAGTATTGCTCTGAATTACATTTCCTTAACTTTTATTAATCAAAGTGAACTTATTGCTCCTCTGAATGGATGTCTCGTCTGTTCCTAGACCAACGACGGTAACTGCAGTCAGAGTTTTGGTTCTTGGAAGTCCGAACACAAAGAAACTCAGTTTGCAGCATCACGATAAGTTTTTCCAAAAATCTTTGAGCCTTTTAGGATTACGTGCAGCTCTTTCAGATTCATTTGCTCCCATTAACAATTTTACCATCAAGGTGATATGAAAATAAGGCCCAGGTTTAAAACTTTAATAACTCTGGTTAAACAGATAATCCTGCAGCAAATATTCACAAATGACTTTCCAAAAGAAATACAGTTCACATATTAAAGTAATCTTAAATCGCATTTGGGTGATGAAAGTGGATTTTGACAGGTGTCATGTGACCAACAGATCCTTCTGTTATCAAAACCTTTAAGCTGAATATAAACCGTGAGAATCTGGAATCATGAAAGATCTGTGGTGATATAATGTGTGAAAAATCAGGAGTGTGTCAGAGATTAAATCAGAGCATCTCATAACGCACTTCTACCACGATGCGCTACGACTGAACAACCAATAGGAAAGCAGCATGACGATGACATGCTGATGAACTCGATACCAACACTTTTGGAAAAAGGAAAAAAAAAAAAAAAGAGCAAAACAAGTCAAACAGTCCAAACAAAGCTACATGTTTGGAAATCCAACAAAAAAGAAAATCTAGCTGAGCTGTGGCAGCAGAAACGTGTTTATATGATGTGGAAACAAAGGCTATGAGAAGTGCAGCCTTCTGTCCAAGCTCAGGGTTCACGTATCAATCACACAGTCATCATCCACCAAACAAAATCATTTCTAGTGTGGGTGACCCTGACAGAGCTAGCAGCAGTTTTCAAAATCAAAAAGTAAAAACAGAAACCTAATTTAATGACACGTTAACAGCAGACTTGTGACTTTGGCTCAAATTGTCAGCTGTGCCTGCTGGCTCATTTGAAATGCACACTGTAGCTCTTCTGTTTAAATACTGTCAAGCATTCAAATTCAAAGCTGGACTCAAACAGGGGCAGCACACAGCGTTTTAGCTGTTTTGGTTTACAGCACGAACACTCTTGATCGTGGCTCAAGAGTTGGGCGTTCGTCTTGTAATCGGAAGGTTGCCGGTTCGAGCCCCGGCTCCAACAGTCTCGGTCGTTGTGTCCTTGGGCGAGACACTTCACCTGTTGCCTACTGGTGGTGGTCAGAGGGCCCGGTGGCGCCAGTGTCCGGCAGCCTCGCCTCTGTCAGTGCGCCCCAGGGTGGCTGTGGCTACACATCACCAGTGTGTGAATGTGTGGATGATTGTGTAAAGCGCTTTGGGTCCTTAGGACCAAGTAAAAGCGCTTTACAAATACAGACCATTTACCACTCGAGATGTTTTGTCCCCTCCTCCTTAGTACTCATTTGTCAAACCTGTAATGTTCAACCAATTTAAAGGTCAAGAAATCACAATCATCTTCAGGCATGTTTCCCATAAAAAGCCTCAGTGTTTCCATCAGCGGGTGAACGCTGAGGAAAGGACACAGTCGTCCGTTAGTCACGCTGACATTTCACCGCTGCTCTCCATCTGCCGTTTATGTTCCTGTCATGAATTAATTAGTTTCCTCTCTCACTCACGACATACAACTGTTTCATCTGCCAACATTTAGACTTTTTTTATTCTTTGGGCTTTTTGGATAAGTGGAAGTTAATTACACAACAGATCGAGCAACATTACACCACAAAGAAGCAGTATGAAAAAGAAGAAGTAGATGTTACTGTAATATTCTATAATGTTGTCTAATATTTAAACGTTATTCCTGTTCATATGCCGTTTACTGCAGAATGGAATCAATTTTAAAATTTGATCCGATGATCTGCTGTGATCGGCCTGGAAATACGTCAATACGTTCATCTGTGAATATTCTCATTTGAGATTGCAGAACCAGAGAAAATACTGAACCAGTCCACACGTGGAGCTTATGGAGTCCAGCAGCAGACGTCCACAGACTGAGACGTCATATTTTTGTGTTGTTTCAAAGCCAAAAACTCAGGAGGAGAAATTTTAGGAGTTCACTCTCAGCTAAATCCATCAAAAACATGTTTGTTTGGCTCAGTGTGGGATGCTACCTAAAATTAGCTTGCTAAGGTATTATCGAACAATAATTATTGATTGTTACTTCAAAGTTATTTCTGGTAAACATGATCCAGTGTACTAATCGAGCCCGCAGTGTTGGAGCAGCCTCCTTGTGTAAGCATCCATGTACTTCTCAGAAGAAACACAAGTGAAGGTGAACTAACGCTGAGTTACACTTCTGCACATGTCCTACACAAACATTGGACAATAAAACAGGAAATTATGACCTGACTTTGGTTTGCTCATTTAGATTTTACAGAGTAAAACAGTTCATTTTAAGTAGTTTTAGTTGGAATTTTTTTTCTTGGGAATTTGAAAGCATTACTCTGGGGAAAGTTTTTTATCGCTTTAGACTTTTAGTGAAGTAAATATATAAAGGAAGTACTCGAGTAGAACTTACTCTGATATATGTGAGTGCAAATGTGTTTTTTGTGTTTGTTGTGTGCATGTGTACCTCCAGGGTGTGGATCTGCTCCTTCAGCAGCCTCTTCTCCTCCTGCTCGGTGTTCAGGGCCATCTCCAGCTCTGGTCCAAAGCAGTGAGTTATTGGACAGAGAGCAGCCGACCAGCCTAGCGCTGCCTGCTTAGCTACAATCTTCTCTACGCTCTTCTCTGACAGGCCTAAAGGGGGCGCCGCACACAGCAGGGGCAGTCCGTTAGGCCAGACACACACTACACCAGCTCCTCACTTTACACGCCGTCTGAGAGGTTGGGCTTTTCTTTTGTTTTGTTTTTAATCTCTGGAGGAGGCAGACAGAGTCGGAGCCCAGGATTTTCCGGGTGAGCTGCAAAGTCAAACATCAACTGCTGCATCTTGTGAGTTTGCGTTCACTGACAGCATGCTTATATGAACTCTGCAGGTTTTCACTTTCAGGTCCATTTGTTTGTAGAGAGGCGGTGTCATCCAACATTGATCAAAACAGAGAACAGCAGCGCAACATTTCTTCACTTCACTTATATGTTACCAGAAAAATAACCAGTGGTAACTTTGACTCACAGGCTGCTGCAAAATACAGCTATTTTTTACCATTTTCAGTATGATTGTCTCACACTAATTATGTATTGAAATTAATAATCACTTGTTCATATTACAAGAAATTCTCTGAGCGTCTCCATAAAGTGCAGAGACTGCAGGAGTGACTGCCAAAAACAAAGATTTTATTTATAACAGGTGGAAATGAGTTTGGCTCTGCAGCTCTAACAGGGAATACCTGCTCAAGCAGCCTCAGCTGTTATATCCACATTAAAGCCTAATTAATCTGCGGCTTCCTAACAGATTTCGTTGTTTTTCCCTGCTTCAGCTTGTAGTGTGTGTCTGCCCTGAGCCAGCTAGCTGCTCTGCACCTATAAAGCCAGCTGTGGGTTCACCTTACAGAAGCCAAAAATTCAAACTAAAAGACGGCTGTTAAAACACAGCGTGCGTTTGTAAGCTTGACAGATTAAAGCTTTTCTTCAGACCAGCGTGGCGATCAGGTTTTAGACTGTTTTCCTTTCAGCTGCTGGCTTCAGGTGTAAATCGGTTTATAAAGCTCGCTGCACGAAGATGACCTTATTGAAGTCTGAGCTGTCAGATCCATTCACACACAAAATAAAACCATTTTGATCATCTTCGTGCAGCATGTTGATACAGTTAGTTTGCATGTAATGTGGTAATGAGCACATAAATAAAAATAGCTCAAATGCTAAAGCCCACATGTTACACCTAAAATCTTGTGATATTCAGCATTATTCTTCTTGTCAACAAACCCCCTGTGCAGATAGAAAATAAATCTATCAACTCAGAGCTCAGTGCTGCTTCAAAGACACATCAGTGAATCACACTGCTGTTCAGGCACCTTCATTACTACCAAGACAGGGAAAAAACACTCAAGTGTTTTTAGAGCCAGTGTGCTCAAAGCTGAGAGGCTCCAACAATTAGAACGTTCAGTAAAACAGATTAAGGTCCTGTTGCACAGGGGCTGCCAACTGCAAGAAAAACCCTGAATACCATCAGAAAATTCTCTCTGTAACTCAAAACTCCATTTGACATCAAAATCCAGTGTTTATGTTTCGAGGTTTATGTTAAGTGGAGGCAGAAAGCAAAGCTCAGTGTAACCCACTGTGGAGGATAAATCCTGTCTCTGCATGTGAAGCTCATACGGTTCATTGAGCTTCCTGTCTTCTATAAGTACGTCATGGTCATTTTTTCAGGGCAATAAAAGTACTTACAGTGAGACAGACACCATTACAATACTTTAGTCTTTAATTATGTAATAAACAGCATATATTTTAAATGCTATTCTTCAGGAAGTTACTAATTACCACATGAAAGAACAGGAGTTATTCCTCTGAGTGGAAACACCGTGTGAGCAAAAGAGCGAACTGTAAACTCACCGTGTAGCTGTTTCTCCGTCTGCCGCAGCTCAGGCTCCGCCTGAAAAACAGACAAGGGAAAAAAAAAACATACTTATTACAGTATAGTGTGCTATAACATGAGCACACGTGACGGGACAAAATATTAGAAGCACTCAGTAAACTCTAGTCCAGCAGCACTACATCAGGTGACTCGCACTAAAGTCGAAACAAGATTTCAACTTAAAAAGATTAAAGCACCTTCTTCATCATATCTAAACTGTAAACTTAATATTTGAGGATTTTGGATTTTTGGTCAAAGAATATATTTAATCTGAACGCATCATCTTCGATGGCTGAAAATATCACAAACATGCTGCATCGGCTGTGTCTTTGACTTCCAATCACCTGTTCCAGTCTCTCATTGGATCCTCCTGGCAATGACTCCTCCCCTGTCCCTGTGACATCAGAGACTCCATTGGTACCTGCTGATCCGTCAGTCTCTGTGGTCGCACTCTGGGTGCCCTGAACGGACGCCTGTCTCTGCAGCTCCTTGTCGAAGCGCTCCTGCAGGGCTGGAGGAGAATTGCAACTCACATCATTCATTCATTCAGTCAATCATTTCATGAAGGACTAACAGGAATCACAAGGTTTCCACAGCTGTACTACAAGCCCAGCGGTCACTGCACCCAGGTTAGCTTCATAACTTTTTACATGAAAATGTATTAAAACCTTCAAAAAGGGAAATAAATAACCAGGCACAAGTTATAACTCTAAACCAACTTTACTTGTTCATCTGTCCACTTGTCACAAATTATTTGTCACTGTATGTGAACGAGGTCAACCGTGAATGCCTGATGTTGCAAACATGCTGTGATCAACCAGATCAGTAAATGATGTCTGTCTGGCCAATAGGAGCTTCTACCTAAACTTCAATCTAAAGAGCATCTAAAAATCACACCCACGTACCGACAACGTTCCCCAACACACACAAGTTAACTCTCACAGTGAGAACATTAAGAATTCATGAGTATGATGACAATGTTTTTGTCCATACCTTCAGTCATCAGTACACAATACACCCAGCTAATTACACACTGCTAACACATGTGCCGTTTCTCCATCCGTACAGATTTATACAAGCTCGTCTCATCAGTCTAGTTTCTAGCATCCTTCTCTGAGTCCTGTTTGGGGTTTTGTTTCATACAACACTTCTCCTTTCAAAATTACCTAATTTCCTCAAAAATTACTGGTCAGTTAAAACTGAGGGCAGCAGACGAAAATGACTAATGTTTGCATATGTCAGCAAATGTTTAATGATAAAGGCCTTCTGTGGACGAAGAGTTGAGTTTATATTGTAATGTGTCAGGAAGGTTTATGATTACATTTTTTTAAATGATGAATTCTAAACCTGTGAAAATTAATACTTATATGCCGAAAAACAACAGTAGCCTCTGTCTGTCTCCTGAACTGCACAGAATACGACGCTGTGGGGAGTTAAAGGAGCTCTATCCACCCCCAACACTGCTTACTGCGTGTCAAAGTCTTTAAATATACTGCTGCTGATGCAGGAAGAGAGAGAGAGAACACAGGTGGGCGAATATCAGCTCGACACCTGAAGATAAACTATCAGATCGTGATATTTTTCCTTTACTTGTCTTTGGCTCTACACACCTTCAGGACGATTTTTATGTGAAAAAAATATTAAAATATGAGCCTCTAAAACTGCAGAGATGATAGATCTACACCTTTTAAATGTCACCTCACCCTTCATTTTCTTCTGGAGGGTGGAGTTTTCTGCTTGGAGGCGGAGCAGTTCTCCATCCACGGGGCTGGATGCAGGGTTAGGTGGGGGGCTGGATGCAGAGGCTGCTCCTCCTTCCTTCTTCAGGCACTGATTCTCCTGCTCCAGCTGCTCGATCTGTGTACACAGCTGGAAAAATAAATGTTATAATGTTAAGATCACAATAATGATATGAAGCTTCTACAGTGCCTGAACTACACACAAACACTCAGACTCACCTTGGAGAGTTCAGCCATCAGTGTGCTGTTCTGTAGTCTGAAATCTTCCTCCTGACTGTGGAGTTTCCCCTGAAGCATCTCATTCTCACTCAGCAAAGCATCCACCTCCTACACACAGAGAAATAACACACAAAATAATACATTCAGAATAAAAAGCTGACTGCAGGTTACAGAAACTCCAACTGAGATCACTCACACAGACAGACTGACCAAACTTTCATGATGTAGTATTTTGACATATTGTTATATCTCTGTCATTTCTTTGCAACTAAACCATCCAAACAGTGGCGGGTGATTGGGTGTCTGTGCCAAACAATGCGACAGAAAGCTAGTGGAACATGTTGCAGTCAGAGTGAATTAACATTTTCGGTGAAAACACTACAGTGCCAAAAATAGAGAAGACGTCAGCACCAGGTGAGAATAAACACAAACTTTAAAACCACAGTTCAGTCGTACTTCAGGTTTTCTTCAGAACAGAGAAATGACACATGGCCAAAAACTAAACTCTTATTTTTCTGATGCACTTCCAGTTCACCTATTGCCTGAATGACCTTTAAACATTACAGCTTTCACCAGAGAAGCAGAGCTTAAACAGCTCCTGGGATGTGACGGTACAAGAAGACGCGATGTTTGCACTGCGGTTTGTCTCAGTTACAGAAATAACCTCCAATAAGCAGATTATTGGTGATTGTGTTAGCATAATAAGGAAGCCATAAAGCATTAACAATGACAAAATAAGGAACAATTAAAAGGACATAATTGAAAAATGTTTACTCTAGAAATTCACTGAGGTAACAATTATCATCAAACAACAGCTTACCTGAGCTTTCTTACTCTTAGTCAAGGCCTGAAAAGAAGAAAAGCGGAAAAACATTTAATGTAAATCAACAACATGAAGAGATGAGGAAAACTCTTCGCTCAGCTTTGTTAGAAAATAAACCCCCAAATTCAGGTCAGCAGGTTATTTTTTTCCAATTACTCATCTACAAAAACAACTACATAGTAATAAAGTGTTCGTTACCTTCTGTGTTTTGACAAAATCTCTTTCCAAAACCACATTCTTCTGACGGACGGCATTCAGCTCTGAAATGCACCAGGACGACATTTAATTATAGAAAACACACGTTTCCTCTTCATTAAAGTTTTACTGCTAACATGGGCCAATCAAATATTTATCCGATGAATGATTTCATGTTCGTTAGCTGAAGTGGAGTCTGTACATCGACTGCATTTAAAGCCTGCTTGTATCGGTGAATGTCAGGGGGCTGGGGGCAGATTCCCTCCTGTAGGCTTGCGTTTTCGTAGACCGTCTCATGTTGTGTTATTTTATTCTAGTGAAGGACCCTGCTTGCTTTCATGCAGGCTATGCTGTGATATGTACACACTTATCTGTGTGCAATTTATTTTGTGTGAATATGTACATTTTAAAAAGTGGGACAGAAATAAAAATACCATCACTATGACTATTGGACCATTCCACTTAAAATGCTTCCCACCTGAGCCCCTCCGTGTATTTAACAAAGCCATGGAAATTTTACCTTCATACCATGACTATATTACAGAATGATTACGACCTAGAAGGAATTGTGGCTAGAGATGAGCCTGATATCAAAATGTAGGTAGAAAGAAGACCTTTCTGTTTATCTATTTATGCTGTCTTCTTTTTTTGTCCAGCCATGTAAATGTGTCTTTTAACTCTGAAATTTGTGGATATCCTTGTACTCATGGACCTATGAGGGCTTAAAAGTTTTTGACCCAGATCTGTGCACTCTTGAGGGCCTGTTACTCAAGGCACGGATTCATTTTACACAGGACGGCTCCAAGTTAACTACACCAAAATCCTCCTCTGGCCTTACAGTGTTTCCAACTACACATGTTTATTTTATGACTTTTTAAAATCCAGCTAATCCCAGCCCTTTCTACACAAACAAAGATTCATCTATCCGGTCCTGTTTTCCTGGAATAATATGCAGACGGACCTGAAACGGTCGTAAACAACCCCACAGTTAACGGTTTGCATCAGTCACTTGTAAACCCTGAGACAAAAGCTTCTCGGTCAGTGTGGTTTCTCTGAAACTTGCAACAAAATGAGTTTGAAGTCATTTTGACCTTGACCTTTTATTTTGTATTTCATATAATCTCAATGTTGTGTTCTCTCTCATGCACTGTGTGACATTTGCACTTGTCCTCTAATGTCTCTTATAATGTCTGCTGCCCCGTTGGCAAGGTCGCTCTCGAAAAAGAAATTTAATAAAACTTTCACCTGGACAAAAACTGCTCAGGTGGAGCAGGAAAACTGGTTTTATGCTGTGGGTCTTCTAATCAGTGTTTTTAAAAAATCTGTTGCTTTAAAGAGCCTCTCGTGTGCTTGTGGTCATTTCAAGTGTTGATGAGATGAAACAGCAGGAACAAGAAGGACAAAGAGTGAAAGGTTTTACCTGCCGTGTTCTTCCTGAGATCATCAGACAGCTGGTAGTTCTGCGTCCGCAGCTCCAACAGCTGGGCCTGCACAAGGATACACACACACACACACACACACACACACCAGTATTAATTTATGACCGGCTTTACTTAGAAACTGCATGAATCATGTTGTGTTTTTGATTGGCCAGTAGGTCAACTGAAGATGAGCTTATTCATCTTTTTAAAAACAAATCTAGCATGTAAATAAACTGATTACTGTAACAAGCAGCAGCATGGTGACCAGAGATCAATGAATGTCAGCAAGAGGCAAAATAACCGCTGGTGATGCACAGGTGGTCCCACCCCTCCCCAAAGAGTTAAATACCTGGGACCCCCTATCAGGTTTCAGAGCTGAAGATGCCCCTGAGATGAGAGATGAAATGTCTTCATGAACCAAGAAGTCCAGCTGCCTTCAACTGAAGCACTTAACACAAGTGGATTCATAGTCGGATCCATCCCAGATATCCAGTTTCAAGAGGGCGACATTAAACACCCTGATCTTGAAGCTTTGTAGCAGGACTTCGCAAACCAACGGGTGACATCATGGCAGCTACACCCACCCAAAATGCTGTTTATGCTCATTATAGAGCACTCTATTCACTTGCCTAAATACACTCACTGCTGACACCAAAAAACACAACAATGACAGTTATAAAAGTCCAAAACCAGCTGCTGACACCAGTGGCTACCTCCATCTTTTAGAAAGATCTTTCTTCCTAAATATTTCATAAACAGCATGACGTTCTGAGGGGACCCACCTTACTGCCCCAGAGGGGCCTTACAGCTGCATTTAAAGAAATTAAAAAATGCGTTTACTACAGTATAACAGCTGTATTAACGGCTTTTTTGTGGTAAATATATTTGAACTCTTCCCTACTGCTGTTTACCATGTGTGAAGACAGTCAAGATTCCTGTTCTTACACTTCGTGCAACAACAGAGAACAACAGTCCTATTAAAGTAGTCGGGGAGGTCAGTGGTTAGTATGTTAACAGGTGTTTGCGCTTCCCGGCCCTGTCTCCGATACAGAGGAGCCCACGGCAGCTTGCCTAGGACCCCGTGACTCTCAGCAGGGCGAGAGTCCCGTGAATGCTAACATGTTAGCCCGCTGTCAGATAGAAATAACGGTTAGCTACGCTGTGCTTTTCTTTACAGGGGGGGTGTAAGCTAGGCTAAGTGTTGAACTGAGCTCTCTCTCATTGTGTCTGCTTCCTCCCCTTCTTAAGTATATCGCCCGGAGGCATGTCAAAGCTCTGGCTGCCCGTTACCTTCCTGCCAACGTTAAATGAATAATGTCAGCCGAGCTAGCCGTTCTAACCGCTCCCACCTAGCAACGGCTCACGATTAGCAGACTGGGCAAACGCCCCTGGCAGTGATGCTGCACCGCACAGGTGTTTTTCACCACACTGACACCTACACACCAAAAGAACAATCGCCGTAGTTTTTCTCACCTGCATCCGATGGAACTCCTCCTCGGACAGAGCCTGCGACATAGCCATGTTTACCTTCCCTGCTGCTGCGAGCTAGCAGGCTAAGCTAGCGGAGGAGGAGACGCAGCAGCTGACACAGAGGAAGAGACAGGATGGAGGTTTCACTCTGACGCAGTTTCTGAGAACCGAGCAGCTGACAGAGTAGCCGCCATGACAGAGCGCTCACTCTGATGCTGTTTCCGAGAACCTAAGAGAAACCTCGATCACTCAAATCACATTTACTCAAGACCTGCGAATATTAAGAGGTCAGATTTAAATATATAGCGATATGTCCATATAAATGTCATGAAAGATAACGAAATACGAACTTTTGTTTAACATTCAAAGGCCAAATGAGTGATGCTTTTACAAAATAATTCCAGTAAATAAATTTAAAAACCTTTCGCTCCCAGCTTCTCACATGTGAGGACGTGCTGTCCTTTTCTTTCTGAGGTTCTTCATTATAGATTAACTCTGGGTTTCCTTAAGGCTGTTGTTTGAATACTGAGCAAAACAAGCACTGTTGAGGTGTCATTTTAGGTTCTGGACAGCTGTAATAGATGTGCAATGGTGAGCCAGGGTCATTTCATTACTGAATTAATAAATGAATAAAGAAAATATCACATCCAGAGTAATGGGAATTAGTTGTGTATGTGGCTTTTAATGTATCCATATTTAATTATGTTAATATGGACAAAAATTGTTGAGGAGTGTTTCCAGCACTCACTGAAGAAGGTAAAAGGGAGTCAAACCTGTTTCTTGCAAGGTGTCTGAGTGTATTTGATGGTTTTTGCCTCTAGTGTTTTTAGGGGCTGTAGCTCAGGAGGTAGCGCAGGCCATAAGGTTGGTGGTTTGAGCCCTGGCATGCCAAATATCCTTGTTAGATAGAAAGCACTTAAGGACAGGAAAAGAAAAATGCTTATATGAGTGTGTGTGAATGAGGTGTGTTCAGGTAGAACAGAAAAGAGCTAGATAAGATTGCCTCCAATTTATGTGAGAGTGGTTATTCAACTTTTGAACTACATAAGATCTCTATCTAGTAACCTTTCCACGCCTGGTTGGCAAAAAGCAGAATTAATCACGTGTCCATCACAGTTCAGTGTTTTTAAACACGTGCCTATATCTTTCAGCTTCAGACAAGGCAGTTGTTTTAAATTCCACGTCTGTCAACACTTCTCTATCAAGATTATCTATCTCTGCACGCTGTCTGGTGAACACACAGGTGAAACAGGTTGCCTGATTGCATACATGGGTATGCAGCCTGTACCAGATTACTCACTAGCTGTGTGCTTCAGGAAGGAAATATATTTCTGTAACACACGCTTTAAAATTCAGTGAAGTAACCAGTCATAAAGTTTTTGTATTTCCTTCAAACTGTCCACATACTTCCTTGTTCTTCAGACAGGGAGAGAGAGAGAGCAAGAGAGAGAGAGGCTCAATTAGCTGGTGTTAAATTATTAACTGACAGACAGAGGCAGAACTGAGACACAGAGAGGGAAAGAGACAACTAAGAGGTAGAGAGAGAGAGAGAGAGAGAGAGAGGCTTATTTCAATTTCAGTTTTGGCTGATCAGCCTGCAGCCAGGAGAGGAGAGTCAGTGAGGCGCACGAGCTCGGCTCAGGTGTTGGATGTTACTTGACTCGACATGGAGCTGCTGCCCTCGCTGCTGTCCAGACTGAAGACAGTCGATTCCAGGACTGTGGATCAGGAGTACAGTGTGAGTGTTTGTTTTCATTCCTCAGTTTATGGGAAAGCCGGCTTGAGAGCTTTCACATCCTCGACAATCTAGTCCAACGTCTTATTTGTCAGAAAAGTATTTATAGAAATAAAAGTGCAGTAATAACGCACTGTGAAGTTCAGATAACGATTGAGAACAGCTTGAGTAACTCTGAGGTCGTGCTTGACGTTAGGTTTTCTCCTATACGCCACATTTATACGCAATGCACAAACTTCTGTATGTTGTGGACCTTTCGCTGCTTTTCATCTCTGTCAATGACTTCTTTTATGTGCTTTCCTGGAAAAACCTGCCCCTAGTTTCAACTCTGACCCATCTAATTAAATGAGCTGCAGCCAATAATCAGATAAACTCAGTCACGTGAGGCTGGTGTGTGTAAAACATGCAAAGCTAAATAGGTCGAGTCTAACATGCACACCATGTTAGGTTGTTTTCAGACTGGAGATATTCTTATTTTCATGAACCCCCATCAGCACTATACCCTGTTTTTAGTATTAAGCATTAACATTAAGACATTAAGAGGGTCCTGAATTCTCTAAGAGCTCCAGCTTTTCCTCCACCTATTCAAAAACCTGCTCTGTTAATCCTACCTGTCTTCATTCAACACAAAGATTCCTGCTTTCACTTCAGTTAAGTCTCAATGACCTCAAACCAGATTTTGACAGGTTGCACGGGTGTTCCTCAGGGGTCCAATCTCGGTCCATTTCTCTTCAAAGTTTATTTTTAGAATAAACACCTGCGGTCCAGACCAATTCTTTACAAACCTCACACAGGTCCAATAGTCCTCTTCATTGTCAGAAAGGTTATGACTCGGTCCATCATACGTCAAACTCCTCTGTGTCACTTTCAATTACACGATACTCTTCGGCATGCCATTTAAAATGCAAAGGGTTAAGACTGTGAACATGCTTATCTGAACCCAAAATAAGGCCTTTTTCTAATCTGAACCGAGTCACACTGGTACCTTACCCGAACAGTGAGTGAAAACAAAAATAATGTCTCTTTTTAATTTTAGTATGTTATTAAGTGTATGTTCGGCCTCAGAGGTCAAACTCAGGCCAAGAAAATACTAAAAATAATTTCCACTGGATCACAAAAGCCACAGCAACTGTGAGCTATCGGAACATGACAAAGAGACGAGACTCACTTCTGTAGGCGTTTCCAGGTTGATGTTTTACCATGATCATACAAACAGACACACTTATGGTAATTTACCAGCAAAGCTGTAGATGGTCCAAATCATCATGTGCCAGATAGACACTGACAGAATATCCACTCGTGCTCCTGAAAAAGCTGCAGGAACTAGATTTATATGCAGGTGGCCAGTTTGCATAAAAATTCAATCATCAGCGTCTCCTGTGGAAGTCACTCCTGTTTCTGTGTCGTTACCCTTTCTCTCTCCCCGGTCACGTCCCCATGTCTGTCTGGTCTCCCAGAGTTGTGTCTCCATCATTGTCTGTTTTCCCTGTTTGTTCCATCAACTTTGTATAGCCTCTTTTCCATCACTACCTACTTGGATCAACTCGCCAGGGCGAGCTGGACTGACCAGTTTTCCATTGCAATCAAGTGCCACCTAATGCTCGTGGTCATTGTCACAGTAATGTGATGGTATGCAACACGAACGCTACAACAAAGGTGGATGTCAAGGTGTCGATATACGTGCTGGTGAGTCTTTGGCTTTTTGTCAGACTCGGGGATCAAGGCGTTGTTTTTTGGGGGGGGGGGGGGGTTGTAGTAAATTCCCTCGTTTGTGGCTTTCAGAAATTTTAACTTGTCCTCCATCTGCATCTTCTGGGTCCACTTTGTGCTCTGTTCATGAATGAACCCGACCCCACTGCACAGTGTCCTTTATCCTGTTGTCTTTCCAAAATGGCTGCTTGGATAAGAGACTCTTTAAAAACGTTGTGTAATGAAGCTTCAAAGTCACATACAATTTATGTCCAGAAACAAATCCAGTGTAATTATAAATTTAAATATCAGGTAACTAATTTTCCATTTTACTGTTGAATCAAACAAGGAAGCCTGTTTTTGCTAAAACAAACTGTTGACATTGTCCAACTATCATCTTATTTCTCTGTGAAACTAAAATTACATCCTTATTTTATAACATAAAACAAGAAGGAAATGCATTTTATTTGAGAGGACTGGCTAATTTATTTTACAGCAGCAGGACGTACAATAACTCGGACTATAAATGCTTTAATGCTGTGGTCAGTCTGAAAGTCATGTATGTCGCGTGAGCGCTGACCTTAAACTGCTCAAACTGTTTTCCATTATTTAACATGTCAAACCCAACGTCCCTCTGTGGAGGAACAGCAGACGAGTGTCTGAAATATCAATGCTGAGAGATTTCCACCTTTGCTTTGTCTGCAGTGCAGCGCGGTACTCGCTAATTAAGATGAAATGTTCCTGACATCAAACTGATGCTGTCCTCTGCTCTCAGGCTCACTGGTCAGAGGAACATCCAAACAATCCTTTCAGGACGGTGTTGTCCTCTAAATGTGTTATTTATCTTCATACATTTAAGTACACATTACAACTCTTAGTCGAAATGATGAAGCATGATGACATTGTGCAGCTGTTGCTGCTGAGCTGCAAGGAAACTGCAGCTTTCTGCAAATTTTCTTTAATTTTATTGATGTTAGGTTAATCTGTGTGCGGCATATTTCATAATCCAATATTTAAAATGGTCACCCTGCTATTGTTTTCCTGTCTCTTTATATCAGAGTACAGTTCACACCTTTTAGGGCCTTTTTTCTGCTACTTTTTAATCGGTGTGTGGCTGAGTCACATGGCCTGATCGGGCATTACATCCTATGTAATTGGATCGAGTGAATAGTGATGTGAACTCGCATGGCGCTGCTAAATTAATTATTTTGGGGCACAAAACGTATTTGTGTTCAGGCCTGTCACTTTGCCGCTGCTGCTCTGCTCACATATTTCTGAGAGAAGATGAATTTAAACTCACGGTGAGGTTAGAAATGAGCAGAAACAACCTGCGGAGTTACTAAAAGCAGAGTTTAGTGTCAACATTACACTGAAACCATTCACCACAAAACATACGCACACAAGCTGCTGTTTTTTCTTCAGGGGCCATGACGCTAACTCATGTACTCATGGACTACAATAAAAATCAATCACATTTTATTCAAACCAAACATGTGAAAATGAAAACTTAAATTAAGTTTAGGCGTTTTCTGTTGTTTCTGCCTTTGTAGCTCTATATTAGCGATGAAGTGCCAGTAATTAAATCTAAACACTGGTTCAAATTTATTTTGTCTTCCTTCTATTTTAGAACTTGGTTTCATTTTAGGTCAATATTCTTAAAATATCCAACATGAGCTGAGACTTACTTTGTGACATAAATTTAGCTTAACCCACAGGCCTAGGTTTCTGTTTTTGTAGCTTTTGTAGGTAAAGCTGTTATTTGTCTCAAATTTGTGTGGTTTTATTTTGGATAATGACATTTAATGATGCTATTTTTGTCTTTCGTGTAATTAAATGACAGCAGCAGAAAACATGAAGCTACAATTTACACACGTCTATACAGACTACAATCTTTTTATGAAAAAAAAAGTGTTCTTCATGTAATATAGCATTAAATGAGGTGAGCATGCTCTCAATGACAATTAAAATCATTTAAGATTAAATCTGCTTCCCTCTAGTAACCAAGACTGCTGTGTGTGAGTGACACGTTAAATGATCAAGGCTGAGTGATTCTTACAAAGCCATTTTCCAAGTATGTGAGCAAGGCTCAAAGGGTGAATATAAGAGCAGTACCGCAGCTGAGTCTCCAAAGCAGCATCCTCCGTGCCTCGTTATAATCTTAACATGTTGGAAAAACTATTTTGATTCTAAGAAATGTTGATTCATTTCTTCTGATTTTTCTTTCACCTAAAAAAAAAAAAACTTTTCATAGAACAGTGTGTAATACTCACCCACAGAACACCAGAAATAATCTTTACCCCAAAGAGAAGGAAGTGGGATGCACCGAGTGCTCCAGCGAGCATGACGACACATTCAACTAGACAAATGTGTTGGTTCTTTAATCAGAACAGAGCAGTGCAAACATCATCATCAACACGTCTACTCCAGTCTGGGATCAGGCCTGTCTGTCTGCAGAGGGCTCCGCTGCCAGATGGAGGCGCTGTACAAAGTCTGTACAACCGCTCACTCTTCCTTGTGCTGCAAACAAAGAAGCTGAAGTGAAAACTGGTGTTTTAAAAACAATGAAAAGTGTCCACTGAAGCTACTGTCTGTGCTTTTTGCACGTTCTCGGTGAACTTCTGTTGCTCTACGCCCTATTCTGGACTACGTGTTAACCAATCAGCATTCGGCAGACGCATACATCATCTGTTTCTAGCAACACGCAGTCAAGATCTTGAAGGACTGCACAGGAGTGCAACTCTGGTGTGTGAAACCCCCTCTCGGAACCGAAACATGTATGCAGATGGATATATGCTGGCCTATAAATTCCACTTCAGACACAGAAGCTCCACCCACCTGTAGTTCACAACTTCTGTTGAGAGGGGCAACCAACCAGAAGAAGGCTGACTCACAGGAGTTCAAACTGCTCATTTGAGACATGTTTCCAGACTTGTGACATCTGGTTTCAAAACACTAAGAAAGGTACAGTCTCATCGTGGTTGCCATGGTGACACTGTCCATCTTTTATATACAGTCTATGTGCATAACCATGTGGCTTTAAAACATCATCACTTCAATATCTTTTTATTATTATGTCTCCTTGAGCTGTTCAGGAAACATCACGTTAATAAGACCTGGTTTTCCCAAACTTCCTGTGATTTGGAGCGACTCCCAAACACTATGATTGAAAACATCGCCAAGATTTCTCTGGAAAAAGGAGAGAACTTGTTGTTTATTTGAAGGGAGCTAATGAGATCGAAACGGAGAGGAAATGTCCTGAGTTTCAGTTTGGCTACGGCAGCAGCCTTTTTTGGTTTCAGCATCTAACTGAAAACAACCTGCTTCTAAAATAAAACCACCTTCACGTGACAAAAAGCCTCGAGCTCATTTGAAATGCTGAGTAGCCTACTATTTTTCACGCATTACAAGATTTTAATTTCCTGCTCTAAAAACCTGTCGGAGCATATGAAACCCTGAGGGACTTTCTAATTCGACAGAGACACACCCTTGTTTTAGCCGTGCACACAGAGGCTGCTTTGCATTTCTTGAGCTTTTTTCTGGCTGTCTGTTTTAAGGTGAGCTGCTAGGTTGGTTTTTTGTTCCTGTGTGGCAGCAGAAGTTGGTTAGTCAATAATCCTGCTTCCTCATTCTGTCCCTCAGGTTGGTTTATGATTAACCCACCACAGCAGCTTCCTTGTTGTTGTTCCTGAAATGACTCATCCAGTGAAAGTGCTGAGGGACACACCACTGTTCCTCACACTGGTCTCAGCTTTAGATTGCAGTAAGTGTGTGGTGTTTGCTTACTGGTGCAGGACATGTCGATGCAAGGTTTAATAAGGCAACAAGTGAGATTTGGAACGAGGGGAACAGGGACCTGTTTGTGGTGCCTTTGCACTTCTGTTTCACTGCAGTTCAACATAACTACATGATTATTATGGTTTAATTATTTATATAGCACATTTAATTACAACAGGAGCGTTGACCAAAGTGCTGTACAAGAATACAACATACCTAATAAAATAACAAATAACTCTGTATTAAAAGCCAGTAAATAAAAATGTTTTAAGATAAGATTTGAAGAGACCGACAGTAGGAGCCTGTCTGACATATAGGGGCAAATTATTCCACAGCTTAGGCGCTACGACTGCAAATGCTCGATCGCCTCTATGAACCAGCCTCGACCTTGGTACGGCTGAAATGACTGAAAGATTAATTGGCTCTGTTTTGAGTTTTGTTCAAAAAAGAATGACTTCATATAGGGAAAAATATATATCACATATGCAAAGTCGGGGCTGTATCAAGACACGAGGACTAAACCCCAATTCAACCAGACCCAGAACTGATCCGGAATTAAAACAGGACTACAAGAGTTCAAAATCAGGACTACTGAGGACTTAACCAAGACAGAACCAGAATCAGAACTAGATGATAGCAGCACTAAAAATCATCATAGACCTGCACTACACTTATTTTTTTAATTCTACCAAAGTCCACTATTTAGATTGAGAAAAGTTTATATAATTATTTAGCCTTGTTGTGCAAACAAGCTGCATAACTTAATAAATGTAGAATTTGAAAAATAACAAACCTAAAAAGAAACACTAGGTACGAGATACATGAGTACCTATGATACTTTTGGTAAACAACCATTTGACTAACATGTGTGTCTCACCTGCTCTTGTTCATCTCTGTTCTGTCCTCATTCTCCATCTCCCTCTCTGTTCCTCTTTGTGCTGACAATCATCAAATATACAGATATTTACAAACTCTTCAGATCAAAACACTTTTTTAATTGTAACATCAAATCAGACTAAATGTTTATTTTTTTTAGATTGATAAATATATTATTTATCAATAACATATTTGTTAACTTTAAGAGTAAAGAGAGAAACTATCTGTATTTCTTAATTGTAAATGGCACCAAATTGTATTCAAAACTGAGCCACACTTATGGAGCTCCACAGTTCTTTTCCTGGTGTTTTGGTTGACATCTCCTGATGTTCCCATGTCACAGAAACAGCCTCTGTGTTTTGCCTTATATGCATCCACAGCTGTGCCACCAGTTTACTCACATGGACTCTACGAACCTATCAGAAGCTTCTTCAGCTCAGAATGGAATCGTCTGGAGTTTCTTATTAATTAACAATAAACTTAGTGTATATGTACTCTTAAATTTGATGAAAGTGATAAAAATAGACAGCTGTCTCTCTTTATTCTGACATTTAACTAATTCAAAATATATTTCAATATTTATTTAACCAAAACAAACAAGTTTACTCTAAATTGATGTTGTACAGTAAAAAAATGTTCTTGTGTTTTCCATAAAGTGTAAGTAAATATCTGGTTTCAACTGTGAATATCCTGCTGTGTATTGAAGTTCCTCTTGTTTTGCATAGAAATATATATACAAAATATATACAAAGCATAATATATAAAATACTACCAGAGTTTTTTCTTTGAAAGAAGCCCCTTATGTCCATTCTTGTATATCAGTACATAACTGAAACCGATTTATTTAGCCATCGAGGGAAACAACTGAAAATATGAAATAAACACATGTAAGCTAAGACTCTAAAAAAACAGCATTGTTGTTGTTCGGCTTTTCATTTCGCCATTTGTTGATTCACTTGAAGAGCAAGTAACGTAATATGGGTCAAGCGATCAGTTTGATATCAATCTTTCGTGATTCACCGTCATATTTACATTATTTGTACGGTACGAATGGTTTGCTTTGGTACCTGGTCAAACTTAAGCTCTCCTTAGTATGGCTGGCTCAGTTTCTCCAACAGCGCACTCACAGGTAGCAGCTGCCCCGCCCTCTGCTCAGTCCTCAGTGCCTGAGCTCGGATCATACCAATATCAGGGGGGATTCACGCACAGTCGTAAATTCCCACAGTGTGCACTATGTGCTTCGAATATTGTGTGTACTTTTGTTGTCAGCCAGACATCTAACTATGAAAAAATTACACTCCAAAAGACCCCGGGCTTCTGACAAAACAACCCGGGCTTAAGCCCAGTAAGCCACCCCCACGCTCCGCCCCTGCATGCATGCATACATGCATACATACAATAAGTGCAACACAGACATGACAGCATCGTGCAGAAGACGCACACATCACAAAAATAATAATAATAATAATGTAACTACAGGGGTCCAACAAACAATGGCCACGCATCAAATTTATTTTTCTCTCTCTCACTCTTGTCTTCAGACACCGTGAAAACTGAAGAAACACAAAGTTTACATTTATGTTTACAACATAAATGTCCTCTTATTACCAGTGTAGAACACGTATGCAACATTATGCAAACAATATACATGAAAGCATACCGTGTGCGCCTCTTGGACCACATGCAGAATGACATTAACGTTGAGGCTGTAGATGCATCTGTAGCCATGTATCCATGCTAGCTCCACCGTGCCATGGTTGTGCTCTCAACCAAACCTGGTCATGTGACCATTACAAACATTACAGCACTTAACAAACCCATATTTTGTAATCACATATTTTAGACATGTTTTTTAATCAGTGTTACACTTTTATCATCGTATCTTATAAATAAATGAACTAAATTAAGCATGAATCTATTACAGCAACATGAAATAAACAACTTTATTTTAACTGTCTCAGGGACAGTTACTACTACTACTACTACTACTACTAATAATAATAATAATAATAATAATCCACACTGCTCACAGACACCGGGTCCGTGACCTGTATATAAAAGGCTGAAGCAGCTGTGACATCACTGTTTGATGTCCTTATTATTTAAAGATAGGAAGCCATAAACGATAAACATGCAGAAACACCTACAATAAAGCAATACATTATATAAACTGTGCAAAATGACATGTGAAAAATAATTTTCACAATACATAAGTTATCATTAGTCTTTCATATCGCTGTGGGGAACCTGAGACCTGTTTATGCACAGGTGTCTGAAGGTCCCACCACAGCCTTTCAATCATGTCGGGGTCTGGACGTAGAGATTTGCAGCTGACCTCAGGATCATTGTCCGAGCACAGCTAAGTAACCCAAAGTTTTAGCAATTAGACAAACGTCCTCACTTTTATCAATGAAATTATCCGAAACAGAGTTCAAGGTCGATGACTGCAGGGTGCCGAGAATCCTGTGGCTGCCAAACTAAACCAAATCACCCATCTACTGCTGTGGTTAACAGCTGGTCCGAGGTGTTTGTGCCGATACGCTGTGTTTGGTTTTCTCCACTTGTGGCATTTTGCATGACAGCCAGAAAACTCCACTTTGGTCTCGTCTGTCCACAGGACATTCTACCAGAAGACTTGTGGTTTGTTGAGATGTTACTTTGCAAACCTAATCCATCACGTAGATTTCTGTAGCAAATGAGTAACTTACAACATAATCAGAAACCCCTTTTTCATCTTACGCCACAACCTTTCACATAATCTGATGTCATTGTGCGTCAGGTGGACGCAGCCCGCAAAGACGGAGGGGAAAGTTGCGGTCTAGGGTTGAGAGGTTTCTGGGTGAACTGTAAGTTTGGAACTAGATTTCCTGCAGAAGTCTAAATCAAGCTTAAACTTTACTGCCATGTTCTTTTTAGAGATAAGAGGCATCGTGCTAGCAACCCTCCTTTGTTCAGTCTTTTTCTGATTAGCGTCATCGTGTCATTAACACAGCTGAACGCTCCGGACCAGCAAACTGCCAAAGCGTCTGCTTTTGCAGAGGTGCTGACATGCTGAACCTTGCTGCTACTGAGCCTCTTATTTTCCATTGAGGCAGTGAGGCTTGATTTCTCACAGGACAGTTAAAGATGTGGTCACTTGAGGTAAAACGCCTGCAGTCAGATTGGTCCATGTCTGCTTCAGAATTTAAATGGATTTAAATGAATGCTTGTTTGTCCCACCGGTGTAGGTTATACTAATGAAACTAATTAAAACATGTTTACAATTTAGTTTGACTGTGAAACTGACATGTATCCCCAAGAAGGACTTTATTTAAATGGTAAATAAAATTCCAATGATTCAATCTGAGGCTGCTTTTCCAAACATTTAAGATTCAAAGTGTTTATTGTCATGTGTGCAAAGAAAAAGTATTTCTCTGTATAATGAAATTCTTTCTCTGCTGTCCACACACAGATGCCAGTTAATATGTACAATAAAAAATACAATACAAATAGCATGAATAAATAAATGGAGACAAAAAAATTGAAGTATTAAATAGATTTATGTGCAAAAGATCAATGAGCTTAATATGCTGGTTTGATATGTGAGATTACCTGATGTGCAAAAATTATTATTACTGTTAAAATAGGTCAGCTGTTCAAGAGTCTGATAGCAGTGGGGAAGAAGGAGTTGTTGAGTCGAGATGTTCTGGGTTTCACACTCCTGAACCTTCGTCCGCGAACTTCAGTATGCTGTTATCACTGTTGGAGGCGACACAGTCGTGGGTGTACAGGGTGTAGATGGGACTGAGGACGCAACCCTGTGGAACGCCAGTGTTAGTGATAATGCTGGCTGAGGTCCTGTTGCTGATCCTGACGGACTGAGGCCTGCCAGTCAAAAAGTCCTGCAGTCACAGAGGGTGGGGGTGCAGGCCGAGTGTTGCCAGCTTGTGTGGGATGACGGTACTGAAGGCGGAGCTGTAATCAACAAAAAAGTACCCTGATGTATGAGTCTTTGGTCTCATCAAACATGCAACAGAAAACTGATACTGAGCAATTTAACACTTTAAGTCTGCTTCACTCCTTTCGTTCACCTCGTGATATTTTCCAGGTCAAAGAAAAATTATGGGAATAAGAGGAGGGAACTTTGTGGACTATTAGACTGGACTCAATTTACAAACCTTTTTTGTAACCATTTCAAACACTGAGAATAGTTTTCAACATTTTTTTTCAAATGCTATAATGTATGTGTGTGTGTGTGTGTGTGTGTGTGTGTGTGTGTGTGTGTGTGTGTGTGTGTGTGTGCGCGCGCGCGCGCGCACATAATTTATTTTATGTTATTTTTTTAACAGCACCGTGTAATAAGTTTACAAAATGTTCAGTTCATGATGTGAACACAGTCCTGACTCACTGCTGACACCTGTCTCTTATACATGAATGTGCTGCACTGCATTCATACATAAGGAGTAAATTCTCACATCACATTTACACAATTACAACATGCACGTGCGAATAGACCTCTAACTACATACTCTGGAGCAAAAAGGATCAACTTTGTCCCTGAAATAAACATGAATGAATTGAAAAAGTTCATTTCTTTGTGACTTGGACTTGGTGTGCATTAGACCTGCACACACACTAACCTGTGTGTTGTTGTTGTTGTGTCTTGTGACAGATGGTGCGTTCACGGTCTTTGGGGTATAAGAAAGAGCTGGGCTTGACCTCTGAGGCTGGAGCTCTGAAGGAAAACATCAAGAAGAACAGATATAAAGACATCCTGCCATGTATGTCCTCACTCTTCTCAGCCTTTCTCTCATTCATACCTCCATCCTCTTTCCTTTGTTTCCCTCTCCTGTAAGGATTAGCTTATTTTCAAGTTGCAAACAAGCTGAACAGCGAAGGAGGAAAACATTTTATCAAGAGACACAAAGCTTTGTTTTGCATCTCTGGAAACTTTCATGAAATCTTTCAATTGCCGTGCATTTTTTTCTGGTTGTTGTGGGTCCCTGTGGCTGTTCTGTAGCTCGACTGCTTGTAGTGAACACGGATCCTAACAAAGTGCTTTACGAAATCAGTTTGGGCTCAGCAGAGACTGATTGAATATTTATGAAGAACAGTTATAGTGAAACCTGCTTTAATGGTCTCAAATACGTGTCCTTTAAGTAAGTGTGTGTGTGTGTGTGTGTGTGTGTGTGTGTGTGTGTGTGTGTGTGTGTGTGTGTGTGTGTGTGTGTGTGTGTGTGTGTGTCTGTCTGTAGATGACCAGTCTCGGGTGGAGCTCTCTCTGCCGACCACAGACTCCAACTCTGATTACATCAACGCCAGCTTCATCAAGGTAAACGCTGTCTGCCTTCACACAAATCATTCAAAGCTGTTCCTCTAAATGTGAAAACATCACCTGGTTCACACGTGCAGCACGGTTTGAGGCCCCTTACATGTTTCTGTATTCTATTAGGCATGCTCTTTAGATCATTTTAACTCCACACCTGTCAAACAATCAGATTTATGTCACACTGCGTTCAGTTTGCTGTGTTTAACGATTCGTGCTTGGCTGTTTCTGATGGGGTTGTAATGCTGCCGTCTGTCCTGCAGGGGGCGACAGGAGACTGCAAATACATTGGCTGTCAGGGGCCCCTCAGCTCCACTGTGACTGATTTCTGGAGGATGATCTGGCAGTACAACGTCAAGGTCAAACGCACAACGCAAACCATTAGCATTCAGTTAATATCCACGAATTAGTCTGAGCTACAAATGGTGTTTATAAACTTTAGTTTAATCATTAAAGCGGACTCTTCTTTTTCTTGTTATTCTTCCTGAAACTTAGGCTTCAGGTTTTGGTATGACGTCACAAAGAGCAGGTCTTATACTGTTCAGCCCTGCTGCTTACGGGGGGCAGCCAATCAGAGCAAAAGCTGGCTTAAAAGGAAGCTGCTCCAAGATGCATGATGAGACAAACAAGGCTTGTACTGAAATGTAAATCAACCAAAGCCACTCTGGCAGAAACACTAGATTTTTATTTTATCTTATTTTTTTAGGGCTTCCACTCTGTTGCATTTAAAGGGAAAATTTTTAAGTGTTTTCTGTGCTCAGATTTTTGGATTCCAAACAGATGAAGCATGATGTTTTGGCTCACGCTAAACTTCACATTAGTAAGCAGCGCTGTAACAGTCTGCCAGTTCTTTCAGATCCAGCATCCCAAATGTGTCGCGATGTGATTGGCTGCTTCTAATCCAACCAGACGGTGCAATAAAATGCTGCCTACACACGAATGGACGACTAGTAACCAGTTAAACTCTCTCCGTCTTATTTAATGTTCTTCTGATGGTGGCTGATGGTGGCTGAATATGTGACTGCAAGCATCCAAAATATGGATCCAGAAAGGCCCAAAGAAATGTATTTCTGATGATAACAAATACAGTGACTGAAAGTAGGGTCTGCTAGTTTAAACTAAGGATTGTCTGGACCATGTGAGCTGTGTGTAGAAGTCTAGACTTGAAAATAGGAAATCAGAAGCTGTCTTTGTTGTTCATACCCTGAAGGTAGCCTGGATTTCCAGGTTTAGCACACAAAGCATAAATTTACACCTTTTTGTTTGCATGCCTCTACATTTCTAAGTAAATAATTATTGTAGCTGCATTTCTTTTTCTTTGTTGTCCTGTTCATCATATTTGCTGAAATCTGGAGAACTTGAGATTTGCAGTGTCCTGAAATTTGCCACCTGAACTCAGCCCACGATTACAGCCTTCCCTGTTTTTCACAGGCGCTGAATAAAAGCCAGATTTTAGAAATGTGTCCCAAAATGTGTAGCAGGGGAACAAAGCGTACACACACACACACACACACACACACACACACACACACACACACACACACAGCTGTGCTCTTTTCAGCTTCTTAGGTTGTTCATGTCAGACGCACTGTTAAGCTGAAGTCGGTGATCGCTGAGGCACAGGGACGTTTTCTTCATCAGATCAGCAGCTTCTCCTCAGGAGGCTCTGACTAACATCTGACTCTGTGTTTCAGGTGATAGTCATGGCCTGCAGAGAGATAGAGATGGGAAAGGTAAACTCCTTTTTGCCCTTTGATCTCTTTCTTGGCTCAGACCTTTGACTTCAGATTTTAAAAACTCTTCTCTTTTACTTTATTTTCTTTAACCTCTCGAACCTCAAAGCTTTTTCAAGTTTACTCAAATAGAGCAAATATGCAAATCTATAACTACCAAAATATCATTGCATTAGTGAGTGAAGTATGGCATAGTCTTACCTGAATAATGAAAGGGAATCTCACACTTCATATGCATGTATTTCATCACTGATTGTACATGTGGAACAGCTGCGTGCAACCAGAAATAATAAAAACAGAATTAAAGGTTCGTGTTCTTAACTAACAAGTCTGTATTTTCCTTTGCAGAGAAAGTGTGAGTGTTACTGGGCTGCAGCTCAGCAGTCGGCTTCATTTGGACCGTTTACTGTCAGCAATGTAAGAACAAACAGGCTGCTAATAAATCTGATTAACACAGAACATACAGCACAGTTCACCTCCTCATTAACGATGTTAACTGTTCAGACTGTATTGAGTCCTTTTATTTAATACAAATCCAGAATAATCTGGAGTGATTCTGACGTGTTGTTCCTGTGTGTCTCCAGCAGGAGGAGACACATCCCAATGAAGATATAGTGGTGAGAAATCTGACCGTCACATTCCAGCAGGTAGGAAGTTTTCACATGAGTGAGTGGTTTCAAAAAGCTTAACAAGAAGTTTGGACCTTACAAAGCAGAATGCTTTCATTGGCTATAGTTCAAAGACAACGTTTTTCATCACGCCTTCTTTTGTGTGTTTGGAAACTGTTCTTTAAAATCCAAACTTCTCCTTTCTGTTTCATAATCTGTGCTTTCAATGGGCGGGATATCTGGAAAGGCCACTTAAGCTCCCAAATTTTTCAATACAGAGCCATCCTGTTGGAATAAACCAGTTTAGACGCACAGCCTCCAGAGGACACAGTGGCAGCGATTTCTAGGAGACGTTTTCCTTTTGACGAGATGTTTCTGCTTTAGTCTTAATTAGGAGGCAGCAGTGTTTCGAGTTTATGGGTTAATGCACTCAAAACTTTCTTCTCCTTTTAGTTTTACAAACATTTTACAGGATTTTCTGGGCCATCAAAACCTTTTTTGAAAGAACTGCTGGCATCACATCCAACAATGATCTCAATTTCAGTTTTTTTTTTCAGTTTGTACCATTTTCAGTTAAACGGAGAATGATTTCATTTTCGTTGCATTTTGTTTTTAATTCTGAAGTTTCTTTGGAAACGGACCTTTTGAATAACTTAAAGCATCATTATGAATGCTAATATCAATGACTTGACCTTTTCAGTTTTAAAATAATTTGTTTTCTCCTCCTCCTCCAGGCCAGCCGGTCAGTGATTCATTATCAGTTCCTTTCATGGCCGGATCATGACGTTCCCTACGAGACTGCTGGAGTCCTGGACATGCTGGAGAGAGCCAGGAGCAGCCGTGGAGCCAACGTCTCACCTCTGGTGATACATTGCAGGTACACACACACACACACACACACACACACACACACACACACACACACACACACACACACACACACGGCTGGTAATGCCTCATCATTACTGCAGCTTGTTTGTGAAATTGGTGCAGATCGCAGGTCAGATGGTCATTAACATTCAGCAGGATAGATCACACATATGGCAGCTTATCTCACACACACACACGTGCACAAACAGACACGCACTCACACACACACATGCAAACACATGCCCACACATCGAAAGCAGGAGGCTGTGAATATGCAGCAGGTAACACCTGCTAACGATGGCACAGTTAACATGCATGCTGCATCTGTTGCTGAGTGTGTGTGTGTGTGTGTATGTTTGTGTGTGTGTGTGTTACAGCGCAGGCTGTGGGAGGACAGGAGTCATCTGTGCACTAGACTACATCCATGACCTGCTGGTTACCAAGGTAACACATGATAACACATCACATGGCCTCAGTGCTGGTCCGCCGTGTGGCTGCTGAATGTCTGAATCTGACGTGTCCTGAATCTTTGTTCTCTTTTCATGTTTTCACTTTTTTAAATACACATTTCACCCTTTTTAAAGATTTTAAATGGTTTTCTTTTAGTGACCTAAGAGTAATAAATGGAGTTTGATCAGAAGATACAAACGTCTCAGATTGAGAAGCCTGAGTTGAGCTAATATCAGTGTGTTTAAAAGCTTCCTTTTAATGAAACCAGAAGATGAGGCCGGATAAAAGCACGTAGTCTGTTTTCCAGGAGATCAGGCATGTCAGATGTAACGTGTGAATGTTGCAGCCTCTCTGTGTTTTGGGGCGGCTCTTCAGTGTTTGTTTGCTCGCTCTGCAGAAGATCACACCAGAGTTCAGCATCCTGAACATCGTCCTGGAGCTCAGGAGGCAGAGACCCTCAACAGTGCAAACTAAAGTAAGTGCTTCATCGAGCAAGTGTGAGAGTTTAGGAGTTATTTAATCCCCAGGAACAGCACTTAAAGAACATCAGCTGCTTTTTAACAGCAAGGGAGTCAATTTCACATTATAATGGTATTCGGTTAAAATGTTGTGAAATCACTTTATCTCATAACGCAACAGCAGCCATGACACACAACATCTTTCTCTTTGTAACTCTTTAGCTTAAAAAGTTAAAGTTTAAAATTTTTATTCTTTTTCAGTTCATGAATTCGTTCTCTCCGGGTGCTCCAGCTTCCCCCCACAGTCCAAAGACAGGTGCTTAGTGGGGTTGGGTTAATTGGGGATTCTAAATTGTGGATAGGTGTGAATGTTTCTGGTGTCCTTGTGTTAGCCCTGTGTGGCGACCTGTCCAGGCTTTACCTCGCCTTCCGCCCAATGGTAGCTGGGATAGGAATGCATGAATGGATGTACATTGATCAGGCATAGCATCATGCCATAATGCCCCCCTGAAGCATAGACTCCTGAAGGTTTGCTGTGGTGTCCACACAAAAATGTTAGCAACACAGCCTTTAAGTCCTGTACGCTGGGATGTGGATCTTTGTCCAGCACATCATACAGATGCTTGATTGGATTTGGTCTGTGGAATTTGGAGACAAGTCACCATCACAATCTTGTAGCTGTGCTCCTCAAACCATTCCTCAACCATTTTTACCCTTCACCCGTAAAAGGCTGATGGGGTATTGTCAGCGGCATGCAGCATGGTCATCTTAGTTTGTGAACCTCAAGGTCGGCTTCAGGTTCTCTGAAAACCTCGTGAATGCAACAACTTGAAAACAAAGCAATGGTTTTTGAAATTGATACCATAATTGTATCTGCTGACAGGCTGAGGGGCAGCACTGCGACAGGGCACACTGTCCTGCTGAAAGAGGCCACAGCCATCAGCGAGCACGGTTTCTGCAACAATGCTTGGGTAGTTGGTACATGTCAAAGTAACATCCACGTGGATGGCAGGACCCAAGGTTTCCCAGCAGAACACCGTCCAAACCAACACACTGCTTCCACCAGCTGGCTGCCTCCCAGATAAGCGATGTAGGCAGCCAGCCATCCACCAGGATGTGAAAGCATGTTCATAAGACCGGGCCGCCTTCTTCCATTGCTCCATGGTCTACTTCTGATGTTCATGTTCCCATTCTTGAACACGGGTCAGCGCGGGCACCCTGACGGGTCTCTTGCTATACAGAACCAGCATTAGCTTCTTTAGCAGTCTGAGCTACAGTAGCTCATCTGTCAGATCAAACCACACGGGCCAGCCTTCGTTACCCATATGCATCAGTGAGCCTTGGCCGTCCACGACCCTGTCACCGGTTCAGCACTGTTCCTTCCTTGGACCACTTTGGATTGACCACTGCAGCCCGGGAACACCCCACGAGAGCTGCATTTTTGGAGATGTTCTGACCCAGTCGTCTAACCATCACACCGTCTTACACTGGCCGATCTTTCCTCCTCCTAACATGTCAACTTTGAGGATAAAATGTTAGGTTGAGTCCGCCCAGTAACAGGTGCCATGATGAAGAGATAATCAGTGTTATTCCCTTCACCTGTCAGTGGTCAGAATGTTACGTCTGGTTGGTGTATATTTATGGAGAAAGTTTGTCTCTTTTCCTCGTACTTTAGATTTCTGTAATGGAAACATTTCATTCCCTACTTTGTGACTTTTAGATTAAAATGTATTGTGTTGCACAGCGTCAGAATAACAGTGGCTTTCTTTCTTTCTTTTTCTTTTTTTTTTGTTAGTGGCTTTATTTCTGCATTTATGACTCGTCTTGTTTTCCGACCCCAGCGCGGTCAGCTTCCATCAGTCTTCCACGCTGAGAGGAAACTTTTCTTCCTTTGTTCTTCGCAGGATCAGTTCCAGTTCATCTACACAGCTGCCATCTCTATGTTTGAACAATTCCTGCAGACATCTAAGGAGCAGGTCTACAGCACCCTACAGGTAAAACACGAATATCTATTTGTGTTACAGTAACAACAAAATGAGTATGCTGGAGTCAGAGGAAGTAGACTGAGAGCAGCTGCAGAAAGAGGAAATGTTCTTTAACTCCGAGTTCCTCTTTGCAAATCCTCTGCTGCACGCAGTTTGACAGCAGAGTGCTCGGAGCACAGAGGCGGAAGGTAGGTCCACTCCAACAAACATGGCTTATTTTTGTTGTGCTTTTCTTCTGTGCTACATCAGTTTTGTAGAGTTTTCTGAGGTGATCTGAGTTTAACCTTGTTGTTTATGTCACTGCTTCAGTGGTATCTCTGCTTTCACCTCGCGAGCTGAGAGCCATGGCTCGCTTTTCTATTGCTGAACAAAAAAGGGAATTGGTGATATTTAGAAACACTGGCACATTCCTTCTTTTATTTTTATCTTGGACTTGAATTTAAACTGAGAGCCGCCTTTTAAGTTAGAATTGTACTTTATTTGTGCAAGAATGGTTTTTTTTTTTTTTTTTTTTTTTTTTAATGTATTTGTGTTTAAGCTGACATAATAAAAATGAGTACAAATGGAACAAAAATCCAGCAGTGGGTCACACAATAGAGAGAAACTCTGATAGGAAGTAGCACACAGATGGTTCTGTTTATAGTAGCATAAATACAATTATTAATAATTGACATTTAATTTTATTAAATGTAAATGTAGTTCCAAATTTTCTCAAATGCCTTTATTTATTTATTTATTTATTTATTTATTTCTACGTTTAAGGCTGATGGGGTGATTTCCAGTGGATCATATTGGCATTATTAAAGTAAATATTTTTCTTTACCTGGTACTACAGCTTCATTCTCGAAGCTCTTCTGGGCATCAAACTTTTGTCGACATTGCCACAAAATAGCATTCATGATCTTTATCCTTTTATTTCACCACCTTCAGCTACAAATGTGCGCCGTTTTGTGACGTTACAGATTCATTAACCTTCGATCCAGAGCGCCGACATGAACAGCAGCTCTCATAAATACTGTGAGAGTTCACTTTAAGGACACAGGACCCCGAGGAAAAATGACAGCTGTACACTTATCTGTGTCTTTACTGTGATATGTAAAGTAATATATGTACACAGTATTTGCATTAAAGAAATTTAACTGGCTTCTCTTCCAAAAGCTCGCTTTCTGGAAGCCTGTCCGGGGACAGGACCCAGTATTAGTGCTGCGTGAGCGTGTAAAGAAATTCAGTGCAGTTCTAACTTGTAACGTATGCAAACCAAACGTACAACCAGCTTTTGCCTCATGTTACTTTTTCTTACAGAAAATTTGCCACATTAAAACTGTGTATTGTGTTAGTGTAAGTAAATAAATTTAAGAGTTTATGTAGTATATTTAAATGACTAACACGTTTGTTGTTTTTAGTTCATTTTATATAACCTCTTAAAAACTCTGATGTAAATTTTTGAATACAGCAGTAAGTTTTTAAACAGACCAGAATGAGCGTTTCTGAACCATTTTCTGAATTTTAGGTTAAAATATTTTTTTATTTCTGTGCAAAGACTGTAGATAAATGATGGACAGATGCAGGGGTTAGATCACTCAGTTGTGAAGGTTGTGTTTTCACTGTTGCAACAGCACAAACAGGCCACACAGGTCACAGAGCCACGCCGGGCTGTTTCCCATCGACTTCTAAACAATCGGGTCTTTTTCAGGACAAAGAAGCTTCGCCCATCAGTGGGTTTGTGGACGTTTACAATCGAAAAACCTATATTGAGTTTTAAATTTAAAACCACACGAATAGAGTAACAAAACATATTTTAGACTGTTACATATAAATTAGCTTCTCAACATCACTATTAGATGCAAATAAATCCTATTTTATCACATACGAGTGCTCTGCAGTGTGCTGTTTAGGTGTGTGGTTACCCTCCAAGTCCAACTGATTGAAGGCTAACGTGTTGTTAGCTTTAGTAATATAGCTCAGTCATGTTGTGTTATTTCTATTTATGTTTTATCAAACCTCTTGAGACGGGGGAAGCTGCAGGTTTGTGATCCGTGTATTAAAATAGCCGAACAGCACGATAAACACAGTCAGAGGTTTGTTGGGCCGTCCTTATTATGTTGTACCTGTGACTGGATTAAGGATCTGATGAAGGACTTGCTGAATTATACTGGACAACATAACATCATGATCATCAGATAAATGACAACTTCATGCACCTTTTAACCATTGCATCAAAGCACATGAAGCGGCACGTCCTGTTTCCTTACAAAGACGGCAAATGGGGGGGGAAAAACGCACAAAAAAGCCCATAAACAACCTCTTAAATCAGTGTTCCTTCCCCAGTTTGAGCTGCTGTCTGCAGACACACAATGGCTATTCTAGATCTAAACACACACAACAGACATCAGAGTTTTAAAAGCAGCCTCTCCAGTGTTGTGGTTTGAATTATTCTGATCTACACATGAACCACTTACAGTGCTCGACGCAAACAAAGCTGACGAGCATCTTCTCTCACTTGCAGCAGTCTCTGCTAAAGCTGCAACATGCAAATCCCAGCCTGCGAAGCCGACACGTTTTCAAGTCAGACTCGGAGGTGATCTTCATCTCCCGTGACCTCATTTCTGTGGATTTAGGTCCGAAATAAATAAAAGGAAAGCGCTTAAGTTCAGAAATGAGACGTATCGATGTGCATATTGTCAACACGGGTGATCTGAAAAAACTGAATTGAATTTCTGCTGCTGCATTTACTCTGTGAGGGGTAGCGTTGGGACACACCCCATAAATATGAAAGTGATGATTGGCTCCACAGTTGGAGGCCTGTGTGCTACATACGTTTACTCAGTCATCTTTGTCTCACTCTGCCCAGAAGCCCTTTTCCATCTGCTGTACAGAAATCCTTCATTTCTTCTTCAAGATGAACTGAACTGTTCTTTTCTATTTTCAGACAAAGAAAACCACAACAGCTGCATCTTCCAGCAACAGGTGCGTGCATGTTATCTACAGAGAGGCACCATACATATATTAAAAAAAACACACAATCTGCTTTTACACATGAATCTGTCTCATTCCCGCCAATTTTGGTAATGCGGTTTTGCCAAAGCTGCTGGTGTGTTTGATTTCTACAAAATGTGTCTTTCGGTATCCGTGCCTAATGCTGTCATTGGTGAGAGGTGTCTGTCGGTAATGTGAACCCAAAGCACTTTAACCACGTAGTTCATGGTGTCAAAACCTTTCCAGTGAGTAAAGCTGAAAGTAAAGTGTAATTGGAAAAGTCCCAAAACACAAAAGGTTTCCTGCACGTGCCCCTGCCAACCCTCCGACCTCCTCACGTGGACCTCTTTGGTCTCTACAATGTTTAGGAAATGCGCCGTTGGGTTTAGTGAGGGTGCTGCTCGGATAGAACATGGAGCCAGTGAGCGTGAAAAACACTCACTAGCTGTGAATGCTCCAGACTATTAAGCTAGAGCCCCTCCTCATCCTTTTCTTCTTCTTTGGTGCAGCCCTATAGGTTTGGGGTATCCCTTTGGCCTCTCCCCTTTGCTACAATTCCCCTGTGGGAGAGGTCGGTGTCATTTATTTTCCAAAAACTAATTATATCTTTATCCACCCTGATGTTTCTGATTGTGTGTTTTAGTTTGTTATTGTCGTCATTACACCTGTCTTTACTAGATGCTGTGAATATGTGATGCGTGTGTGTATAGGCACTGTTAGTACGTCTTGCTAGCTTGGAAGTTGTAGTGAGGTGAGCTAACTCTCGACCCAACTGTTTATTTTTGGTTATAGGAGTTGGAGCAGGCAAGTTGTTTACTCGGAGGTCTTTCTTTTAACCTTTCATTGTCAGACACAACGCAGGCACACACCAGTTTCACTCACACACACATCGTAATGGGGAGCCAGTAGATTAAAGGCCATTTAATGCTGAATTTGAGTCATTTGCTTTGTTGCGTGCCCTGCAGGTAACGTGTGGAAAAGTTGTAGAGGAAGCTGTAGAGCCATCAGGTGCTACCAGAAAAGAGTCAGTTATATTTACCATGATGGTCTCAGAACAGCAGACTGTGGCCTGTACCATCTTAGGCACATGTGTCAGGTTAAGTAGGTGAATGGATGGTTCTTATAGCGCTTTTCTACTCTGAGCACTCAAAGCTATTTATACAACATGCCCCGTTCATCTATTCTTACAACCACTTTTTTCTATGCTTAAGTGCTTCTAACATTCACACATTAATACTCCAGTGAAGGCATCAGAGAGAAACTTGGGATTCGTTTCTAGAACAAGGATATTTGGCAGAATAGTAGCTGACCTGCTCTCTTTGTTTTGGCCCAACCAGCATAGCTGTGGTCTGAAAGGTTTTCACTGAGGTGGGAGACTGAAAACTTTACTGGGTGTAAACGGAGGCCCGTGTAGCCGCCTTGTCTTCAAAGAGCATAATTTGCGTTCTTGTTTTGATTTTCGAATCCACACACCAGCAGAGAGACGGAGTCACAGGGAGAGAACAGGCGCTCCGGAGAGTCACTGAGCTGAAAAGAGGCATGCAGCTACAGCAGAATGTTACTTCAAGGCAAATCTCAAAGGGACGAAGCGCCAAAGGCTGGTTTAAGTTTTATGTGCAGCCAGCTTCATGGTATAATGCTGGACTGTTTGTTACAAGTGATCTATGCCATCAGGGAGCTTTCATGTTCAGGCCTGCGAATCAGGCTGAGAGACACTTGCATGCACATTTGCAAGAACAAATGTAAGGGTCCATTATTTTGATTTAGCGTCAGGATATATTTGGTGTTAGCGAGTGCTCCATAGAACCAGCAGCTGTCAGATTCAGCTCTATGAGCTGAATAGAAATGTAATCAGTTGTTCTGGAAGCAGAACTGAGGGTTTTATATGCACCAAAATGTACAAGGAAATGATTTATGGCACGTGCGCTATTGACTAAATTAAAGCTTGTCGATAAACTGCGTGACGGGCCCTCATGTGATTTGTATTTCCCAGAGGAGTAGAATTGGTCTGAGATCGAGTTATGGCATTAGATTGACATCGTTTTCAGTGAGCACTCATGTCCTATGAATGGAGACGTTGTCATTGCAGAGAAGGGCACATCCATCAGATTGGAAATGTTTCACTAAAACAGCTTTTCATTGATTTGTATTGACCTTTTGCCCTGAGGAGACAAGAGCACCCAAACCATGTCAGCAAAACGACCCCCGCGGCAGCAGAGTCACCTCATCCCCTCACTCAGGGGCAAAGATTTTAGTCCCTCATACACGTTTATAATGCATGCATTCATCCTGCTGCAGTAAAAGCATTAAGGAGGCAGAATAGTTACAAGATTATTCACAATGTTCTTTCGGCTGGTATCAGTCGGTATTTTTGAGTCTCATGGAAACTCCCAGTGTGTTTGTGATAAGTGGTCATCCCAGCTGCATTGCACACATTCAGAGCTGCGATCACAAACGTGGAGAAGCCAGAAGGAAAATCAGGAGGCCTAATATCAGTCAGGCTTTAAACCAAGTCTTTAGATAATCCTGTCATCTTTGTTTTCAGTCAGCTTCGGTGACAAAGCTGCGATCTAAAGCACAGCGATAAGAGATCTGTGACTGTGCAGCACGTTTTAATTAAAACCTACCTGAGCTATTAGAATCCAGGGATCAAAAATCAATTACACAGATTTAAGATATCACAGAGGGAGACAGGTGCCACACGTGCATTAAAGCAGGTTTCTTTCCCAAACAAAAGACGCACACGCAGCTTCATATGAGACAACGGGCAAAAAACCAGAAGAGTAAATCACGCCTGCATGTGTGTAAGGGGCAATAATAAATGAGAACGTCGAGGAGAATTAGGCTTTCTAAGAGTCTTTTTGTGTGTTTTCTTTTTGCAAAGACATTTTCACCATAAATTCATGCACAAGATTGTAAATTGGTGCATAAAAATTCACCACACAGGAAAATGTCCTCGTTTTAGGGGGTCGAGAGTTCAGCCCCTTTCTTTAATTTGACACCCATCTGTGTAGGCAGAGAGACCGATATAGACAGCATGCTTCACCCCGAGGTGTTAAATTAGCACCTTCCCACCCTCCATTCCCATATGCTATCATGTTTCCGTGGAGACAGAGTGAGCGGGTAAAGAAGGGGAGGAAACGGGGTGAGGAAGTAGATGTAGGAGGTGAGAATTGGAGGACAGGGATGCTGAAGGAATGACATAAAAAGAAGAGGGGAAGGAAAAAAAGGAGAACTGAAGGGAAATGTGAGAGGGAGAAAATGATGAAAGCGCAGAGGAAACATGAGGAAGTAAGGAAGCAGCTGAGCAAGGAGGTTAGAGTAGGAGCAAATGATGAAACTCAGATCAAAGCTCAATCAATTAAACAGTCTTTACTTCCTTCCGGGACCACAGTTGGTGCACAGTGTTTGCAATCATTGTAACCACGACGACCGTGATCACGAGGCTGCAGCAGGAAGTAGAGTTGTGATTTCCTGCAGAGATGCAAATTTTAACCGACGGCAGCAGTGCTACAGTGACAGCATGAGCCACAATATAAAGATATCAGATCGACGGTGTTAATGTGAACGCTCAGTTCTGCAATGCATCATGGGGCTTGTAGTTTACAACGATACATTTTTATAGTTCCACAGTGCTGTGCTGTAAAAACTCACTTCATGTTTTGTCCACTGTGTGAAGTTCAGCGAGTGGCTGAAGTCTAGAACCTGTGGACATCACCAGTGAGATAAGATAAGATAAGATAAGATAAGATAACCTTTATTAGTCCCACACGTGGGAAATTTGTTTTGTCACAGCAGGAAGTGGACAGTGCAAAAGTTATGAGGCAAAAATTAGAATACAATAAGAATAAATACAGTACACAGCTGTACAGAATAGAATAAAATAAAATACTATATACAGTAGAATAAAATAAAATAAATATACAATAAGATAAAAATAGAATACAAATACAAATACTATATACAACTGAGTAAAAATACAACGATGACAGAAAGGATTATTGCACTTAGTATTATTGCATATGTATGGATGTGTGTGCTTGATCAGTTAAAGTCTTTATTATGGAGTCTGACAGCAGTGGGGAGGAAAGACCTGCGAAATCTCTCCGTCCCACACCGTGGGTGCCGCAGTCTCCCACTGAAGGAGCTGCTCAGTGCTGTCACAGTCTGCTGCATGGGGTGGGAGATGTTGTCCATCAGGGATGACAGCTTAGCCGCCGTTCTCCTGTCACTCACCACCTCCACTGGGTCCAGAGGGCATCCTAGAACAGAGCTGGCCCTTCGGATCACCCTGTTCAGTCTCTTCCTGTCCCCAGCAGAGATGCTGCCGCCCCAGCAGACCACACCATAAAAGATAGCAGAAGCCACCACAGAGTCATAGAAGGTCTTCAGGAGTGGGCCCTCCACTCCAAACGACCTGAGTCTCCGCAGCAGGTACAGCCTGCTCTGCCCTTTCCTGTAGAGGGCGTCTGAGTTATGAGTCCAGTCCAGTCTATTGTTCAGATGAACACCAAGGTACCTGTAGCTGTCCACAGCCTCAATGTCCATACCTTGGATGTTCAGTGGTTGCAGTGGAGAATGCTTGTGCCTGCGGAAGTCTACCATCAGTTCCTTGGTTTTACTGGCGTTGATCTGGAGGTAGTTCAGCTGGCACCAGTCCACAAAGTCTTGGGTCAGACCTCTGTACTCCTTGTCGTCCCCATCAGTGATGAGGCCGACTATTGCAGAGTCATCAGAGAACTTCTGCAGGAAGCACTGGGTGGAATTGTGGGAGAAGTCTGCAGTGTAGATGGTGAAGAGATGCTCTGCTAGTTACATAAAATGACAACTCGGATATCAGCACTTTCCAAAAGCTCGACCAAGAAGGAAGTGTTTAATTATCTTTGATTTAAAGTGGGTCACAGCTGATGCTTGTCTGAGGTCACATGGATCATTCCCACAGTCCAAAAGGCCCTTTTGAGGTGAACTTTGAGCACAGGATGACGGACGTCTGGAGGGAGTGTTAAGGCTTTAATTAAAGCAGCACCACAGGGATCCCATGCAAAGGTGCTAACATTGAGTAATCTGAGTCCAAGTGATTAATCTGGGCTGACTGCAAATGAGGAAGTGAAACTGACTAACCTGAGTAAATGTAACCATGCGTAACCTTTTCCACAATCTGATGGGTTTTCAAAAAAGCTTCTAGTCTGTAGGTTTTAGAGCCGGAAGAAACTGTTCGTGTACATGACTCGTTTGTCACATTTGAGTCGAAGCTTATTTTAAAGTTTTAATAATAGGAGTTAAAAGGTCACGCCATCCTTAAACCTTTCAGTTAACAGTAGAGGATCAAATGATACACCCACTGCTTTGAACTCATTTAAGTATTAGAAACTGTGTTCATATCCAAGACGCACTCATCAGCTTTCATAAATGCAAACATACGTGTTAGCATTTAGCTGCTGTACTGAGTTTGACCACATTGTTTCTTCATCCCAGCTCTTAGACGGCTTTCTTGTCATTTTGTAGTTAGATGTTATGGTGGAGCAAAATCTGACTGACGCTACTTTGAGTTCATTTTTAGCAAATGGTTCATCGGTCAGTGTTAAATGGCGTTTAAAAAAAACAAACCCCAAAAATGAACCACTCATGTGAAAATGCTCAGTAATAAGTTTGCATTGACGTTGGGTGAGACAGCAGCCACAAAACCTTCGGAAAGCCCGGACAAAGACTGACACAAGACTTTTGCACAGTACTGTATATTACTTACATTTCTCAAAATAAAAATGAAAAGCTGTTGACGAGTGGGATGGTATGCTGTTGCATGTGGTGTTGAGTAGCACATTGGCAGCACTCCCCATCTGCTCAGTTTTGCAGCTCATCACATATGAAACCACACTGCTGCTGTTGAGTTCTTACTTTTAATTGCAATATTTAATTCTTTTTTTTTTTTTGAGTTGGGGGCAGGGGAGTTCTCTCTTTTTTTTTTTTTTTTTTTTTTTTTTTAGTTTTGCCTGTGAAACTCAAGCTTCCTCTCCTCTGATCGCACCAGTCTAACAGTTTCTTCGCACTTCTGGTGTGCCTCTGGCACTTTTCAAATTGTGTCTACTTCAACATTTTTATTTCTTCTGTTAATCAACAGTCATATTGTTGGTGGGAGAAGAGTGAAAGCATGTCACGCCTTTAAACAGTCATTTTCAGGTTAGTTTAGGAAGCTAACGTCATGCTTTTGTGTTTGCTACTGTCAGGAAGTGGTCACCTATCTCTGTCCAAAACTAGAAACATACCTACTATTAATAAACAACGTGGTGCATCTTTGTTCTGAAGTCAGAATATAAAGATGTTTCTGTGAAAACCAAATTGGATACAAAGAATCCAAACTGGAAACAAGCTGACGTAAATAGGAAGATGTGATGCAGGGGTTTTGTGGATTCTATATCTGGTCTTCTGAAACTAAATGTGGCCACATTTGACAGGTGCTCTCAGGAGCTAATTCTGGTGCGCCGTACAGGTGCAATGTACACAAATAAACACGCACTTACTAATTAACATATTGAAATGCTGGGATTTAATACCCCAAAACTGGAAAATAAACTTTGTGGACAAGCTGTGGAATTTTCTGACATGTTATTTGGTGCGTTGTTAAAATCAGTCCAAAAGGCAACAACAGCACAAACATGGTCCAGTTTAGAGACTTGGCTGGGGTGAGCAGCAGCTACAGCTTCCTGTGTTAGCGTTCGTCGGTTACGTGTCATTCCCCTAAAAAGAAGTGTTGCAAAGGGGGAAACTAGCTGCAGAAACCAAAGCTGTTTTTAGTCACAGGCTGTGGAGTTGTTGCTGCTGTAAACTTGGACGTTTTACTGTAATTTTTACCACCGCTTGGTCCTGATCATCACTGAGCTGCACACGATTGAAAATGTGGCCTCATACAGCAGCTCAGATGTACTTGTCCTTCTCTCTGTCTGCATGCAGATTATCACAGCAGGTTGTCATGAATGATACGTACGCTGTGGTCAACAAGCCCAAACACGCCCATCCACCCCCATCGGCTCCCACCTACTCAGCTGTACCCCTGTCCAGATCCAATCCTGGAAGCAGGTAAAGAAACTAAAGTGTGCTTTATGCAGACATTTTAGGATTTTGTGATGCACAAACATGTAAAAAGAATAAATGGTTATTGTTTATGAAAAGTCTCATTCCACACCCTAAATCCTCGCCGTCTTCTACTTCACCACAGCAGTTCGTCTGCTGTCGTCTCAGCATATCGCTTGCATCCTGTGTGGACAGATCTTCTGTCACACTAACCCTGTGCTGGTCCTCCTTCACTACATGATCCTTCTCCGTGGTCGTGGCTGCTCAATCTTCAGCTCCTTTGTCCAGTGTATCCGCTCTCCTTCCTCTGGACATGTCCAACCAATCGCAGCCTTGCCTCTCTAACTTTGTCTTATCCTCGCCATTCTGCCTGCAGTCTATTCCCGACCTTTCTTTGTTGCTTTGGCTGATTGACCCCTTCACTCCCTCTTGCCTCTTTACACCTCCACCCTAAAGGCGTGGCATGCTTGCTGGACGCCCTTCCTGACACAACCGCAAAGGGATTTGTCCCAGGATCTTTCACTTGTTACACTATAGAGCCACAAGACCTCCACTCACTGATCATGGCTGTTTTGTCCTTTCAGGACAATGCCCACCTCCCATCACTATGACAACGACCCCAAGAGTGTGTCAGCTGCTCCCATCTACAGCACCGTCAAACCCCGAGCTAAACAGCAGAGCCTGCCACCCTCAGTGACACCCATCTATGACATAGCATCACCGACCGGTCAAAAGCCTGGGGAGGGCTCAGACTATCAGCTGGTTGCAGGTAAGAAGAGGGTGGTGAAGGAGGGGCGGGCGAGTGCTGTTTGGGATTTAAGGGGACGTGAAGACTCGAAATGTAAGGCAAGGCAAGTTTATTTGTATAGCACAATTCAACAACAAGGTGATTCAAAGTGCTTTACAGAGACATTAAAAACAACAATAAAAAGCATGATTTAAAATTGATTAAAAAAATCAGTAGATAAAATCAGTAGTTAAAATATAAGTTTTGAAATTTAAGCTTAAAAGTGTGGATTTGGTGCAGCTGAGAACAGGTGAGTCTTCAACCTGGATTTAAATAAACTGAGTGTTTCAGCTGATCTGAGGCTTTCTGGGAGTTTGTTCCAGATATAAGGAGCATAAAAGCTGAATGCAGCTTCTCCGTGTCTGGTTCTGACTCTGGGAACTGATAAAAGACCGGATCCAGATGACCTGAGGGATCGGGAAGGTTCATACTGGGTCAGGAGGTCACTGATGTATTTTGGTCCTAAACCATTCAGAGCTTTATAGGCCAGCATCAGAACTTTAAAGTCTATCCTCTGACGGACAGGCAGCCAGTGTAAAGACCTCAGAGCTGGACTGATGTGGTCCACTTTTTTGGTCTTAGTGAGGACTCGAGCAGCAGAGCTCTGAATGAGCTGTAGTTGTCTGACTGATTTTTTTTTTTAGGTAGACCTGTAAAGATGCTGTTACAGTAATCAAGCCTACTAAAGAAGTAAATTCACTCTTTTCTTCCTGCAGCTGAGAAATCTTCAATGGACTGTAACGATTATGAAGATTTTTCCTCTTCAGTCTCAGATGTGACCAGCTTCTGTTCGCCTGGTAGCATCGGTCAGTACACCTGTTCTCACAGTTAATGTAATAGTACCTCATTTTGTTGTTCATGTTGTCACACCTCACAGACTCATAATTTCAGGTCTTTCCCTCTCAACTTTTTGTATATAGACACTTGTAAAGTTATGCTTGGCCAGTGTTGGGACTAGAGATGGCACGATACCACTTTTTTATGTCCGATACCGATACCGATATCATAAATTTGGATATCTGCCGATACCGATATGAATCCGATATAGTGTTTTTTAATCAACAAAACTGTTTTTTAAATATCTTGCTGCATTTTGTATAAGTTCATACTCAAGTTTAAAACAACAACTACACTAAAGCTATTCTGTTATACCTGTATGCAAAAAAAAATATTTCATAGTTCAGCAATACTGATCAATCTAATAAACTTAAACCTGCACCATCCTCCCTATTCTGGTATTTTAAAGAGTACTTAGCGTAAATATTAAGCAACCTAACTAATAGGGTTCCAACTCCCAGCAACAACAAAAATAAATAAATAAAAAATAGGGAACCACCCCTCACGCTCCACCTCATGATGCTTAATCGACGTAATCAACCTTAATTTGATGCAGTGTGGAAAAAAAATACACAGAAATCAATTATTTTTCAAGAAATATTAAATAGATTCAACATCTTTCTTCAACAAAATTGCAGACTGCACAGATGGTACCTTCCCAAAGTAAAAAGTACTATAGCTTACTAGGGTATATATATTAGACTTAACAGTTACTATATACAATAATGGACTTCTATACATTTTACATCAGATTAAAACTTTGGGTGTAAGATTCAGATAAATATTAAATAATTAAAAGCTCGACATTTTAAATGAGAATAAGAAAGAAAAGTATGTCTTTGTGCCCCCTTTTCCCTGTTCATGCCCTATCAGCCCCCCTGGCTAAACTTTGCTAGATCCGCCCCTGCACAGTTACCAGCCGTCAGCTACGTAGAAAAAGATCCTCGAGTAGAAAGTAATAATAAATAAATTCTAACAACAGCTTATCAAGCTTAAACGTGCTGCTGTTGTTCAGCCGCTGGTTTCCTCTTTCTGGTGCAAAGTGGGCCAAAAGCAAACAAGAGACACGGACTCGCGACAGAAAAGCCGATCAGCTGATCATTAAGCAGTTTCATGATTGAAGTAGCAGCCGGAGAGCGAGAGGCAGTCGCTCGTTAAGCTTAACGCAGGAATGCTTTACAAACATTCAGAGATGGACTTACACACTTGCTTTACTTCTCTCGGGGATAACTTTGTCGGAGATGAAATGCGGGGTTGCTAAGCGAAGCTCCACATGCTATCCAGACCACCGACAGGTCCCGCATGCCACAGCCGCTCTATCACGTGATGCATACTGCTCCGACGTGCTAATGTTCTGAGGTGAGTTACGGTGTGTTGCAAGTTTTGTGAGGTGCTTTCGTGATATTTAATGGATCGGATTACATTTTTTATTTTTCTCCGATATCCGATCCAGTAATTTAGGTCAGTATCAGACCGATACCGATACGTAATATCGGATCGGTCCATCTCTAGTTGGGACTAACGCGTTATTAAGTAACGCGTTACAGTAACTACGTTATTATTGTGGTAACGAGCACAGTAACTAGTTATTATGCCAAAACCAGGAACGCGTTAGTCGTTACTGGGATTTAGATAGGCTCGTTATTCGTTGCTTCGTGTGGTGGCTATCGCGGAGCTTCCACAGATTCAGTAACATTAGCAAGTGGTGGAGGCCAGCAGGTGGATGAGGGAAAGGGGAGGCAGGAGGAGGAGAGACCCGAAGCGGCCGCCGGTCCGAGTGTCAGGTGAACTGAACTTCAGGTAAGAAGTTATGACCTGCAGTCTATCTGGGTCAGATATAAACCAAGTTTAGGTGGAGTTTATTTTCGTTATGCTGACGTTTTCATACTGCGTACTAGCTAGCATGACGGAGTTTCTATACAGCTGGGTGGGTGCTATGTTACTGATGTTAAACTTTATTTTGTTCATAAGGTTAATTATTAGAGTTGCCAACCGTCCCATAAAAAAACGGAATCGTTCCGTATTCAGAGAAAATATTACGCGTTTCGTATTGAGGTGAAAAGGAACACAGTTTGTCCCGGACTTCAGCTAGAATGAAAAAGACACAAAGCTGGAGTTATTCTGTGTTTACGCTGCACAGCTGCCTCTTCTTCTCTCATCCTCTCCCCTCCCTCTCCCGTTTCTACTTCAATCATGAAACTGATCAATGATCAGCTGATCGGCTTTTCTCTCTTGTTTGTTTATCGCCCACTTTGGGCCAGAAAGAGGAAACCAGCGGATATCGCGTTAAACAACAGCAGCACGTTTAAGCTTGATCAGCTGTTGTTAGAATTTATTTAATATTAATTTCTAGTATCAGCTGATGTTTGCTGGAGCCACAGCTGTAAAGCTGCTGGTCATGATATGGTTTGGTTATGTGGTGAGAGGGAAACATGAAGATGAAACCAGGAGATGTCCTTACTGAATCATCAGAGCTGAACAGGTGATGGAGAAACAGGTTTACCTTTTAGGTGACATGAATGAGTTGAAGGGAAGTTATGAACTGTTTCTGAGAGACAAATAACACCAGGATCCTTTTCTAAGTAGCTGACAGCTGGTAACTGTGCAGGGGCGGCTCTAGCAAAGTGTTGCCAGGGGGCAGGTAGGACATTAACAGGGAAAGGGGGGCACAAAGAAATACTTTTCTTTCTTATTCTCATTTAAAATGTCTCGCTTTTAATAAATAATTATCTGAATCTTACAACAAATGATTGATAGATTGATACATATATACCATCAGAACAGTGAACATCACTGTCACAACAGCGTTTGTTTTCATTCAAAGGCTTTATGATTTTTCCTATAATGGTGGGCGGTCTCTAGTCAAAATGCCCGGGCCGATTTATTTATTTTTTTGTCCCAGTCCAGCCCTGTAAGCAGCTCATCTGCAGTCTGGTGTTACCCACATCTTCCTATTCAGACGGCAGAATTTCTGAGTTCTGAGTACAATGAAAGCACCACGACTGCAGTTTTTGTGTTGGATGTAAAAGGGAACATGACGCTGTGACGTAGGCTAGAATCATGGCGGCGGTCAAAGTTACTTTGCCTAGTAACTAGTTACTTTGAAAGTAACGAGTAACTTGAAGTAACTGAGTTACTTTTGATAGAAGTAACTAGTAATGTAACTAAATTACTATTTTAAAGTAACTTACCCAACACTGCGCTTGACACATTTGAACACACTCAGTAAGCATCATCTTTCTACACAGAGAAGGGGCATCGTTTAACCCAGTCCAACTCATTCCTAACCTAATCAAATACTCTGTGGATTCTGTAACTAACCAGCTAACACACAAGAAAAAATAGAGCAAAAAAAGAAAACAAACACAAGATCCTGAATGGGAGATTCCACACTCTCGGTGCCGGGCTCGGACTACACAATATGTGTGTTGTAGTGCTCACTGTGTCACATTAGGCCAATTAGAGAGTCGGTGTGTCTAAAAAGCATGTGTGTAAATATAGGTTGAGTAATAGCAACTAAGAAATGTCATTTTAATGTGTATGTAATGATATAGTGGTTGCATGTTAGTGTTTTAAGGGCATGTATTGTGCTCATTCTAGCTTCATATATTTTTTTTTTTTATCCAAGGACTCAATGGGTAGTTGGCAGGACTTGCAGTTCAAAATAATTATGTCTTTTACTGGTGCTGTTCATCCTCAATCAAACTCAAGCCACTTTTAAGCTAACATACTTCTGACTGGCTGCTGCTCATAGGCAGAAAGTCTTTAAGCTAAGCATAAGAGTGACAAGAACGACAAGAAATACTCAGACTGAGATTTCGGTGTGGACATTAAGCTTTGGGTCAGGACTTTTTTATAGAGAGTAATGTGAACCATGTCTGACCTCTGTGTAGATGGATCGTCTCAGACGTTGTCTGGGCTCAAGTTTGGTCGGTTTTCAGTTTCTTCTTCCCGCCTGATTAATGTGTTACACTCTGCCCATCAGGGACCTTAAAAATGAACTTTCTTTAAGAACAATTTAACCCTCGTTCAGCATAGACACAGCTGTGCTAATGTGTTTTTAACCAGTCTAACCATAGCTAGTCACCAGGTATCACATCTTTGTTTGTCAGCCATTCAAACTATACTAACTCTCCAAACTGTTATTTAGTTTCCATCTTAGTTTGTGTCCAAAGTTTAAAACATGTTCTTACTGATGTATTTAATCTTTAGATGGAAACAAACTAGCTAAACTGCTAGCTTCTAGCTAAACTGCTAAACGTCTAGCTAAACATCTAGCTAAACTTTGTAAATCCTCTCTTTCATGGATGAAAGAGGATTAAGCAATATTATAAAACCTGTGACTAGTTACACTGATCATTTAAACTCTGTTGCCCAACCCTGGAGACCTGTCAGTCTAGTTAAAAATGTTTGTTTGTTTGTTTGTTTGTTTGTTTTTTTTGTCACACTGTCACTTTGCTGCTCTTGTTTGCACATTTGCACGTGCATTTTGTTGTCTGCTGTCTGTTAACAAAAAAAAAAGAAAAAAAAAAAGTCATCCTTAGATAGTTAGTTAGTTTTTGTTAATTTATGTTGTAATTCATGTTAGGTCAGTCTGTCTTGTCTCTGCTAGCCAGCTAACTACGCCTCTTAGTTAGCTAGTTTAGTGTTTTCTGTTTATTTATGTTGTAAATTTATGTTGCATGTAGCACCTTGGTCCTGGAGGAACGTTGTTTCGCTTCACTGTGTATTAACTGTGGTTGAAGTGACAATAAAGTTGACTTGACTTATTTGCTGACTGGGAACCACTTGCTGACCAGCTGGGGAAAACGCATTTTCCCAAGTGACTGAGGATTATCAGGGGGTCGCGATCTGGTCAGTAGTCCTGCGAAGAGAGAAAGAGTTTGGACTGTTTAACTCTCTGGTCTCTGTTTTTCAGAACTGAAGGAAGATTTTGCTCCAAAAATGAGTAAAGATGTCAAATAGGTGCTCTTGGAAACCTTTTGGGTGTTCCATTGGAGCTTTTCTAGCTGCTCAGAAATAAGGATTGTTTTATGTTTATTACTATTATCTGACAGCTACACTGTGGTGTGCTACTAACTATTTTAAATTTTGCTTATGAATACTGAACATGGTGTAGGTGGTATGGGGGAGGTGATGGTGATAAAAAATGTGCTAGTTGGCAGTGGTGATGACAGAAGAGAAGACGGTTTACTCACAGTTGGACTGCTCTCTTATTGCTGCATTTGTGTGTCACATAGTGAAGTTATACTTTCTCTGATTTTCTTTATTTTGTTATTTTTCAGGGTTTAACTGTCGGATTCAGAAGCCCAGAGGACCCAGAGATCCTCCAGCTGAGTGGACTCGGGTGGAGAGATGAACTGGTTTATCAGAGACTGTTGGACTGGACTGGACTGAATTAGACTTGAATCTGACTGTTTGTGTGATTTGATTTGCTAAACTGGTGTCACTGTGATCATCTGACCGGGTTCAGAAAGCTGCCTGTAAATATTTATCGAAATCATGCTTGACGTGTCTGTATTTTATGTATTTAAAGGTTCAATTTACCTTTTTGGTGGGAATAATTTAATATGTTAAATATTTCGAATAGACGTTTACAGACTTTGACCACAGTCTTAAATCATATTTGACCTCCTGACCAGGGGCTTTATCTTATTTTAGATGTTGAATCTTCACTGTCACTATCATTTGAAGACACAAAAGCTCAGTATCACTAACATTTGATTTTGTAACGTGAGTGTTAATGACAAATTGTAAAAATAAAAATGGAACATCACATCTGCTGAGCGTAATTAATTTTTTTTACTAATAAAGGATTTCTGTTAACTATAAGGTTTCATGGGGGAAAAGGATTAATTTGGCTCAACACACCTTAAGTTTTTATATTTGAAGGTTTTGTGCTTTGTACATTTTAAACAAATGCTACAAGAAGCTGATCCACGCAGGATTGCTTTTCACAAAATGGTGAAAAGTAAAAGATAAAACCTGGTTCTTTGGTCTGTGAAGTACCTAAAAAAAGGAAATTATATCAACAAGTGAAGTACTCTCAAACACACCAAAGCAGAAGTCCTCGAAGTCCTCAGAGCTAATCTCAGTACAGTCAGTCACTATGGAATAATATTCCTGGTTGGTTGCCTACATTTCCCTTCATACACCTGATGGGATTTTTCATTAGCTCCTGCCTGCAGCCAGGTTGTCCAAACGCCACACCTCATATTGGCCTTCCTCATGTGCTAGATTGCACATCCCTGACTCCTCTTGTCACTCTAAGGATGAGCCAAGGAAACTGGGATTTAACAAAATAAAACCACCTTGCTTTGCAGCCTCATTTTAAAGCAATTAAATGAAATCAATTAAATATATTTGAGCCAACTGCATCATAAATAGTTTTGTTCGAGCCCTGCAGCTGTATTTTATCATCTCATTTTAGTGCTCCTGACTTTTTAAAATATATTTAGGGTTAAATTCACAACAACATGAACACATTTGTTTTTAAAACACAAACACATGGTGAAGAACAAAGTCTGAGCATGAAGCTGAAACAGCTGCTGAATACAAAGGCCTGGCTGTTTGTAGAGGAGTCCTTCCTCCTGAGGAGTACCGCCCCTCTTTAATACACGGGGGCAAAGAACACATGGGATGCAGAGGCAGCCTCTTCACTTTGTAATGCAGACTTTCAAGTAACCCGTTCCAAAGCAACCTTGATGACATTACACATGTTCCCTATGAAACTCACTTGTTGTGTATGTTTGTTGAACCTGGTGTCTAAAACACAGTGTCCCAGATGACCACCAGGAGGCAGCAGAGCAACACCAACCAACAGCAGGAAGGCCTGGAGCCTGTTGGTGTGTGAAAGCAATAAAGGGAAGAAGAAGAACAGAGGCTCCCGAAGCAGTGTGAATGAACAGAAAGAACACACTGAGGGAGGGAAAAAGGTGGTTTCAATTAAACTTTTGGCTTCACTGGACTGTGGTCACTGTGTGTGTGTGCACGTGTGTGTGTGCACGTGTGTGGGGCTGTCTTTGTGAGAACCACTGTCAGTTTAAGACCTTGTGAGGACATTTGCTGACTTTGGCACAGAGCTTCAAAGAGCCATGTGAGGGTTCAGACCTGGTTTCAGGGTTCAGGTTTGGGTTATTTGCCACAGCGACATGTGGACACACTTGTATTACTCGTGTTGTGGGAACATAAATGTGTTCACACAACCACATTGTGGGAACGCAACTCTTTTAATTGGATAAAAAGAAGTCCCCATAAAGCAAATCATCAACTTTTAGTGTGATGCTGGAAATGAGTCAAAGTGATGTCCTCTGAAGTGATGGAAACACAAAAGTGTGTGTGTGAGAGAGAGACTGACATCATCAGATCTGAATCAGGTTCAAAAAAAGAGGAGATGATTCAGCACACACACACACACACACACACACACACACACACACACACACTGTACAACAAAGTGTGTGTCAGTGTGCATTTTTGTGTCTTTTGTCTTTTGCAACCACAGGGCTGAGCTCTCTATCATGCCTTGCTGTAATCAAAGAAGTCTACCAACACACGCACGCATCCATGCACATGCATATGCACACACACACATGCACACACACACACTTGTCTGTCCCTCGGTTTGAGTCTAAAAAACCACTAAATGCAACTCTCGTGCTGCCAGCTGCGCTGCCAGTTTGCCGCAAAGCACACTCCATTTATTACAGGCATTTTACACGTGCGCACACACACACACACACACACACACACACACACACAGGTCATGGGTGTTGGCTTCTTCAGTGGAGGAGAGACCACAGGCATCCATAGATGGAGAAAGAGGGAGGGAGAAAGGGAAAAGGAGAGCGATGAAATCGAGTGATAGACTGCGATATTGGAAATTAAAGGAGGATTTTTTTTTTAAACCCATCACTCACATGTCCACATATCTACGCCTGTGTGTATGTGTGAGCTGTACACTTCCCGGGCACTTTATTAGGAACACCTGTGCAGTATAATCCAATCCAACAGCACTGCTATAAATTCTTCCTCCACAAAGTTTTATACATTTCCAGTTCTTCCTGGTAATTTCAGGAAAGAGGTAGGGGGTTTTGGTGGACTGTGGGGGGCTCACTCTACAGTTGGAAGCACAGTTTGTCTTTGCATAGTGAGTTATTGTTACCTTAATTAACAGAAGTCAATGCATTTTTTAAACAAAAATGTGTTTTACATAAAACTTTTAACATTTGTAGTTATTTTGGGGGAAGGTCAAATAATATTAGTCTGTGTTTGTGTGTTTGTGTGTGTGTAGTTTTTTATTAGTGTAGTGTGATGAAAAGAAAATGGTGGAATAGTTCCAACTCTAATCGTTTGGTTAATCAGCTTCTGACTGAACTTGTGTCACAGTACTGATCGTGTGCTGTGCAGTTGGTGTAACGAATTTGTCAGTCACATGATCAAGCATAACCTTGGGAGCAGTAATTTTTTTAAAATCATGTTTTATTCATTAGGACTTGAAACTAGACACCACACACTGATAATGAAAGTGCGTGCTGAGCTCACAGATCAAGGGAAAAGTTGAGCCGTTTACCCAGGGACTTCTTTTTACAGCCACAGGAGGCGCCCCCTGCTGGACATGCAGTCTCTTCTGCATTAGCTTCCCTTTCCAGATCCCACATTCGTGCCTTAAATCTATCCCTGTTTTTATTTTTTTTATCCATAATTAAATTATAAAAAAATAAATGTTCATCACATATTTTCCATTACATGATGCTGACAGAGAGTGAGAGAGGGAAAAATGGGGGGGGCGAGGGAAAGAGCAACTTTAGATGAATGAGGAGACGAGGGGCTGAAACTCAAAGAGAGAGACTGAGAGAGAGAGGGAAACAGAAGCCTAGCAATGGAGTGATAAAATAGTGAGAGAAGAGATAAAGCCTGTGAGGGCTGAAGGAGAGACGGAGACAGATGGAAGCAGACCTACAGAGTGATGAAAAAGACAGATAGTGGTTTAGCAGAAAGAGAGAGTGATGAAACAGAGGGATAGATAGGGAGAGAGAGAGAGAGCGCAGTCCTGCCACTGAGCCTTGTTGCTAGGCAACTGAGCAGCTCCTCTTTGAAGTTTTCCCTCATTGTTTTGTTTTTTTTTTTGTTGTTTTTTTTCTTTTTCTTTTTGAACAATCAGGTCAGAGCGAGGCTTAGTGGCAACCATAGCAACCACCTCAGCACCACGCCTGGTGGCCATCCCATCCCTGAAGAGAAAGAGAAACTCTGGGCCAGGGGAAACTCTGAGGTTGAAGTTAAACCACAATCAGATGGCACGGTGTCAGCAGAGACGACTTTACCAGTGTCTGTAGACACAAACAAGACATTCACCAAATGTTTGGAGTTGAAAACGATCTTAAAAACCTTGAAAACAACATATTGTGTCTCCTTCAGTTAGAGGTGGTGCTCCTGTGTAGGAGAGCTGGGGGCAGACACATTACAACGGAGACATCGGGTACTCAGAGGACACTAAATATAAATCTGTGTGATGGCAAAGATGGCAGTTGGCCTCCGCCTCCTGTCAAAGAGAGCCAATCCACAGCTGACCCAGGAAGCAAATGTACCAATCGTATTGTTGTGCTGGCACATGCGCAGTAGAGTTTTACTAGTTTTAACTGTGTGGTGGAAATCTTATCCATAAGTTATCATAGTCACAGGGCAAACTTTTGAACACACACTCATCATGGGCATAGTGTCAGGGCAATTTTCTTCTTTTAATTATTTCTTTGAGCTTTTCTTTTTCCTACATTTTCAATGACTTTTAAAAACTCAAGAATTAGGTGAACAAGTTTGAATTTATTTTTGGATTTTCTGTAATCCATTCAGGGTCAAACGCTTACAGAACCCCCCACTAATATTTGGTCATAGCGAGCTGTACCTTGACCATATCCTTTTGGTAGCCATCACCAAACTCCTGATCCAAGTTTCAACTGTTGATCTGAGGTGAAGATGAAGAAGTTGGAAGTAGACCCTATTATTGTAGGATCTTTACCTTTAATAATAAAGGTCCTCGAGGCTACTGTTGTTGTGATTTGGTGCTATATAAATAAAACTGAATTGAACTGAATAGTTCCTCTCCTTCCTTCTTCCAGAGGATGATGCTACCCCCACCATGCCTGACAGTTGGTATCGTGGTCTTGGGTTTAAAAACCTCACCTTTACTCCTCCTAACATACCTTTTATTGTTTTGGTCAATTAGGTCTGACCATAAAACTTTTCTGGAAAAGATATTTGCCTTCTCCATGTGAGTGCTTTTAAATTTCAGCTGGTTTTGAATGTTTTGAATTTGGAGAAAGACCTTCCTTCGTTGGTCCTCTTAGTTCCTGGCAGTGAAACTAGAGGCTGACAAAGTGGTTACACATTCAAATAACGTGCGTACAACTGTTTCAGTTTTCCTTCTATTATCTTTACTGAGTCTCTTGGAGTTTCTCATTGTTTGGAACATTGGCCACTCCGATGAAGAGTGTTAAACAAAACCTTTGTATGCTGGCAGAGTGAAACTACCAGTTGTAGTCAATCATGGTCACTAATGGGAAGCTAATAGGTTTTGGCCTTGTCAAATTAAAAGACTCTGCAGAACCTTCAGCACCACTCATTAAAATAAGTGAGTGCATGTATGTATTTCTGTGTATGTCTTCAAATTTGGGCAACCAGTTTATGTTTTTTTAAACTCGTGCTGTACAATCATTCCAGCCCGGGGAAAAGAACAGTCCAAAAATATTATTAAAAGTCCAAAATTACTGTGACCACCATGCCCATGATGTGTGTAAACTTCTGACAAGCAACTTCTGCAGAGACCTCCTCAAACAACTTAATTCATAATCCATCCTATGCATCGGTAAATAACAATGACTCTGTCTCTGTTGTTAACAACAGAGTGTCTGTCTTCACCCTGGCAGCTTAGACTTCCTTCAGGCTGACTCTGTCACTAAGAAGCTTGATGATCAGCTCGGTGACGCGTTAACCTCAAATAATGCAAGCACCCACTTTTTTACAAAAAAACCAAACCAAAAGTAGACAAAGAACATGAATCTGATCCTTCAGCACCTCTTTTAATAACCTCGGGCTGTTCACTTACGATTTTGTCTTAGAATTAGAAGTTTATCTCGAAGCTTTATTCTTTTTCTGGAAGACACATCTATTCAGTATAACATCCTCTTTAGTCAGAGCTAATCATAGCTCAGCTCTGACACCTGTTCAGCACAGTATTTCATCTTATTCCTCGTATGTGCTGCATACTTCTAAGGTTTAAAGAAAACCTCACGGCATGAGTTCATGGCGTTCGTTGTCACGATTTCTTCACCTTTGCGAGCCGCAGTCTACGAGTTCTTCTTTGTTGTCATTAGCTTTGGCTAATGACAACGCTGCTAGCTAAGTTAGCACTTACCTTAAATCGCTGCTTGGTTTTCCCTGAACAACTTGTCAGAAATCACTGTCACAAAGCCAAGAAGAATAGATTGCATCCAAATATTTGAAGAACCAAGTGTTTCAGCTGTAGTTGCCTAATGTTGCAGCAGCCATGCAAAGGTGGTTTCACTTGGCTGTTGCAACATGAGGAAATCATGACCTCTACTCTTATCCGGGTCAGTTTGTGGTTCCTTCCTTCCTTCCCTTAAGTGGATAACTATTTTTAATCTTCGTAGGTGCTTTCTGTTACGGTGCGTTCACACCAAATATGAAATGTAGGCTTTCGTCCTGTTACTGTTATGGTGTCTTTGGTTTGGGGCCATTGGTTTTGCGGTTAGTTCATTATTCCTTTTGGGTTTTGAGAAGTGATTTATGTTCACATTCTACAGTTTTCTGCTTATTAGTGTGGTTTTGTGTTTCCTTGCACTATAGTGAGCTTTATTATCTTCTGATGACTATTTATTCTTTATTGTTTTGTTATAAAAGACAGATGGTGGTTTAGCAGAAACCACTTGAGGGTTCCCTTTCTGTTCTGAGCTCATCTTTGTGTTAACCTTTTTGTCCTTCTTCTTCCCCTTTTTAGTTGACCATGTTTTCCCTTTCCTCTTCCCGTTTATAGTTTAGTTGCTCTCTGTCTTGTGTTGAATTTTGCTTCTCGTCTGATTTGGTTAGTTGTCCTGCTTCCATTTCAGTCTTTGTCTTTTGTATATATTGCCTAGTCTCCCTTTGTCCTTTGTCAAGTCCTCCTCTGCGTGTGTCTCTTAGTTCAGTATTTGTATGTTTAACTTTTGGAAACCTTGGATTCCCAGACTTGCTTTAGTTTATTCTCCTGTTTTCTGGACTTTGTAACGATTGTTTGTCATTAAAAGCTCTGCTCTGTGTTTAAGCTCCTGATTCTCACCTCCTGCATTTGAGTCAGCAACATTAATAACACACCGCAGTATGACAGCTACATACATAAACTAAAGTTGTATCTGATATCCCAGTTTTGCTGTTGTCCTTGCATCATCATTATAATGTCGGCCCAGGATCAGCATTGCTACTGACTGATCATGTGGTGATGTCAAAGCTTTGGAATATGGAGGGAAAAGAAAGAAACATGTCTTTGTTTATATAAAACTCTCTAAGCATTTAAAGTGTTTCCTTTATTAATTTATGCAATATAAAAATATATATTATTAAAGTAGTTTTGCTGCTAGCCAAATTTAACTTGTTCATGGTTGTTTTTAATTGCATTAACTAACTTTTTCACTAACGCTAACTGAACTGCCAGACAACAGGATTGGTTAGTTGCAATGTTGATCCTGGACCACGCTAAAGGCAGGAAGCCGCAAATGTTCACCTGTAACGACCCACAGGACGAGGAGGAATGTTGGATGGACCAAAGTTACAGTAACACATTTCCAGAACTTAAGGGGGTCCAGACAAGAAACGATTTACTCATCGCACATCAGTTTGTTGATGATGGTCGACCGCTAGCAGGCATTCCAGGCTCTGGTTGCCTTGGTAACCCTCCCCACCCTCTGACATGTCAATAAAAGATATGCTGCACTTTCATTGACTGATGTCTCAATTATTTGCTTTGAAGTTGAGACATTTAAATCACTTCCTGTGATATCAAAGCAAAGCTGGACCATTCAGTTCCAGGTGCTGTAAAACAGGGTCAATGAGTCTGTCCTTTGTTTCTATTCAGGAAATCCCTCTGTGGGAGAATCTCAGCTGACAGGCAAATCTGTGTGATGCTAACATGTTATTATGGACCACAATCTCTGTTTCCTTGTAGAACTGTGCCACAAACAATAAGTGCAGGGCCAAAGACAAAAAGGTGTCTTTAGTAATGTGTCTTATTTAGTCCAATAAGCAGCTAATTTCACAACTCGTGTACAGGGATGAGTATCAAAACCCGGTTCTTGTTGAGAACCGGTTCCCACTGTTTCAATTCCTTGGAATTGTTTGACATTTTTGCAAGCGATTCCCTTATTCCCAACGAGTAGTTGGCTCTCAGCCGTCGCACTTTTTCTCCTCTCCTCCTCTCCCTTAGCTTCCCTGCTTAGCCTCTTATGTCCTTGTCTAGTCTCGTGGGTTTTTTTGTATTACGTTTCCCTGGAACACTCTCTCACAGTCTGTTCTCTAAAACCTAAAGGAGGAATTATGGATTTGGATTTGATCAACTGGTCTCTGAATGCAATTGACACCCCTTCTCAACGAGAAGTCTGGGCTCGGGTGAGCCTGACTGCTGAAGATATCTACCTATTCGGAACCATGATAACAGGGATCTTGCTGATCGGAGCTGGCTCGGCCCTGACTTATCGAAGAATTAAGGAAGCGGAACCGGCTGTTCAAACCCCACAAGGCTGCCCGCTGGGATTGAAATCATGGGATGAGGCGTGAGTTTCTAAAAATGGGCTCATTGAGTGCAGCACGGAGAAGATCTTGGAGAGGCTGATGGCTGCCGTGAATACTCAGAATAAGACCTCTGAGTGAAAAACTGGATTACATCTGGAGGGGCTAGCTCGAACAACACCTTTGAGCGCAAATTCGATCACATCTTGGGGAAGTGCACTGCGGTCGTGAGCTCTCAGAACCTGCTCTTTGAGCAAAAAGAATGACAACATCACGGAACGTAAGTTTGGATAACATCATAGAAAGCTCACGGCTCTCCAACGGGAGATTGAGAGACCAGTGTTGGACTGTTAGAACAGCTTTGAAATTCATATGAGTTGTTCGCACTAAAGTAAAAACTATCATCACTTCATGCGGAGACCCCTTCGGCGCCAGCTGCGGCCTCAAGGCTGGAGCTGAACAAAACGCCCTGATAACGACTGTGTTTAGTCTGTTTCTTCCCATTCCATGCAAGGCCACCTGGGTTGGCTGGAAGACTGTTTACTTAGCCTGGCAGGGCGAAGGACACTGTCTCAGCTGAACTCTGGACACACACACACACACACATACACTGATATGCACACACTGATCCCCCCTCCCTTTCCAAACGCCTTCGATGCTTGTGCCCTACCGGGGAAGATGGCAGTCGACTGGACCAGCGCAGACATGCTGCAGGACCGGATGCGCTGTCTACACCGGCTCTCTCTTACCCTTTACCCGCCCCTGTTGCTTGTCTTGTGTTTCTATGCTGTATTGATAGTCATGTGCTTTTGTGCTGAGGTGTTTTTTCTGTTATCAAACTGTTCTCCCATTAGGAGCTCAGTCTGAGTGGAGTTTTTTTTCTCCTTCTCTTACCTAATGTTATGTATTTTCGTTGTTTTTTTCCTATCAGCCGACCTTTCTGACATGTCTCCCCAATGTGATGTTTGTGTAAAGTTGGTCAGAAGGTTCCTTTGTAAGTGTGCATTCGCCATTAGCGTGCTGCCTGCTGTAACCCTAATTTCTTTCAGGATTAATAAAGTATTCTGATTCTGATTCTGATTCTGATTTATCGATTCCAGTCGCCCCGAATGACGTCACCACGTTGCGGCGCGTCATTTACCTGGCAGGAAACATGGCGGCTCAGACGCTCTACCAGTATCTACCAGTAGCGTCTCCTTTCAGGCCAGGATAGACGAATGTCACCGAGCAGTGACTCAGTTTGTGGTCAAAGGCTTGCACCCATTTGCCGCAGCAGATGCCCCGATTTTCAGTAAGTGTTTAATTGTAGGCAGGGACATTACTGGATATTCTTGTGTAATTGCTACAGAATAATTTATGTTATACTTTGTTATTGCTACAGAAGAATATTTATTTTATTATTTTACATTTACAATTTTTTTTCCTGGGGACCCTGTGACCCATTGAAGAGCCGTAGGCTGGATCTCTAAAGATCTCACTGTTGGGTTTGTAAGGCCATGTTACTCCTAAATTTCTATCTTGTTCAAAGAGAAGATATAAAACAAAGTTCTGAGCTAATCGACCTTAGTGTTCTCCTTTTTTAAAAATAAGAATCGAAAACAGAATCGAAAATGGAATCAGAATCGTAAAAATCGTATCAATATCCATCCCTACTCGTGTATTGATTGATTGATTTAACAAACATGTAATGCTACTGCAGTGCTTATGGGCAATGGATGATCTGGTTAGGCTGATGAGTCCTAGTAAAGGAGTCCTGATGTTTTAGCTCAGTTTTTGGCCTCCACCAGTGCCTGAGGGAAAGTAGCTGGTGAATGATTCACTGGTTGCTCACGAGCTTGTCTCTAACTGTGTCATTCTGCTGTTTGCTCATGGGCAGGTCAGAGTCAGAGGTTTTTACAGCTCCTAAACTGAAAACAGACGCCGCCAGAAACAAATCTACGAGGGCAGGGCGCACGTCAAGCTTAGAGCTGCAAACTGTGCTCCCTGTTCTAAGTGTGTTTGGGTTCTGGATTACACACACACACACACACACACACACACACACACACACGCACAAACAAACAAGCAGATGTGTTGGATACCAGGCAAACCTCAAGAGAAGTAAAAATAAATAAAGACAGAGACACAGAGAATTTGTTCTGCTCTGCGGCTTCAACCTCGTAAACTCCACTCAGGATTAAACTAACAGCTAAACACACACACACACACACACACACACACACACACACACACAAACACGTGTTTTCCATCACTTCAGAGGACTTTACGCCGTTTTCCATTCATTTCCTGACGACTTACTCCTTCAGTCTTCACACCAAAAATGAATAAATAACTTTGTTTATTTTCTTAAAGGAAATCAAGTCCCCACAATGCGATGTGTAATCTGGATTTTGCCCTCACAACATGGCTGATAGACTTGAGAGGACATTATGTTAACTTTGATTCTTTTTCCAAAGATTTATTCTAACCAAAAACTGTGTTTACATGCATAAATCTAATTTACACAGCGGGGCTGAGTCCCTGTAATGGAGGAGAGTTCCCACAACACAAGTAATTTGAGTACACGCACACATGCAGGGTCCAGATGTGCAGTAATAGTAGCAGCGATGTAAAAAAGGAAGCATACAGTAGGCCCTGAAACCACAATGTGCGCGCGCACACACACACACACACACAGAGCCATTGTCATTTACGCACATAGACTCACAGAGAGGACCATTGTCATGCATGCTGCTGGCTGTTTCACGGCAACTTAAAAAGATTAACGGGTGATCAGCATCAATTTACACTGAAGAATGGGAGTTTTGGGGGAGATGGGGGTCGGACGGGGGAGGGGGAGAAGAAAATGATCGAGAGAACGAAAACAAGCCTGGTGGAGAAATAAAAAGACAAATGCAGGAGACGAGAGTTTATCTTCTTTTTTTTTAATTCACAAAGTTTTGGTTCAACTGACATAAAAAAAGGAAATGAGCATTAATTTAAACATTTATCGTCACTTTTTTTCCCAAGCTTTATTTTCATTTTTAAATTGGAAAACAAACAAACACGACAAAACAAAAACATTTATCATCACTTTATTTTGACCCTTATACTCTCCTCCTCTTTCTCACCCCGAGTTACTATTGAAAGGAAAGGAAAGGAAAGGAAAGGAAAGAAAAGGGAAGGAAAGGAAAGGAAGAGCAGAAAAGTAAACAAAGCAAGACTGAAGAAACATAGAAAGGAGAAAGTGAATGATAGGAAAGGAATGCACTTAAGAATCAAAAGAATAGGAAAAGAAAGAAAATGAAACCAAGTCAGGGGAGAGAAGAAAAATAAAGAGAAAAAAATATTGAAAGGAAACCAAATAGGAGACCAAATAAAGGAAAGGACAGAGGAAGCAGGATGCAGGCAACATAGAAGGGAAAAAAAGGAGGATGAACTGAGCGCTCGACCCCTCAAGTGGCTTCAATTAAGAAAATTACAGAGAGATCGAAGGCGAAACCAGAGCTGTCAGCTGATTACAGGGCCAACCCTGTGCTGCAGACCCAGAAGTAACCCCAGCCTAAACCTGAACCCGGACCAGCCCGAGTCCCCCCTCTCGTTATTTTAGGCTCAGCATGCTCGGTGTGGAAACACTGAGTCTGCTGCTAACAGACCACATCCAACTCTCTCCGACTTCACTCATTTCTGCTGCTTTTATTTCAGTTTTATTTGCCCTAAATCATCCTCACGACGCCCTGAATGACACAGATCGCGTAGCCTCAGCTGGAGTTAGCTTCTATTAGCTTCTGATAGCTGACTTTAGATGGTTGATTTTAGTGTCTGATAGAAAAATTATTGTTTTTACTGTTTTGATGCTTAACTTGATTATATGTCATTATAATAACCATTACAGTTTTTTACAGACGCTAGGACACATGTCTCAATACTTAGGTCCCGTTTGCAAAACTCCTCACACAGTGAGCACAACAGAAGTCTATGTGGGCTAAACTGAGGACCAGTTATCATTGTTTTGGCACAAAATGCATTCAATGACTACATCTCTCAAATTTCATGAATCATCTTCTCACTCAGACACAACAACTGCCAAAAAGCTTTGTACGGACAGGACATTTTGCATGTGCTTACATACTGTTTTCAAAACTGTTAAACTCATGGTCAAAACAATAACACAATGCAAAACTTGAAAAGACAGCAAAATGCAACAGCAATATTTTAGTGAAACATATTTTAAATCTAAAAATGCAGTTTAACCAGCCACAGCTGATTCTCATTGTGGATGAACATCTACACAGGTGTTACTCCTTCAATTTTTCAACTCCTTCAATTCTGGCAGCCAGAAGATTCTTTCCTAGGTGTGTTGCCCTAGATGGCATAAGATGTGATGTGGATGAGAACCTGTGGCCAAATGGAGGAGACCGAGTAGATTAGCATTACTATTGTATGTGTATCAGTGGATGGTGTGTATACAAATTCTTGTATTTTGGGATTACTTAGTGCAAAAAAATAAAAATACATAAACATAAATACATGATGTCTGATTCATTCCAGTAACATATATTGAAATTATAAACAGAGATGTGTCCTTGTTTTACACAAGAAAACACTGTAATGCTACATGTTGTTAGTGTTTTTTAGGTCATTGTTTTGTGGGTGACAAAGTGTGTTTGTCGGCTGTCAACCTTTGCTAGTGTTCTGGAGGAATGAGTTTATTTGAGACCTGAATGAAGTGTTTTGGTAGTTGTAGTGCATTTTGAATGTGAAATAAACTGCTTTGCCAGGCTGAGGGTCAGTTAGGAGAAATGTGTGAAGAGTTTTGCAAAAGTGACCTAAGTATTGGGAAATGTGTCCTAGCGTCTGTAAAAAACTGTAATCAATGAGGGGTTTAAATGTGTGTCTGCTTTTAGGAGGGCGGCTGTGGCTCAAGTGGAGCGAGTCGTCTACCAAGTGGAAAGTCAGGGGGTTGATCCCCGAAGTTTGTATCTTTGGGCGAGATATTGAACCCCTGAAGCATCCAGTCTGAGTGTGTGTGTGTGTGTGTGTGTGTGTGTGTGTGTGTGTGTGTGTGTGTGTGTGTGTGTGTGTGTGTGTGTGAGATTGGGTGAATGAGAAGCGCTTTGGGTGCTCAGCTGAGTAGGAAGATGCTATATAAGTAACAGTCCATTCATCATTTTTCATAGACAGTCGTCCAGTTGTGTCAAACCCAGAACGTCCACAGAAGAGCGCAGAGCAGCGGCGAGGTCATCCTTAGACTGTGAAGTGAACAGAAACCATCAGAGAGATGACTAATCAGAGAAAAGAACACTGTGGTGTGCTCGGCACGATAAAGGAGTCCTGGAAGAATGACCCTGAAGACAATCACAAGGTCTTTTCTTCAGAATTATGTGAAGAGCCCTCTCCAGGAAGTAGACAGATCTTTGTCCATGTCTTTTATGAAGGGAAGTCTCCACCTAATAAAGTACAAAGGTGAAAACTAGTGACAAAATAAAACAAAAAGTTAAATAACTACATTTTCATGTTTGGGCCAGGCTGGCCGGTTCTTTCCCTCCTCTCCCTCTGGGTGGCTCTGGGAGGGATCATTTCAGGCTCTGCCTTTGGGCAGGTCTCATTCAGAGGCTGCTACGACCCAGCTATGGTGATGGATCTCTGCTTGATCGTTACCTCCACTCTGGGGAGCTTTATAGCCAGAAAATTCTTACCTGTGGAGGAGTTTCCAGTCACCGGTCAAGTCCAGCCCTTCATCCAGCACCACAAACTTTCCTTTCACCTGTAGACTCTGCCCGCCCTCTTGCAAGTACCATGATCATCGTCTGTCTTTGGACATCGGACGTCCGGCGCTCTCTTTTGTTCCTGGCCACCCGGCTCACTCATATTTACATCGCTTGTTGTAAATAAACTCCATAAATCTGCCTAAAGCCGTCTGGGTTTACTTCCTAGGTTCAGTTAAAAAAGAAAAAGAAAAAGAAAAGCGTCATGACACAAATAATTAAATAAATCTGTGGTGCTTACATCTCACCTTTAAAAAGCTAAGATGCCCAGATCAGCCGCTCAGGCTTCTCTGAACCAACAACAGCTGATAACCTGAAACATACATGAGGCAGGGCGATGCGTGAGAACATGCGGCGTCTACTCGGCCTCGCTTTACTGTTGATTACTGATTCTGTTTTTTAATGTGTCCAGAATGAATTCAGAAGTGCTCAGAGTTATGTTCTGCTCACATTCAGCCAAATGCAGCCAAGCTGACTGCACTCCACACTAATGACCCCAAAGTACTGTCGAGTTTTTGTAGGTAAAGGAAAAGGTAAAATTAAAATATTGACCAATGACAAAGAGATTTACCGGATCTCCAGCCAATCAAACTGTTTTTCATTCAGTGAAGACAAAACTAAAAGTAGAAAACAACAACAAAAACAGGAGAGAGCTGCAATAAAAGCACCACAAAGGAGGAAACACCATCTGTGGGGATGTCGGTGCCGTCCAGACATCAGACAAAGAAATCTCAACACAATGAAAATTTCATATCAGAAGATCCTGTTAGCTACTGGAAGCTACTGGAAGCTACTATAATCCTCAGTGGGTGTCCGATAGTTTTGTTCAAGCCCTGAAGTTAAAGCTGCAAGCCTGCACTTAAACCCCACATACATCAGATAACTGTGACTGAATTAAAAGTTTAAAAAAAAAGAAAAGCATTAATGTCCAAATATGTACGGACCTTCTTCTTTTTGTCTTATGGTGGAACCAAGTTCCTCAAAAGGTTTCTGTTTCTCGAGGAAAAGTCCCGCAGTGGAAACACACCTATTGTCTAGTTGTCGACTGACTCATCAGTCAGTCAGGATGTGACTAATCTGTAATCACGCACTTCTGCTTTATTACAGGGAGTGTGTTTTTCTGTTGTTGTTAGATTCTCCTTCAGCTGCATTTCAAGAGGCAGCGATGAAATGTGCTTAAAATTTTACACAAGCATCTACATTTTGTCTTAATTATACCTGTGACGTCCAAGTGTGTGCGAAAAAGTGTGTCTGACTGCTTTAGTTACCCTTTACTAATGGTGATAAACATATGAGTGGGTCTGTACGTACATTCAGTAATAATCCATATTATTCTAAACTGAGCAACGTTTTTACCACAACTGTATTTTAAATATCTTTGCACATTTATGTCAAATAAAAAGACTTTTACTCGTTACAAAAGTAGACACGTCTGTGTTATTGTACACGGATGTGCAAGACAAAGTCAGTATAACTCTATACAAGTACATATGGATATACATTAGACATAAAGTGACCACAAATAAATGAAAAAGAAAGCGGTAAAAAAATTACATAAAGGAATATAAAAGAATTACAAAGCAATTTAGAATATTTAAAAAGGATTTTAAGACACAAAATGATGTAAAAGATTACAGAGACACATTAAAAAATTATAAAAGATAAGAGCAAAGACACAGAAAACAACTCAAGGCAACTTGAAACAAGTAAAAATGACACACAACTGCAAAAAGGATTTAAACATCACAAAAAGCCTCCAAAAGACAGACGAGTCTTACCAACACTTACCAGGAGGAATAAAACGTTACAAAGCAACTTAAAATATATATGAATAGTTTTAAAACTCTAAAAGACCAGAAAAACAATTTTAAAATGATGAGAAGAGACATAAAAAACCGACAAAGCTATGAAATATATAAACGGACATCTAAAACTACACAATGATGTAAAAGATTACAAAATGTCTTAAAATGACAGCAAAGAGACAGAAAACAACTATAAAGCAAATTAAAAATAAACAGACAAAATAAAAAAACATGTAAAAGATTAAAAAATGATGACAGTTAAAAAATTAACAGACATGAAAACTAGGGGTGCAACGATATTCGTATCGATATTGAACCGTTCGATACAGTGCTTTCGGTTCGGTACGCATATGTATCGAACAATACAACATTTGTAATTTATTTTATCAACTTTCCTTCTGACGATGCTGTCTGTGTTGAGCGCTCAGTGAATCTGTGTTCGACTACTCCGCCTAGGCTGCACTGTCGAGCGCAGATCCACTGAGCGCTCAACACAGACAGCATAGTCAGAAGGAAGAGCGCAGGGCAAGCTAGCAAGACAGAAGTTAAGCTCGCCTTGCAACATGGACCTCCCCCACCCTCATTCAGATCTGGTGTTTGGAATTATTTTGGTTTTCATGTGACGTATGACCCTGAAGGTAAGCGAGTCATGGACTAAAGTAAAACAGTATGTTGGATGTGCCATGCAATGCTCAATTACATTGGTGTGAACTAGTGTGTTAGCGCAGTTAGCTCGTTAACGTGTTGGCCGTCTAGCCCCATGCACGGGGCGATCGGCGGTAGCTCGTTAACGGAGATTTGCCGTGTTGTGGTGTTAAGGTCATTTCAACGAGATTAACCTGAAAGCACTAGTGGGAACACAACGAGTATGACTGCACATTTACTCCGACATCATCCTAGTGCAAAGACAAAAACAACAAGCATGCTACTAACTTTAGCCGAGTCATTTAGACAGCTGTTAGCACATGATTCTCCTTATGCTGCTGAGAATATAGCCCAGAAGAAGCGGATAGTATAGCTTTTATTTTGGAAAGAGACATTTCTCTGTAATAAACTCTCTTTTCCAAAGATGAGTGATTCCTCAATCAGATACAGGGCTTGCAATATCGCTAGCCCGACGTCCCGGAGCTAGTGATTTTTTCAGGCGGCTACCAAAATCTATCTCTTCCCTGCCCGTCGGGCTATTGTAGGAAAAATATATGTCAATGCTTTTGCATTCTTTCAGAAATGTAGCTGGGTAATTATGTCATTGGCATCGGTGAGCCACTGTCAATATGTGACATATTGAAGTCGCGTTTGAATTTGCGCTTGTTTTTTTGCTTTCACTTTGCAATCGTGCGAACTGTGTATAGAGAGCGACAGCACTGATCTGTGAGTGATGATAATTTGTGCACCAATTCCTCTGACATCGTCTTATTAATCGTTAGCTTACTATGCAAACATGACAAGTGAAATCTCCCGCAGCTTAAACATGTGAGAGGTTGATCGCGCAGAGAATCGCTGAGCTTATGTGAGTGCGTGTGTAAAAGCAGCAGGAGAAGTTATGACAAATCAGACTATAAGGCAAAAAGAAAGTGCAGCTTTATGGTTTCATGGACAAAAGAATTTCTGTGGCTGCAATATGACGAGCTAAATAACCAGGGCTGCACATAAGTGGTCCGCAGGTGCGCATTCGCTGTCAAAATAAAAAACACACACAAGGGTTAGGGTTAAATTTAAAAACTGTACTTTTGAGTTAAAATATATATTTATAATTTTAATAAATGACAAATTAAAAAGGCATGAACATTTTTTTGTATCGAAAAAATATCGAACCGTGACACCAAAGTATCGAACCGAACCGTGAATTTTGTGTATCGTTGCACCCCTAATGAAAACGGTTACAAAACAGAAGATTTAGAACCACAAAATGATTGAAAACATTACAAAGAGCCTTTAAATGATGACAGAATCTTAAGATGACATCATAAAGACATAAAGCAACTAAAAAGAGACTTAACTACAAAAGACACGAAAGCATCAAGAAATGGGAGACACAAATTAGAAAGACCCCTGAAATTACGACAGAGAGACTTAAAACAACTAAAAGCACGTTTATAAGAAAAGCTGCTGGTTTGATTCCTGTTGCATGCATGAAGGCCATGCAGCGTAACGCTCAGGCGCTGCCAGCTGTGGCGACGCCTGTGGTAAGGCAGCAGCTGAAAGTAGCTTACTTTAAAAGACTTAAAATATCTATAAAGAGACAGAAATCAGCAGAAGCAACTTAAAACAGCTAAACAGAGACTTTAATTAACGCTCTTGATTTAATTCTGTCTCCTCTGTGAGACTCTGGGGGGTCCTTTTCACACCTGTGCTCAGAGGCTTCATGATCATGTGTGATAGAGAAAAAGAAATCACACTAAGAGCTTAAAATACTAGGGGTGCAACGATACACAAAATTCACGGTTCGGTTCGATACTTTGGTGTCACGGTTCGATATTTTTTCGATACAAAAAAATGTTCATGCCTTTTTAATTTGTCATTTATTAAAATTATAAATATATATTTTAACTCAAAAGTACAGTTTTTAAATTTAACCCTAACCCTTGTGCGTGTTTTTTATTTTGACAGCGAATGCGCACCTGCGGACCACTGATGTGCAGCCCTGGTTATTTAGCTCGTCATATTGCAGCCACAGAAATTCTTTTGTCCATGAAACCATAAAGCTGCACTTTCTTTTTGCCTTATAGTCTGATTTGTCATAACTTCTCCTGCTGCTTTTACACACGCACTCACATAAGCTCAGCGATTCTCTGTGATCAACCTCTCACATGTTTAAGCTGCGGGAGATTTCACTTGTCATGTTTGCATAGTAAGCTAACGATTAATAAGACGATGTCAGAGGAATTGGTGCACAAATTATCATCACTCACAGATCAGTGCTGTCGCTCTCTATACACAGTTCGCACGATTGCAAAGTGAAAGCAAAAAAACAAGCGCAAATTCAAACGCGACTTCAATATGTCACATATTGACAGTGGCTCACCGATGCCAATGACATAATTACCCAGCTACATTTCTGAAAGAATGCAAAAGCATTGACATATATTTTTCCTACAATAGCCCGACGGGCAGGGAAGAGATAGATTTTGGTAGCCGCCTGAAAAAATCACTAGCTCCGGGACGTCGGGCTAGCGATATTGCAAGCCCTGTATCTGATTGAGGAATCACTCATCTTTGGAAAAGAGAGTTTATTACAGAGAAATGTCTCTTTCCAAAATAAAAGCTATACTATCCGCTTCTTCTGGGCTATATTCTCAGCAGCATAAGGAGAATCATGTGCTAACAGCTGTCTAAATGACTCGGCTAAAGTTAGTAGCATGCTTGTTGTTTTTGTCTTTGCACTAGGATGATGTCGGAGTAAATGTGCAGTCATATTCGTTGTGTTCCCACTAGTGCTTTCAGGTTAATCTCGTTGAAAAGACCTTAACGCCACAACACGGCAAATCTCCGTTAACGAGCTACCGCCGATCGCTCCGTGCATGGGGCTAGACGGCCAACACGTTAACGAGCTAACTGCGCTAACACACTAGTTCCCACCCATGTAATTGAGCATTGAGTGGCACATCCAACATACTGTTTTACTTTAGTCCATGACTCGCTTACCTTCAGGGTCATACGTCACATGAAAACCAAAATAATTCCAAACGCCAGATCTGAATGAGAGTGGGGGAGGTCCATGTTGCTGAGAGCTTAACTTCTGTCTCGCTAGCTTGCCCTGCGCTCTTCCTTCTGACTATGCTGTCTGTGTGGAGCGCTCAGTGGATCTGCGCTCGACAGTGCAGCCTAGGCGGAGTAGTCGAACGCAGATTCACTGAGCGCTCAACACAGACAGCATCGTCAGAAGGAAAGTTGATAAAATAAATTACAAATGTTGTATTGTTCGATACATATGCGTACCGAACCGAAAGCACTGTATCGAACGGTTCAATATCGATACGAATATCGTTGCACCCCTATAAAATACCATCTTATTTCTTTTCTCGCGAGTGTTTTTTTTGATTTGCCAAAGATTTTACACCCTTCCTGACTCTACCTTCCTTATTTATCCGGCCTCGGGAGGAAACTGGCTTGTGGGTGACGATCCACGAGCAGCAGTGTGACTTCATGCTGAGAAAAAGCTCTACAGATGTGATGTTTGCTTTGAGGGTGTGTTGATGGAGTGTAGAGCTGGTCAGAAGGAGCTTTACTGTGTCTTTGTGGATTGAGAGAAAGATATGATATTGGTACCAAGAGAGGAAGTGTGGTGTTGCGTGAGGAAATCAGGACGTGTATGAGGACAGGGAGACTGTGGTGAGCTGTGAGAGGTAGGAGTGGCACATGGGCTCAAGGTGGGGGTGGGATTACATCAGGGATGGGCTTTGAGCCCCTTCTTGTTTGGGGTGGTGATGGACAGGATGACAGATGATATCAGGAAGGAGTCTCTGTGGACGATCGTGTTTGCAGATGACTCTGTGATCTGTGGTGAGAATATGGAGCAGGTGGAGGAGAGGCTGGAGATGTGGAGGCATGAACTGAAGAGAAGAGCAGAAGCAACACAGATACATGTGTTTACATATCCGGGAGTGCCCATCCAAAGCTGGGGGGGTGAGAAAGCAGGCAGGGTGGAGATGAGTGTCAGGGGTGATTTTGACACAAGAGTGAAAGCGTAGTGAGACCTGGTTGGGAGAACAGAATTGGAAAAGAAAGAATCTGAGGGACAGGTCAGACAAAGACAGGTTGGACATGTGTGAGAAGGGAAGACCGATGTGCTGGACAAAGTTCGTTGAAGGCAGGAAGGAAAAGGAAGACCACAGAGACGATTCCTGGTGGTGAAGGAGGACAGGCAGAGGTTGGTGTGGCAGACGTGAGCTGGAGGCAGGTGATCTGCTGTGCCGGGCTTTACAGGGTTAAACTTTTTTATTGTTATTTTTCAGTATCTCTCGATGACTCAACACCTGTTGGGAGACGCAGCAGCAATTTTATCATCAGGCACAATGAAATCTCCTGAATGTGTTGCTCAGTTTGTGCGTCTCTCTCTCCATCAGATCGCTCTGCTTCGGTTTCTTCTCACTGCTCTGCTTCTTCCCTCCCTCATTCACACGTCTCAGTTTCTCATTTGTGTTTCTTTATCCCTCTCGTCTCCATGTGTCTTTACACCATCTCTCTTCACTCCCCCATCCCCCCTTTTATTTTGATATGCATCTCCTCACCCCCTCTTTCTCTCTCTTATACATTTGCAGGCTATACATTTCCACCGCACCTCTCTATAGGGCTCTCTCTCACACACAGCACTTATATGTCTCTCTCTCAGTTTCTCTCTCCACATCTGGTTTTGGGAGGAGAAAAACAGCAGATTAAGGAGTTGGACTGAACCATGAGAGGCTTTTCGGAGGGGGTACAACAGCTGGTTTTCAATTAAAAAGACAGCGCGCTCACTGTCCCATTCCTCTCAACGATGCTCGTTTCCTCTCCGCGTTAGCTAACGTCCTCAGAGGAGCACCGAGCCTTTGATAAGCAGATTAATCTATTGATAATTGGTTTAAATGACCGCTTCTAACTGGCCGTATCCCCTCCCAGCTCAGCGCAGAGTGGTACGCTCCAGCTGGGGGGCTGTCTGTGGTGGAGTAGGGGCAGACCGAGCCGAGCCAAGCCGAGGCAGGCTGTGTGTGAATGGGAGACCTCGCCGCGCTCCTGCGCTCTGTGATCTCTGCTCTCTGGATTATTCCTCACTTTTTAAAAACCCGCAGGATTTTGTGGTGACCTGTGCGGGCTCCTCTTGCTGCCTCCAGCTGAGCTTACCTCACTCAGGTTTTATGTGAGGAGAAGAAGAAGAAAGGCAGCAGAAGCGCGTGGGACTGTGTGGATTTAAATAACTGATCGGACTTTTCTGCGCGTCCCTGTGCAGGTAGGTCTGAGGGGTTCCGGAGGGAGTAGGTGGTGTTTGGAGGTGGAGAGGCCGGTGATGTTCTCCGGGTCCGGGCGGCAGATATGGGGGTATCGGGGTGGTGGCGGTTGTGGAGAGGGGTGTATGAGTGTGTGGATGTTTCAGGGGGAAAACGCCTCGCTTGCCCTCCGCATCACCGCTCATCAGCTGCTCCTGCTGCCTGCTTTTCCCCCTTTTCTTTATTTTTTACGCGTGGAAATTTCCTCCTTCTCAATGCTGCGAGTGGGGATGAAGGAGTGGGACTTGGGGGTTGGTTGATACCACAGGTAGGGGCTGCTTTCGCCCTCGGGGTTCGGCCTGTGTTACGGCACCAAGCGGACCGCTTCCCTCTGCGTTTTTCCTCCATTTTAAAGTGCGGAGTTCGGTGCGTAAAAGAGGCGATTTTGAGCTGCAAGTGTGTGTTTTTCTGTGTGTGGTGAAGGGGAGAGTGGTGGGGGAGGCTGAGGAGGAGGAGGAGGGGGTCTGGGAGGTAGCACAGCTCCAGACGCCGATCCATTAAGGAAGAACAAAGGGGGGGAAGGCGGCAGAAAAACGTTCAAAACCGCAGCCGAAACCCCGGAAACGCGTCCGATGGTCGCCCCGAACTCTGCGGACGAACCGCCGGCTGCTGCCGAGATCCACGCACCAAATTCGGATTTGTGTTTTTCTGAATCCGCCTTCATCCGACTGCCCATGTGCCGAAGAGCAGCCTCGATCTTCTGGATCAGCCCCCAGCTCTGCTCACGGAACCGAGACCGGCACATTTCTGATCCCGGTTCGGCGAGTTCAGGGTCGGGATTTATTTCAGAGCCGCGATCGTGATGATCTCATTGTGATCGATGTTCTTCCTGACACACTCAAGTCCCACCAGGCTGAAGGTTATCAATCAGAATCCCGACCGAACAGACCGCGCTGATCCTCAAGTAACGTTTGGATCACAGTCCCGGTAAAGGATTGCTGATGTGTTTACAAGTCGATCAATGATGTGATCAGTTTAACAACAAACAGTCCAAATCAGGTTTTCAGGACCAAACGGCCCCAAATAGCGAAAAAATGAGTCGATAACAAAAAGAATGAGTTATTAAAAACGGATTAAAACATAAATTTGCTGCAGAAGAAGAAGAGAAATCAACCTGCACATCAATAATCACACGATCAATAAGTGATGTGATGGGCTGTATGATAATGACTGATTGAATGTAAATGGTGCCAGGAGTAGCAGCAAGTCTCCCCCACATGTGTCCTTACCAAACAGATGTTCAGCTAAACACTGATCCTGTGATCAATAATCTGATCGATGGCACGGGTCAGATTCAGATCAATAATAAAGGAGACAAATTTGAGATTAAATAATGACTCCAAACCTACGTGAAGAAAAGTGCAAAAGCTGATCAGAGATGACGGTGGATTGAGCGCTTTGATCATCAGTTAATCGCATCGATTGATCATTTTAAGCAAACAAACACAAAGAGCTTCTGTTTGAACCGTCGTTCAAGAAGTCGTCTCAGGAGTTTCTTCAGCTTTATGGTGTGTTTTTTCTAACATGTTCCCCATTTCACCAGGACAACAACCAGTTGATTAACCAATATCCCAGATAAACGCATTATCTGCAAAGAGTGAGCTTCAGAAACTTTTCCAGAGAGACATGGATCAGATAACGGCAGCGCACAGAAAATCAAATGGAGATCTCAAATGAATCGTATAAAAAAGTTACGTTTGAATCAAATATAAAAAGTAACGAGAAAAAAAACAGCTTTAAAGTCCAAACAGCAGATGAATAAAAGCCAAGAAGGTGATGATGACCGCAGCGTGTCCCAGAGTTGAAGATTTTCCATAAATCTGGTCAGAGCTGTAACGACTAGTCCATAAATTTTTAAGGTGATTGGAAAAGAAATGAATCTCCGGTTGTTTTGGTAACAGATTTGACATTTTAAGTTTAACAAAAGTCACGGTTCCATTTGCAGTTTGACTCAAATTAGTGTATTAGTCCTGCCAGGGCTTCAGTCTGCTGGTCCCTCATTATTCCTTCATTACTCTAGACTTAATATGTTTTCCAATGGAGATCTGCATTGACTTTTTCTATGATTTGGAATCTGGCACTTTGGTCTAGAACCTGACCAAGATGAGATGTTTGGTATCAGAACCAATTTTTGTGAGTTAAAAAAATATATTTGATTTCAATATTTCATCTGATTGTGTACACGGGTCACATTTATCTGCTTTTCCATTCACACTATTTGGAATTTTAAGGAATGGAACTGTTTCACTTCACACTGTTTGTCTACATTGTGTGAAACAGCTGTGTTGCCAGTGGCTTTGCAGCAACATGTTCCCCTCCAGTCCAGCAGGTGGCAGTAATCAGGATTGGATTGCTTTTTGCAGATGAGCTCATTGAGCCAATGCTGGAAAATAGACCCTGTGCACGAGAAAATGCTAACTTCCTGGTTTGAGACCGGATGTGGGGTTGTACATTTCCCGTAGCTTTACTTTGCGGTCAATCGCTACTGCGAAGATATACTCAAAAACGGAAAGATCGCATTAAGTTACAAAGAGCAGAAGGTGGGAACACTCACCGCTGCTGTGTCATAAAAAAATCTAATGATCAATTTTGACGTTTAAAGCGTTTAGATCGATCAGTTGTTTACATCACTCAACACAAGCAGAACTGCATCACTGCAGCAGAAGACACATCGTCCACATTCAGAAGCACATCTCTGTATAGTGACTGGTCTTATGATCTAAACAGGCCAATGTTCAGCATTCAAACTACAGGTGAAGAATAGTCAAACCAGATGTTTCCCCGTTATGTCGAGATCAGCTAGTCCAGTACACACACACACAGCATGTTAACAAACCGTGAAAAAAGCCACACAAAAAAATGAATGACTGCTGGTAACGGTTTCTATACATTAGTATTTACGAAGGTATGTTGTGACTTACCTTCAAAATTACAGCGGTCCCTCGCTATAACGCGGTTCACCTTTCACCTCGCTGTTTCACAGATTTTTTAGCTCAAGTTTGCATGCTTATTTTTACGTCACATTGTGTCCTGCGCCCTGATCGTTGCAGACGATCTCCTCCATGACGTCTCTTCTGTACAGCATAGAATCGCTGCATCGATCGCTCGCAGTGTGACTCTGAAGTGCAGTACTGTATGTCCACGATGTCCATGAAACGTTTTGCACCATCAAAAAATAAAATTGGCTACTTGATTTCACCTCTCGCTGGTTATTTTTAGAACCTAACACCCGTGATAAACGAGGGACCGCTGAGAAATATAACATTTGAATCCAGTTTCTCTTTTGCTCTGAGGCGCGGGGAAAAAATATCGACAAGTCGATGAACATCATTTACAGATATATTGGGCAAATGCCCAAGACATCTATAGAAATGTAAATCACCGCTTGATTCATTCATTTGCTTAACTTGTTTTGGGCCATAAACAAGGCGCGAATAGGACACCGGAAACAAAGCTCCCCACAGGAGTTTCCGCGCCGGAAGTAGCATATGCTAACGTGCATATAGTCTATAGACTAGCAGTGACAGAAAAGCGGATTCCCGACTGCTCTGAACATCGTACTCGTTGATTTTTCGTTACATGCTCATGAAGAACGGGTGCAGCCCCTCAGCTGGCTTTTGGAAGTTGACCAATCAGAAGAAACTGGGCTTTTAGAATGGAGGGGAGGTTAAAAAGACAGGAATTAAACTGGCTGGCTATCTTGCTGCTGCTCCGATCTCAATCTCACTGTCTGAGTAGTTTCTGTAAAGTATTTTTCAGTTGTTTTCAAAAATGGTCCTCTGAGAAACATCACTCAGCTGATCTCCATCATCACGCTCTATTCAGCAAATGCTCACAGCTGCCCAACCCAACGAAGGACCTCAATAAGAACTGATGATGAATTTTAAGTACTGGAGTAATCACTAAGTTAAAGCACTTGTTAGCATGTTACTGTGGCCAGAAGCAGCAATGATGAATCTAGAAGCGAGGAGGAAGCTGCAAAGGTAAAAGAAGAACGCACAGCTTAGCTCAGAGAGTAGATATGACCGTGCAAACCGCAGGAACACGCAAAGAAGTTCTAAAACATAAACGTGGATCAGATCCATGTGCCTATCGCACTTCACTTAGTTCAGCAGAACTAATGACATTCCCATCAGCCTCAGCTCCACTTTATGTTTAGCGCCATTTTACAGATGTCCTCCATTTTTTTTAATCTATATGCAGCCTGTAGTTTTACTCGCCATCCAAATAACTCCAAACTCTTGCTCTCTATCAAACGGTGACTCACTGCAGCGCTGGACAAACGTCTACGTCTACTTGTGAAAGACGTTCATGTCGAGGCAGGTGGGGATTTTAATGATTCCTGCAGCTGCTTTCACTCACAGAGGGGCGGGAAACATGCCTCTTTGGAGCAAAACAAATGACTTTAAAACGAGGCAAAGACACCACGGAGTAAATCAGACTGTTATAACTCGCTATTGCAGCTCATTAATTCTTGTTCTCAGCCTTTTTGAGATGAAACACTTTTTAAAATAAACACTGGGCTGGAACAGCTCGAATTATTTGATTAGATTCTTTAGCTCGTCACTAAAATCAGCTTTTATTGTGCTTAAAGCAGGTTCTGTGTAACAAATAAAACTTTTTTTTAGCTGAGTTATTTGGTGTAAAATGAGAAAACATGGGACAACATCCTGGTGTTTAAGGTGATGGTCCAGTATCAACATGAAGCTTAACAAAAAACAAGCCAACAACTAATTGTTGTGGCATGTTTTGTGCAAAAAGACTTAATTGTGTATTCATTTAGTAAAAATCACTCTAAATGCCACTCTGCTCTTAATAATACAGCCCAGTACTGTGAGCTGAGTCATAGTTTTGGGATGGTAATGGCATAAAATGTCCGAAAGGCACCAAATGTTTGTTTTTCCTGAATCATTCACACAAAATGCGGAAGCAGAAACATTGGAAGTAAAACTTTAATGTTCCTTACAGGTGCGTGTAGATGGAGCACAGCTGGATGCAGCTGCACGAATGCCAAACGACTCCAGATCCTCTGGAGGAAACGTGCTTTTCACATTTCGCTCGGCCTCTCTGTTACTGTAACGTCCTCTTTGTGATTGTAATACATCTCGTAAAGTTGCAGTTTTCCTGCTGTGAAGCTGCAACATGTTTCCAGACCGAGCTTCACTTTCCTGCCTGCTGCTTTATCTCGGCATCACTTTTTCCATTTGTGTGTGTGTGTGTCCAGTCAGCAGGCACCTCTGGAGCTAATCTACCTTCGCTTTGGGATACAGTTCAGCTCCAGAGGGAGTTGAACTACCAACCCTGGAGCCTATAAGACACGCACAGAGTGCAGTACAAATGTGTGTGCGCTTTTGAAAGTCCATAGCAGGTTTCATTTTCAAGTTGGCGTCTCAGGAATGCAATAGGAGATGATATGTTGGACTTGTTGCAATTTTTATCTGTTTAGTTAACATCATGTTCATTTTTTTCCACTGAGATAATATTTTAATGCAAAAAATAAGGTTTCGATGTTCACTCACGAGGAGGTCTGCTGCCCTAACTGCTCTGAAATGATTACATGTTGTTCCATGCTGTAACATGCCAGCTGTACCCGGATCAGTTTGCACTGGAGATAATTTTTGTTCATTTATTTAAAGGTTTGTTTTTGTAATTCCTCTCAGTCAGGTTTAGACAAAAACGTCCAACACCAGGGGGCGGTGTTTTCAGACGTACGCTGATCTTTTTAACGTTTCTTTATTATTTTTTTACTCTAATTTCCTCATCAGGTTTGTCTTTTGGGGGCTCCAGTTAGGGCTGGGCGATATGGCCTAAAAGTCATATCGCGATATAATTTGAAGCATGTGCGGTAACGATATATATCGCGATATATTCTTTTCTTCTGTATAACGTATTTCCCACACTATAAGCACACTTAAAATCCTTTAATTTTCTGAAAAATCGAGAGTGTGCCCTTATGTATGAATTCTGGTTGTGCTTACTGACCGCGAACTGATTTGGGCAGAAATCTGTTAAAAAATGTTTTAGTACAACGTTGGTAAGCCGCACTGCTCGATGGATTGTCAGAGCATTACGGCTGCCGTAGTGAGGAGCTTCGCGGAGTAATCTGGGTCCAAAACTCCGTCCGCTTCAGGTCCCAAAGTCAAACGAACACTGAGAGTTAAAAACGGTCTAAATTCTTTCATCTTTAATTAAATCATCAGCATTGCTGCTTTATCAGGTGTAACAATTAAGTTTAACATCCAGGCATCCATGAAAACAGAAGTTATTAAATTTAACAGAGTTAGAAGTTAACAGGAAGTTAGCTCGCTAGTTTCCACCTAAACATTTCATACCATGTTCTGACTGAGAGATTTTTGAAACTAATTCAAACGTACAGCTCTGCTACCACTTCCAATATAAATGAAGACCAAAAACTAAACAGCAGTGGCATTTGTAGGGTTACTGAAGTTGGACTACCTGGTATATAATGTTGTGCTACGTGATTGCTAGCGACACAGCTATGTTAGCATAACATTAGCACAGTGAAGCTGGAGGATGAAGCTAACTTTTTTCCACTCAATAAAAGTTAACATGAGGGATTCTGGTGGTCAGGGACAAATGCAATCACATAGCAGGATGCTGTACACGGGCCAAACTTCAGTCAGGAGAACAACTGAGAGCATTCATCCACAATACGAGGTTAGTTATTAATATACTGCAACAACATGGGACTAGAACAGCTGCGAGAGAATTCAACATTAATGAATCAATGTTACGGAAGTGGAGGAAGCACAGTTTTTGGCTTTCCCCATATTTCAAAAGTGCTTCATCTCTTTGCTATGACTGTCGCCCGGAATAATTTGCAGATGATAATGGTTTTAGCCGCTGCGAAACAGGTGCAGCTTAATGACATCATCAACATGCACTGTCGCGATAGAGTGGTATAGTCAAAATCTCTATCGCTGGCCAAATTTATATAGTTTCTATCGTATATCGTTTATATTGCCCACACCTAGCTCCAGTTATAAGTAAGAAAGTGCTGTTAATGACTTGCTGGGCTGACCTGTGCCACCTTATGGTAGAAACCGGTATTACACAAAAGTACAGCCAGGCCCAAGTTCAGCTTTAGCTGATAGCGCTTCATCACCACACACAGATGTCATCGTTTCTTCACATAGTGATTACACTGTTAGTTACATTTGGAAGGTTTTACACTATTTTCAAACACGGCGCTACCACTCTTGACTGGCATCTAATCTCATCATGCCAGTCATGCTTTACTGGACAGATGTTTTCAGTTTTTAATGTTTTATGACTGTCAAACAGCTTCTAGGTGTGTTATTGGCAGAGTTATGGTTTTGCATCTTACCTGGAAAGATGCATCCTTCAAAAACAGAAACAGTTACAAAATTTATGATTGAATGACAACTTGAACATCTGAAAATCATTCCTAAAAAGCAAATGCAGTTACTTCCTAAAGGGATTATTTAAGTAAACTACTCATGACTTTATCTTCTGCAAATATTTTATTTACAAAGTCATAAAGCATAAAGCTGGGTCTTCACAGAGACTCTTATCCCGTGGTTCGAAGGACTCCAACTCCACCCTTTTGGACTGCAGCCACTGATCATGGTCTTTGTCCTGCTTGCACAGTTCTCCACCTGCTGAGGGTTCTCCTTGGAGTGGAGCTCCAGCTCACAGCGGAAGGAGCGGAAGGAGGACTTCTCCCATCAGCTGCAGTAGAAAGGGTGGAGCTGGAGTCCATGGAGGATTGCTACAACAGTGAACTAAGCAGTGACCAAGTCATCTACTGATAAATTAATCAGAGGTGGCGATTCGCTGCAAACATAGTAAACTGGTAAAAGTCTCAGTCTGAGGGGCTGGTTTGACTCGTTTCGTGGATAAACTGCATAATTTCTGTTATTCTAACATTTTTAAGGCAAAACATTTAATTGATTAACTGAAGAAATAACTTGCCATCTTAGTGATGTTGATTCTGGCTGCTGGCCTAAAATCACTGTTCAAGTGAAGAGGTCAGAGGTCACAGCTGTCTGCCTCCGCAGGAGGACTGCTTTTGGTCTGGCTCGTTCACGCAGTATTTAGTCATGATTAAATCTGTTTGAAAGGACGTCACAGACACGGCTGCCTTTGAACGCGTTTGCGGCGAGTCGTATTTTGCATCGGTCGTCTCACGTTCTTTGTGGAAACATTTGCGTCTGTCTGTTTGGTTGAGCTCCCAGTTACTGGCTGCAATCTGCAGTGATTTGTTGTCCAGTGTTTGAGTGCTGCCATAGCCGTGGAGTGGAATGAAGACGGACGCCGAGTCGGCACTTCATTAAAAAAGCGTAAATATTTGGATCGTTACTTGACGCGCAGCTGTAGTCCTTCAGGTGAAGGGCTGTTTTTATCCTGCTATTGGAAATCCATCAGTGTGTCTTATTATGGAGCATTGATTTGATATGAGTGTGTCTGTGTGTGTGTATTTGACCTCTTGTGCGTTCTTAATTATCCTTTTGTCGAAATCAGGTCACAGTGTCACCTGCAGCGGTGTGTTTTTGTGTGTGTTAGACATCAGAGCGGGCAGACGTGTGCAAATTAATCCAGAGCGCTTTGTCTCCCTGTAACACACGCCATTGTTTGTTAATGTACAATTTGAGTCTAAAAACTCGCACTCTGTCACATTGAGTCATTGGCAGAGTCAGCGCTGAGAGAACGCTGAGTCAGCAGAGCGAGACGGACCCTGATATGATATTTCTGCCGGCAGCGTTTCACCTCTGACTCTGTCTGTGAAGACGTTTTACAGCCAGACCAGCCGGTCCTGCTGCTGCGATGACGTCATCTTTCTGTGCACCAGCGTGTACTTCAAACTGATTCTATCTGAAACCTCAGTTTCAGATCCTCCCCAGTACCCGTCCTAATGAGATAAACATATCAAAGTTAGTCGGCCTCTTATGTTCCAGTCGTGGATGCTCATACTAAGCATGACCAGAGTCTCAAATAAATGAGATCAGTGTACGTACGCCTAATCCCAGAATGTTCTTACTGCTGTTACCAAGAGCTTTTTTCTATTCTTGGGAATATATGATGTCATAGATAGAGGATTTCCTTATCATCGTCATCTCAGCACAGTGGCCCCGCCCACCTGCTGTTCAAACCTTCTGTTTAGGTGAAGGTTGGCTTAAAGGGACGGCAGAGCTGCTAATCTCATCGTACTGAAGCTGGTGTTAAATTGCTAAAATGTATTTTTACACCTTTTTCTTGACGAAAACTAAATAAAAAATTTTAGTTTTCACAAATATGTATGTTAACACATATAATTAAGTCCATCAAGGATTTTTAACAGTGAGGGCATGACGGTGCACTTTTAGTCCCGCCCCCTCACAGCTACAATACCGTGGGTTTGAATCCAGCGGCCTGCTGGGGCCTTTCTGTGTGCAGTGGGTACGTTCCCCCCGTGTATGCATGAACTCCAGCTTCCTCCCACAGTCCAAAGACGTACGCATCAGGTTATTTGGTGATTCTAAATTGGTTGTAGGTGTGAAACTGAGAGTGAATGGTTGTCTTTTATTCTGTCTCAGCCTTGTGGCAGACTGGCAGCCTATCAGGATGTGCCCTGCCTCTCGCCTTGTGACGGCACAGTCATAACTCTGAAGTGGAAAAGAGGTGGATGGATTTTAAACTCACTCCCACAAAGGATAACAAGAAGTCAGAAGCAAACGCACAACAGAAGCTTCCGTGTGTGTAAATAGGGAACTCGTTGAAGTGCCTATAGGATTTCTTTGTGGCTTGCTTCATGCCTTAAACCAAAATAAATGCTGTATAGGGTCCCATTCATGCTGGAGTGCCTCCTGTGGAACAGGAAGTCCACAGAATGGCAGTTCTTGAAGTAGCGGTGTTGTTTGGGGAGGGCGACTGAAAGGTAGAGAAGCTGAAATGGCTTGTTGCAGACAGAGGATGGATTCAGGAGCAGCAGAGCGGTGTAGGATGAAGAAAGGCTGCTTAGAACTGCTGCAGCCGAGTCGAAGAATAAAACACACGGAGCCTTTTTAAAGTGTCGAAGGAAAAAAAATACTTATGAAGTCGTAAAAGTCTGATGCATTACTCATGAATTTGTTAGATTATCAGTCCTGATACACTGGCAGCTTTTCATGCAGCAGGTGTATTTTAACTGCTTTATAATCAGTTAGTTAGTTTAGTCCAAGGTTTTACAGCCTCAGGGCCGGCTCAGTGTTGACTTTGGCTCCTGGAGTCGATTCACTTTTCCTCACATAGCGTTTAGCACCTCTCCGCTGAAGAGCAGCAGCTTGCTCACTGAAATCCTCTTTCCTGTCTGTTTGAACACGGACGTGAACGCAGCCACGATTTAAACAGAGCAGTTCACTTGTTTCTGGAACCGTCTCACTCCTTCGGATGGCAACGTGAAAGATTTACGACAGAAACGTTAACGTCACCTGACGACGAGCCACCGGCCATCCACGCTGCTGCCTGCGCCTGTTTTTAATGCTGATTGTCTAATATTTTGTGGTAATGTGTAGATGAGTGTAGTTAGTTCATCAGTTTCCTCCTAGAGCCACCAGCTTCATTAGAGACGGATGCTAAGAGCTTCTTTTTGTGCAGCAGTTCAGACAAATGTGCTGAGGACGAGGAGGAAGCTGCAGGCTGTGATTTCACAAACGCTGCAGACGCATTAAACACAAATTACTTGAATTGTTAGTCATCATTTAGTTTTATAGTTGTTGCTGTTTGAAAATGTTCATAAACATTTTTATCATAGTTTTTATTGACCAAAGTCGCTCAATTCCACAGCCTAACTGGAACAACAGGGATAGATTTTCTCTAATTAGTCTGCAAATAGTGCAAAGTGACCCTGTCAGTGAGCTCTGCACAAGTTTGATGGTTTGTACAATAACTTCATGAGCTATTCATGATCTCATGCTCCGTTTTGAAGGCTTGTAGTATAAACTTGTGCTCGGCCTCTTTGTGTCGTGTCAGCTTTTCAACAGCTGAGAAGAACATTTATTTGTCTTGATAAAAAGAAGCGAACCTGCAGCTGAACGGTGTTAAAATACGTGTCGGTCTCTAATCTGCTCGCGAGGAATTTAGTTTATATAAGAAGTACACACCCTGTTCTAATCAATGAATTGTAAATCTAAACTGTGTTTGAATAAAGGAGCCGTTGTCCACACCGGGCTAAATCCGATTGCCAAACATTGGAATATTTGGAGTATTTGTGTTTGTCACATCTGGTCTTTCACCATCAGGAGGGTTTCACTTCACTTCATTTCACTGCTATCAGATCTGACACAACAAGGCACGATTCATAGGCAGCCTCTTATCCGATGTGATGGCTTCACCGGTCTAAAACACATACTGGTGTCCTTGTTAGAACCCCGTGTTCCCAGACCCGCAAACATTCAACCTGAACCCGATCCTTCCCTAAACTCTGAAACCATTTAAATAGTGCCCACTTTCCACTCGTGCCCTGATGACAGGACTAAAATGGACAAGGGTCCTCACAAAGCTAGGCACACAATTACAAACGCACACTCTCAGGATGAGCTGAGGAACAGGCAGGAAACAATCAGCTGAGGCTATTGGTTTCCTCCCTCGATGCCTCCTGACCTCTAGCAGCTGGATGTGTGCGGTCATGTGTGATTTGGCCTTAGAGAGGCCAGGGTCAAAGACATACATGTGACTTTCTGTCCGTGTGTGTGTGTGTGTTTGTAGCCGTATGTACATTTACTCATGTTCTTTACTTAAGTCCTAATGACCTTTTCGTGTTTCTCTTTCACATTTAGCTTCAGCTGCATTTGTCCGACTGCTTCTACTCTCCAAACCATCTCACACTGACGCATTTAAAACAGAGTGAAACACTCAAAACAAGCAGAAGTGAAAGTGAGAAATTAAAGTGTTTTGAGCAGTTCTCGTGTAAAAATGTTCCACATTATGATTTCAACATCTCATGTGTTCATTTCCAGTTTTGATAAGTTTCACACAGTTGTGAAAGAGGCTCTTTGAACTCTTGGAAGCTGATTCAGGTTAAAAAAAATGTACAAAAATTTTAAAGGAACAAAAACAAAACCCAGAAGAAGACAGCTGCCGTTCCTCTTGTTGTCACCCTGAACTCTCTAAAGCCAGTCTTTCTTGTAACTGTTTCAGTGTTCAGTTCTTCAGGTTTCTCGAAGGATCCCGCGCTGCTTCGATAGTTTTGAGGTCAGGGCTCTGGGGAGGCCAGTCCACACCGTGCTTTTTACTGCACCAGCAGTGCGTTTGGATCGTTACATTTCTGAAAAACGAAGCTGCTCCCAGTCAGATGTTTTGCACGTGGTGGTTCAAAATCAACTAAAAATGTTCACATTTAGATTCTTCCCTCCGTCAGACGTGTTGCTGCTTATCAAATTAACGGTTCTGCAGTTGTTGTCATCGCTACACCTGTCTGTGAAGGATGGTGTGAATTAGAAGTGAGAGTCAAATTCCTGCATTGTGTTCGAACTTTCACTGAACTGCTGCAACATCCTGCATGTTTCTGTGCATTCCTGTGAATCTTTGAATCATTGGAGTCCAAGGTTAAATACAAGTGTGTGTGCGCACGAGTGATTTCACATCCCGTGTGTGGAGGGGGGGCATCGCTCTGCAGCTGCCGAGTCTTAGAAATGTTTTATGAACCAACAGGGACACTGTGTGTGTGTGTGTGTGTGCATTCAGGGTGGTGTCCAACAGTCAACATTACAGCTCTTTCAGGCCATTAAAGGAGCATAACACTGTTTTGCCTCCTGATTGAGCACAAATCACAGAGTTTCCACTCCTGTGATGTTTTTCCAGGACTTTTCAGATCGATTTCTCGGAAACGTATAAACCCAGATACAAATGCTTCATAGGACTGTAAAGTAAAGGCTTTTATTTCATCAGTTTCTTCTCTTATCGTCTGTTTAGACTTGAACACGAACTTCTTGGCGCTTGTCGTCTCTGTTTTAGTTATTTTAAGCCATTAAAAGTGAGCTAAAGTGTCCCTGAGCTCCAACACTGATGTTATCCTGACAAATATTTAGGTCCGGTGTTCGCAACACGTCGAGATAAGCTGCGGAGGGCTGAGTGGGCCTCTGATGTTCAGATTCGCCGCGTGTTGTGATCCGCAGATCTTCTTGTGACAAATTGTAATTCCTGTAAAGTCGGATGTGAACAAAGGTTCGTGTTTAGGTGTGTTACACTCGTGAAAGCGGCAGACACGATGGCTCCTCTGTGCACGAGTGAAAGGGTTATTCTTGGGTATATGAGACATGAAGAACAGGTTTTATCAGCAAGAAAGCTGCGATAACATCACAACTGTACTCATATTTATCTGTTGGGCTGATTTTCTAATCTGCACCTGGTTACCGAGCTCGCCGTTGGAGCAGCTGGCAGTCGGGTTTAAGTTGCAGTCCTATTTTAAACCTCGCTCCCCGTGCGCTCTGCAGAGAAGGGCTGGAACGCGTAAAAGCATTCTTCTTCCTCCTCTCGCTGCAAAACGAGACACTTAAACGCATAAACTGCCCACTTTTGAAAATGCATTAGTTGCTAAGTTACAGCACCTTTAAATGAGGATGTTTTGAAATCAGAAAACGGACAGAAGAAGCATGCAGAAGCTGCAGAGAAACAGATCCAGCGCTTTCTCCATTTTCACTTTCCTTTTCTTCCTCGCTCTTGTGTTTGTGTATTTTGGTTTGAAATGATGCTGTTACAGCAGCGAATGCTCGTCTTAAGAGCTGGCAGTGTTTAAATAAAGAGGTGAGCATGTAAAGCCTGTGAGCTCAAAGCTCAAGCCTCAGACTGCTCGTTTGTGTGTACTTGCATTAGTTTCTTTCTTCTTTATTTAACACTGGACTTAAAGTACATTTATTCTGCTCATTTCCAGCTCCGTGTTTTTTATTCTCGGACTCCACTGGAGTAGATTTACATCATTCTCCGTTCAGCGTCGGCCTTGATGCAGCCCTGCAGTTCATCCTTTGAAACGAGTCTTTATGTTTTCAGTTTTAGCTCTTCTTTTTTTTCTTTTTAAATCTCCTCTTTAAGGTGACCTTCCTTGAAGCCCACAATTTTCCCAGATTACCTGTCGCTCTCCTGGCTTCAGCAGACAGAACCAAGTGCATCCTGCTTTTAAAGGGGAAAAAACAACTATAATAATCAACCGTGGCTAGAAAACCTTCACTGGATTCTGTAATTCGAACAATATTTTTCAACATTTTTTTCCAGTTACATTAAAAAATAGTAATTGGGAAAAGTAGATTTCTCCTTCTTGGTTAAAAACGGTATTTTTGTCAAATCCATCCGTGCATGTTTCAGCTCGTATCTGATCCGGACTGTGAGAGCGGATGGCACGAACATTTGCAGCAACAAAGATTACAGCAGGACGTCTTTGTTGGCTAATTATTACGCTCATTAGCCGCTTATTGTGGGACATAATTGTGGATTTTGTTTTTTAATCTCAAGCTGTGTCAAACGGTTCCTGTATGCAGGGCTGTATCAGGTGACCCCGAACCTTCCCTTAATTGCTGCTATAGGTTCAGGCTGCTGGGAATTTCCCATCATCCTCTGAGCACTTCTCCCCCCTCCTTTCACTGCTGCATGTCATGAACTTCTGTCTGTAGTTTGTGTTTTGTCCTTGTGTCTCTGTGCTCTCCTCTTCCTTCCACTCACCCACCCACCCCCACCCCACCTTCGGCTGTTCGCAGCACATGGCTGCCCGTCCCTGAACTTGGTTCTGCTGGAGGACTCTTCCTGTTAAAAGGGAGATCTTCACTGCATCCATGAACCATCTCTGAGGTCTTCCTCGTTCCCTCCTGCCTCGGAGCTCCAAGTTTCTCATCTTTTGCCCAATATAGCAACTATCCATCCTCTGCACATGTCCTGCTATTGAAATCTGAAAGCTTTGGTTCGTAGATTTAAAAAGATAGAATCCATCCATCGCCTGCTCATCTAGCTCAGGGTCACGGGAGGCTGGAGCCTATCCTAGCTGTTATTACAGTGAAATCAGTAATAATTAACTTGGAGTACAAGTCAGACATTGTCGTTGAGCTGTTAATGACTGAAACAGCAGCAGACTTCAGTGTTCCCCCCTGCTCTGGACAGACTTCACAGGTTTGAAAGTAGCTGCTTTAGCATTCGCAGCATCAGGTAAACGGGGTTCATCAGATGCTAATGATCCCGGAGTTTAGGACAGAAAAGGTCTTCAGGTGTTGGAGTCACCTTGTTTATAGCCGGGTGGGGGGTGGGGTGTCCTGTACCATGCCACTGTTCCCATGTTGCAGCTCATTATTGTCACAGTATTCACACTATCGATTGTTCACACTGTTTCTCAAACTTTTTAAATTACTGCCGGTTCTTTAACACATTTCTGATATGCTTTTGTTTGGAGGCTGTGATGTAAACAGCAGTGGTTAACAGGGGGAAATATTCTGAAATCACAAAGGCTCACTTTGTGGGTTTTTTTTAAAGCCTCCTTTTAACACGCAGCTGATTCTTTGTTCTATAGCAGGGGTAAGCAACTCCAGGCCTCGAGGGCTTGTGTCCTGCAGGTTTTAGATCTCGCCCTGGGCCAACACACCTGAATCAAATGATTAGTTCATTACCAGGCCTCTGGAGAACTTCAGGAGGAGGTCATTTAGCCATTTGAATCAGCTGTGTTGGATCAAGGACACATCTAAACCCTCCAGGACACCGGCCCTCGAGGTGTGGAGTTGCCTACCCCTGTTCTATAGTATTAAACATCGACCATACATTTCCAGGGATCCTCGGCATCCGTAATATCAGTGTTCAGCACAGCAAAAAGGGAGTAAGTGCATGTAGTTGAATTTTCAAGGAGGCAAATCACCAAATATGTAAAAATAAAGACAAAACTCATTCAGAAATCCAGACCTGCCATGTAAAGATGATCTTCTGCCCACTTTGGTTGTAACTTTGAGCTCTTGTTATGTTCCTATCATATCGAAGCGGTCTGCCTATTCCCCCATGACCTCTGGCCTTTTGTCTCCAAAACTTTGATGGCTGATCAGGTATTTGTGTTAAGTGTGCCTAATGAAGTGGCCTGTCACCCAATGATAAAGTGGACTCATACTGTTACATTTTATAAAACGACTGTTTTAAAGATTCAAGTATGTTGAGGAAAAGATTGGGTGAAGTTGCAGGTATGTGTGTTCATGCAATGGTAACTTTATTACTATTGAACAGACACATTTCATACTGTTTATTTTTGCATTTAACATATTTACATTTAGCTTTTTACTCTGTTTAACCCCCGTTCTCCGTTTCTGGTGCACGGCTGCGGATTATCGTCTGTTTGATTCTGGAGCAGGATGCTTTTGGCCTTTTCCCGTTGTAGCTGGGCTTCGGGGACTTTTTTCCCCTCCTGTGAAGATCCTAGCATCAACGTCCGCTTCTCTCATCTTTGTGACACTGCTTTCTGTTTCATCTGTTTCGTGTCTCGGGTCGGTGGGGAATCCATCCACTGCCTCTCTGACTTTTTGTCTGCTTGAAGTTACCTTAAAATGATCAGTTGTTCTTTTCCTACTTCCGTGGACTGAGTGCTGTCTAATGTTGATTCAGTGAAGCCGGCTCTTCCGCATCACTTTTATCTTCAGGATTTGTCTGGTAAGTGAGGTTTTACCTTTCCTCCTTGACATAATCCCTAAATATCACAGAGGACTTACGTGTGTTACTGTTTTAATATGAGTGTAATTGGTCCACTTTAAACTCTGTGTGTAAAACCACAGAATTAATCTGGTTACCATCCATCACGCCGCTGTCATCCCCTCCCGTTTCCCTCAGCTCGTCTTTATTTCTAATGGATGAAGTCCAGCGCCGTCTGAGTTAATGTATCCAATCAGTGTTTAGTTTGTGAGCTCTTTATGACCTTAGTGGAGGATAAATATAGCTTTCAGTGCGGTTAAATGCAGCGTGACTTGGCTGTCAGTCATGGGAGTACACTTTGTTTGGATTTTCTGTCAGTGCGGCCTTAATATATAGCGAGGTTAAAGGTCACCAGGACTGTGTGATGAATGAACGAGTTCCCCGTTGGCCCGTTTACATTCGCAGTCCTGGTTTTGTTTGAAATGGCAGCGAGAAGTCGCAAAAGATTTTCTGCTTCAGGCTGATAGAAAATAAAGTATTTCCACCTTTTGTTTGGCATCGCTGCTGTTCAAGCATGAAAGCTATTAACATAATCACTGCAAATTAATCGATTATAAAAATAAATTAATTGTAGCCTCACAGCAAGCCATAAAAGTGCAACAATACCAATCATGACTTTATTATTTAACATATTAGTTTGAGTACCATTTACTGTAGAACAAGCTATACACTGCAGTGGGAGTTTAACGATGTGTTGCAGCTACTGATAAAGAAAATGTGAAACTATGCAATCATTTCTTAGAAGGGATCTAAGTTACACTGAAGCTACTGCACATTTAAAGGCGATATCCGTAAGAATTCCTACTCAGGACTCAGCTGTGATGGGATTAGTGCTGGGAAGATGGGACATTATAATAAATTTACTGTGTAAGCTGCTGCGAGCTATTTTTTTCTACCTGTCTTTTTTTAATGGCCAGCCTTTGCTTGTTGCCCCCTGGCTGTTATTTCATGGTGCATACTGGCTTTTATATAAGAATGGATGCTTATTTTCTGCTTAGACAACAGATTTCATGCCAGACCCATAAAACAAAAGGAATAAGAGGTGACAACGGGAGAGAGAGACAACGGGAGAAAGGCAGAGGGCAGGAAGAAGCAGTAGCCTTAAGTTCAATTAAAAACACCTTTTATGTTTTCAGGCTGAAACAAACTGAAAAACTATTTTTTTTTATGGTTCATTACTTACAAAATGATGATTTTCTGATCCATTTATCAGGGTTGTAGGTTGAAGTCATAGCTTTGGGGATTCAAGTGCTTCAGGCCAAGTGCTACCAATAAATACACTGAAATCAGCAACACATTAAATTATAATTTGATGCTCTGAGTTTGTATATTTTTAGGCAGCTTAACAATCAAATCTCTGGAAAAAATAAAAAATGTTACGGCTGCAGTCGCACAAGCATAGAGGCCGGCTGGAGACTACATTGAACTGCCAGATACTCAAGAGAAAATGTGTTTTCCCCCAGCGGTTGGCGCGCTGTAGCTTGGAGCTTGCTGTCTAAAATGAATTGTAGATTGCCATGATCTCCTGTAATATGCAAGGGAGACGCAAACTTCTCTGCAAACACTTGAAAAACATGCCTGACAAACTGGAAACTAAGAACTTACAAAGTTGTGCCTCACCACTGACACTAGCACGTTTTAAAGCCCAGGGCTTTTATGATGCATTTATGATTGGATTGTATTTTTGTTACCTCTCTTGTGAAGCACTTTGTGATGTCTGTCTGTGAAATGTGCTACACAAATAAACTTTTACATTCTTACTTTACTTTTGTTGAGGAATGGACATTTTCCTTAGCAACCGGTGGTTGCTAGAGGGTCACTGATCAATCTCTAAGCCTGCATGAGGCTAAACTAGCGACTTTAATCAAAGTTTATTTCTTTAAATCTCCATCACGAACCGATTTAGCTGCTCCCTCAAACGTTAAACACATAGTAAAGATCAGGTTATAAAAATGTAACATTTGAAGACAATGACTAGGAGATGGGTATCTAAGCAGCTAGCTTACACTTGACAGGTTGGTGACTTTAGCTTTATAGTTTATAGTCTTTGCCAGTGTTGTTAGCATCTGGCGCTTTGGAGCTAACCTACAGATAACTAGCTAACCTAGTTATCTATAGGTTAGCTTTGTTCTATAATTTATCTGTGTGTGATTATCCAACTAGCGCTAGTTAGCGCAGGAAATATACCAGTTATATAGGCTCTATAAAGTATTATGTGCAAGAGTTAAATGTTGCATGTTACCTGCACAGGTACAGTAAACCACCGAGCTTGAACGTGCCACAGGTGTAATCCTCCAACAGCAGTTTGGAAGAAAATAAAAGTACAGCTTCATGTGGTTGAACCAGAATAATCTGGCTTATAACCACCGTGCCAGAGCAGCACTCATAAGAGCCGTCCACAAACCCAGTGTGTTTATTGTGCCTGTATGGTGATGACGTTTTAAAGTACGTTTTGGGTATTGAGGAATGAATTTTTAAACACACATGCTGTATTATTCAGGACAATATTAGACCTTTTCTATTACAGTTTTCTGTTTTGTATGTTTTATTAGTTTAAGGCTAGCTGATTGGCCTGTTTTTTTTTCTGGCTTATTTGACATTTAAATTAGTCCCAAAAACGTCCTATGCTAATTTTAATAGCAGTGTGCTTTCTGCAGCACACATTGAGTTATATCTTGATTTTATTCCAAAAGATTGAATATATTCCAAAATGCAGGTGTGTATATAATTAGTGTGTGTGTGTGTGTGTGTGTGTGTGTGTGTGTGTGTGTGTGTGTGTGTGTGTGTGTGTGTGTGTGTGTGTGAGGATATAGTAATGTTTTTGAAGAGTAATTATCTGGAGTAGCTCTGCTTTAGCCACCAACTCCATTAGCTGTGTGTGCGTGCGTGCGTGTGTGTGTATTATAGTCTATAGTGTCATTACCACAAAGTCTGAGGCCGCACACACACATCAGTGTCTAACACTGTTATTTCATTAGAGTTCCATGTGCTGTGTGATGTTGGTGGTTGGTTTCTTTTTTTATGTTATTTATTTAATGGATCAGCTGATGGAAACCAGAGAGGCCGAACATCTAAACACGTCTGACCCTGAGCGGTTACAGCAAACTTAAACAAACATCTCTCAGAGGCTAAAAGGATCTGATCTGCAGAGATAAACATCAATGAACGGTCCCACAGACCAACCACATGCCAGCTGAAGAGGTTTTCCTTGATTTGTATTTTTCCAGTGCTTAAAGTGGATCTTCTCTCATTTCTTGCTTCATATTTCTATTCCATTAGAGCAGCGTTACATGATTCACAGATTAAAATAACCCTCACGTATCTGTGACCTCTAGTTCATCCTGTCTCGAACAAGCAGTTTTAACTGCCGTCTATTTAAGGTGTCCCTCCTTAAAATTGCTCCTTGTCCTGATTGGGAGATTTTACAGCGACCTGTTGGTGGGGCTGCACCCAGGACTGCTGAGAACAATTACTGATCAGATACATTTAAATGTAAAGGATTTTTTTTACTTTTCTTTGCTCCACATAATGGAAACTTGCTTTTTGGACATCTACATAAACAAAATGTTTCCCAGAATGTGCAAAAATGCCCAAAACATTCTGCTTCTTTCTTTTAAATGTCAGCATTTCAGGCTTTTATTTGTTTACATGACAGAAAAGTGATGATTTCGGGAGGTCCTGGACTCATTGAACAAAAAAACACCTTGTGCTGTCTGTGTTTTGTTTCAAGACAGAGACGTTCCTTGTAGTGTCATTTTCTGATATTGAGTATTTTCTGCTATTAAAAAAACTCATTTATCATGAAAATGCTGGCAGCTGATTGGCTAACGCCGGCTAAATGATTGCAGCGGTAAACCGAATAGAGAGATTTTACCTTCTGTCAAACGATTATGATATACATCAACATAATTTACCATTATTGATTAAACAATTTTAATTTTGTTTTATTAGTCTTAAGTTTTAACTGTCATGTTAAGAATACACTGGAACCATTTTATGATCCAGTATCGTTGTGAAGGACACTTTGGAGTTCAAACCACCAAAATTCAGGTTGGCGAATGACCTGTTTGACCTTCTGACCTACAGCAGGCTCGTTTACGGGTAATAAACAACAGTTTTAATTTACTGACTGGTCGACGTTCCTCACGAGCTGTACGCAGTGACCACCCGAAGTAGATCGAGGATATGAGCTGCTGGAATGAGCTTCCTCTGGAGGGTCAGGCCTCAGGCTTCAGCACCCAGAGCTGCAGAGCGTTGCATGATGTGTGCACTGATTTATGTTTTTAGTTTTTAATTTCCTTTTAAATCTTGGATTTTTCTGTGTAGGTTTTTTTTTCCTTATCATTGTAAACTCCACTGCTGCTCATAGTCAAGTTTTCATACACTGTGTGAGCCCTGGACATGCTGGTATCTAGCCAGGAGGAGACCCAAATAAACCAACAATATCAACTGAAGAAAATTAAGAGATTCATGGATTTGTTAATTAGTTGTATTTTAGACTTTAAGACAAAGATATTCATGGACCTGTGATGCTTCAGGTGAAACTCTTTAGCATTAAATATAAGATCAGATAGAAATAAGCCAAAACTAGTGCTACAAAAGAGATTCAAAAGCCCCTTCTGCCGTCTCCTCTTTCCCGGTAAATTCCCCCGCTTCTCTCTCGTATGTTTAACGAACAGTGTCTATTGTGGCGGGAGCTCCAGTGTGTAATTAGCAGCTCGGTCTGGTGAAGCAGAGCCTTCCTCTCCCTCCCCACAGAGGCTCTTTCTTATTTACCTCCAGCCAGCAGCAGGAAGAAGCTCTGATTTCCAGACGGACAGTGAAGCGATCACGCCGTGGGACTCTCAGGACGGCGTGTTAGCGTGTTAGCTGTTATTAGCACAGTCAGACGGTTTACAGTGGTTTGTAATTATAGGGGCCGGCTGAGAGGAAGATGCAGTGAAATTAAAGCGGACGTATTAGCGTACTCGGTGGTTTGCGGCTCACTGTGTTTATGTAATTACAGGAAGTGACACAACAATCAGACTAAATTAGATCAGCTGTTGTTATACCAACATAAAAGATTAACTGTCTGTTTACAGGGAAAATCATACTTAGCAGCAGCTTATAGGTTGTAAAACACATTTGAATCGACTTCAATAAAAACACTCATTGCATAAATCTGTGTACGAGAAGCAAACTGAAAGCAGCCGCTTTTACCAGCTTCAACAGTTGAATGTCGTGGTGCGTTGGGGTGGGGTGCAGTTATTTTTTGGCATCACCTTTAAATCGTCTCCGATGTTGCCGTTGCTTCCACCTGCCTACTGTGATCTCAGCCTCGATGATACGGTATCCTCCCAGCATCACTGCGGCTTCTGTTTATCTCCTGCAGATTTATAAGGAATATTTGGTTTTCATGAAGCAATGTTTAGACTGTAAACCACCCTCAAATGGACAGGAGTCCTCTTGGGCTCATTTTCAGCTCTCTGTTATTACTCCGGGGATCATCTTTGCATGACTCATAGTGTTAAAAACATAAAAAGCTTGTCTATGTTAGTGTGGCCCTCTCTGCATCCCCTCAGTTCATCCTCTGACCCGACCAGTTTTATCCATACACTGTACATAAGAGATTCCAGGTCTGAAAAGAGGAGACAATGTAAAAGTGCCTTAAGCATGCATTCCTTCTAACGGCCAGCAGGGGGCGATTCATCTGGCTGCAATAAGGTCAGATTGTATAGAGGTCTATGGGAAAACGGCCCTGCTGTTTACTTGATCTGTGACCTCAGTCAACGCTCTCCTGATGTGTTTATGGGTTCAGTCATTGATTTTAAGTCTTAATTAATACAGTATGAAAAAAGTTTTGGAGATTTTGGTTCTTATTAGGGTCCAGACAGGTAAGAAAGTAGGGCAGACTGGAGTAAAAGCCTTTTTCATAGTCAGCTCTTATGTAACACCCCGTTTTCTCACAGCCTGTGTTTAGGAAAGTTTTAGTCCTCATTAGACAATAGACGCCGACGTTCAGCTTAATCTCAATAAGTTGTGTGATATGATCTGTTTTTGTCTTCTTGTTATTAATATAGCAGCTCCATATCTGACAGCTTCAGTCGAGTTGTAATAAAGCAGCTCTTGAATTCGCTGATTCAGAAACATTGGGCTCCCTGTTAGACAGATGTGACCTTCACACAAGCAGCCATCAGCACGACACAGACTTTCACGTGACCTCCCATTCACTTTCCCGTCTGTTTAACTGGAGATTTATTTTAACTCGCACTTATCAACAGATTTCATCTCCCACTTTATTTCTTTACATGATAGATATTAAAACAACAAGTCCAATATGTTATCTGTTTAGGAACATTTCACCCGCTCTGTCTGGATCTCTGACTTCTGCTTCTCTGCATGTCGGGTTTCCAACAGTCCAAACATGTGAATGTTTTGGTTAATTAGTTATTGTAAAACTGGCTGGCGGTGTGGATGTAAGTGTGAAAGGCTGGCTGTGTTACTCTGTGATGGGCCGAGTCCAGGGTGCGCCCTGACTCTGGCCTAATGTTAGATGGGATTGGCTCCAAAGCCCATGCTACCCTAATCGGATAACGGGGGGGAAAAAGAGAAAATGGATGCGATGATCTCTGCCGCCGACTCCTGTGTAAACTAGATTAAGCAGCATGTGGGGTCCCACCATGACATTGTTCTTCTGGACACCAGTTTATTCTACTGTTATCATAAGTTTGTCATTATATTAGGATACATTTATAAATATTTTATTATGCCCATTAATGCCCAAAGAGACAGGGAAAAACCCTAAACTACACGAAAGCATCACAAGGAATAATTATTGTAATGTTTAACTTGTGTTTTATTTAAAAAAGGATAAAAAAAACTGATAATCTGTAACAATATTAAAATATCAGAAAATTTAAAAATCATATTTTTTTAAATTGTGAAAATGTGCAATAAAAATATGATAGAAATACTAAATAATCAATAGCATGTATCTGGGATCTTTTAAAATTAAAGGTGCAAAATGATTTATATGGGAAGGTCTAAAATAAAATCAATGAGGTTAAAAGATGTTACCATAAAATGTAAATGTTAGGGCAACATGATAAGGACTTCATCCATCCACTGGATGCTTCTGTTATTTATTTGTCATGTAAATAATCAAATCAATAAATATCTCGTCCATTTTTTATTCCAAATATGTCTTTTTATTTAATTTCTTTACTGTAGCTCCGTTTGTTCTATATTTAAATCCAACAGATTTAATGAACACAAACTTCTCGCATGATTTTATCTTCTTAGAAACCGGCCCGGATGTGAAACCTCAGGCCCAATCAGCCCAGTGATCTTTATCCGCACCAACACTTAATAGTTTGAAACGACATCTTTATAGTTTATATGACATCCAGTGCAAACTCCACCCAAATGCTTCATCACGGCCCAACCAGAAGCTATAAAACCAACACACCCCTTCTGTCGCCCACATCCATCACCTCCATCTGCGTCCCCCCTGTGTGACCCCCTCATCTCTGTGACTGAGGCTCTGTGTGTGAATTGTGGGCTCCGATAAACACACAACAAAGCAGCATTGTGCTGCAGTTTCCTGGTGTGAAAGGCTTCAGGGGCCGTTTGGGTGGCAAGAGATGCAGGGTGGTCAGAGATGGTCAGAGATAAGAGCTGAGAGCTGGATGGTTTAGAGGCGACTCGGGCCAACAGATGGGAGATTGAGACACTTTCAGGCCTGATAGGGCGACTGCGCTGAGATACAGCTGGCACTGGCACTCGGCAGCGTTTTATCCCCGTTCGGTGGAGGCGGGGCCGAGTGCAATGTTTACACACTTAAATTCAGCACTCGAACACGGCAGTTTGGATGCTGTAGATGGTCGCATAATTTCATAATAGGAGTATGGAAATGCATTTCAGGAATGATGCCTGAAAGGCTGAGATCAATGCGCGGTATCGGTGAACCAGATTGAGAGATGTAGAAACACAACGTCCGGGGGGGGGGGGACTTTTTAAAATCTTATTTTAGGGCAAAGTCAAAAAAAGAATTCAGAAGAAGCTCACCCTGAAGTCTAAATGATTTTCAGAGAGGGCCTGAAAGGTTGTGAACCTCTACTGTGCATGTGCACGACAGGCTAAAATGTTCCCCTTGCTTTGCTGTCTTGTTGAGTCTTTATCCATATTTAACATGTGAGAATTCTCCCATAGATTCAGGATTTTTGAGTGCCACATCTTCTCCTTGTATGATTTCCCCAGTAATGCTCTAAGAGGGTCGCCAAGTGGCAAGACTCGCCTCCACAAGGACTAGATAGTCCCTGTGCTTTTATTTTGAAAGGTTACTTGCTGCTAACCTAACATTAAGTTCATAAAATGGAAAAATAATTTGATCATCCATTTGCCATCTTTTGTTTTGAAAACTCGGGTCATTGCCTTGGGGCAGAGCTCAGAGATGCTGCATGCTCATTGGCTACATGTCATTAGTCACTTGGCGAATAAGATATTTGCTGTTTGATGAATTTAAACTAATTGATTTACATTTGTGCTTTAACCACATTAAAAGCTGTTTTAGCGGCCATTTAAAGTCATTAACTGAGTAGAGAGACACTGAAGTAGTTGCAGCATCTGTATTGAAATCCATCCACGAAGCATGAGTGTTAATGTGGCAAAATACACAGCTGTTACGCTCTGATGTGTGTGGTGGTGTTTGGGGTTTCTTACTTCTCTGTGCCACAGTGTTGCAAAACTACGCAAAGGCAATTTCAGGAGACTGTGCTAGATCTGTCTGAAGCATAGTGCTTTGGATTGATTACTTTATTTGATCATCAATAACTCGTGGTTTCTGTCTCTTTCCTGCTCTCTCAGCAATCTAACCTTTTGTGGGTAATTGCATACAAATGTTTCCTAATGGAGCTGCTTCTGAATATCAAATCCACTTATCAAATATGAATCCTCTGAAGCCCCCCCTTTGATAATTAAGTTTAGCTTTCATAATTTGCGAGTAACCAAAGGTCACGTAGTCGGTTCAGATCTGACAACAGAACATTAATGAAGCCTGATGAATGTTGACGACCTGCAGCTCCAACCTGACGACGAGCCGAGCGGCAGCAGAACATCTGAAACGTTTGATATTGATCGTTGCTGAAACAAACTGACTGTTACAGCTGGTGTTTCGCCGCCAACGCACCGGACCTAAACCAGGCCGCTCGATCGCAGAAATCGTCATCAGAAATTTGGTAAATGCTAAAATCTCAGCGATTCGACACAAATATTCATTGATTTATTGAAGAATAATTTAACTTTATTTAAGACTCCTGCATTTAGGGAGACCTGCAGGGAAGCTGCAGGGAGAGCAACCGACGCCTTAGCCAACAAACAACCAACACCTGGGTTTTGTGACACCATGGGCCAGTTTTACGTCTCCTGGACCCCGCTGGCCTAAGGCGCTCTTTCTGTGATCTTATCTCAAGCTAAGCCAAACAGTGAGTGTATTTGTGCTTTTAGGGAGGGTGAAAGTGCATCACCGTAAAGGAAAAGAAACGCATCGATTTATTCCATTTTATTCAGTTTTATTTATGTTGAGCCAATTCAGGCGAAGGCACAGCAGACTCTCCGCCTTCTCCATTTTGCTTCGGAAAGTTCGTTCACCTCTCCGGTTTCAGGTTGGACGCCACCCAGAAATGCTTTTTGGTTGTGAAGCAAAGTTAAATTTGTTTGGCATTTTTAAAGAAGAAACACAAAAAGCAGTGAATGCAGCTCTTTTTTACAGGCCAACCACAGCTGAAGGGGAACAAGTTTGTTCACACCACTTCCCTTTTGTTATTAAAAGACCTATAACTTTATTCTCAGCTTGACTGATAACTTGACATATTCGTTTGTGTTCAGTTCCATTTTATTTTTATAGCATCATTTCAGGCTGAAGGTTCTGCCTCCTGTTCTACTTTTAGAAACTGTAGAAATCACAGCTCAGCATCCTGAGAGCTTTGTCAGCATCACATGGCACTATGAGATCTTTAACATGTGACCGGTCCTGATCATTAAGACTTTGTATGTATTTAGATGAATTCTGAACTCTTGCCTGGCTAATATGGGAAATATATAATCTCCTATGTGCCTGTTACTGTTGTCACGGTGGTGTTTTGGATCAGCTGAAGGCTTTTCTGTGAGATTTCAGGCCAACCAGATAAAAGGACTTCATATTTAGCCAGCTCTACCCTGAATGTGATTTTAAAACCCAAGTCTAAAATGTCAAACAAGCCATTAAGGTGCAGAAATGTCCTCGCTCTGATGGGGTCGTCCCATCACTCGTCCTCAGTCACAGCCTCCGGTTCTCCAGGGTGATGGATGATCCAGTGAAATCGTAGTCCAGTTAGAGAAACTCTATCTGTGTCCTCTGTCTGCCCAGCTGTCCGTCACACACTCTGAGACACACACACACACACACACGCACACACACACTGGTCCATCTGTCGACCTCTCCTCTCTCTGGTCTCCCCCTCAGCTCAGCGGGCTAATTAACTAATGTGCTGATCTTTCACTGCCTCTTTGTGTTTCTGTGTGTGTGTCACGGGGTTAATTGTTGGACTCGGCTTCCTGTACGTCTCCGCTGCCCGGCTGAAAACTTTATTATCCCTCCCTTCAGTTTCTGTCTCATTAGAAGCCGTCGTTCACGGCGCTGTGCAGTCGCTGTGTGGAGGATCTGTTTTAGCTCAGTCAGGAGGACCTCTCTTAAATGACACTAAAATAAAGACTCTTTCTTCTTCTTCTCATTTATTAATGAAGCTGCAGAGAGACGCCTGGACCTCCTCAGTCCAACATGTCTCCCCCGTTTGCTGAAACTAATTCACACGTTGACAGTAAAATTAACAGGACAGGGCGGCTCGTGATTTGTTTGCTGCTCAGAAAGAGCTCCAGGTTTACTTCACATTGTTTCTGTTCACGGGACTCGTTTCATTTCTCCCAAATTTTGCAGTGAAATTTAAGCCTCAGTGGATCCACCATCATGCTGCATGTCAGAAATCTACATTTACCACCTGCTGTTAATCTGATCATTACGCTCTCAATTGACCGTTGAGCCCTCATGCATATCCTGGAGTCTTGTAAACTCCTCGAATCGACAATTAGTCACAAATACTCACATCGTTAGCAGGGATGACAACGAGAAGCTCTTTACACCTGAGAGGCTCAAAGCTACATTTTCCCCATTTTTGTCTGAAAACAGCGATTTATTATTTATTTGAAATACGTTAATTACAGCGAGGACGCACTGTGTAAAATATTTGTTTTGTAGAGATTTGGTCCCACAGGGCAGTCTTATTTCACACGTTTTTTTATTTAAATATTCCATTGTACAGTGTATATAGTGTGTTTGTTTGTTTTTTAATTCGTTTTTGTTTCTGTGTTTTTCAAAATTTCACTCATGTGAAGGCAGAGCACCTCTCTGACCTGAAATAAGACAGATTTCCACCCAGTTGTAAAATAATTCGTTTCCGCTTCTTCTGTGGGATTTCTGGGATTAGAATATGTATTATTAGTGATCAGTTGACCACGATGAGTAAACATTGTCAGCACCAGAAATATTAGTTGGTTAAACTAGTTCATATTTTATTGATGTACAAAATTGGGCAAAGTGCAGCACACATTAGTCACTTTTAAAATACAATGAAAGAGTCAAATGGTTTAAATACACACACAGACTGTTTAACCATATTTATTAATCTGTGCTCGATTTGAACTGTTTTCTCACTTCTGGGGACTTCCTGCACTCGGCCAATCAGAAGAAAGAGAGCGTTCAGAGAGGCAGGCCTTCAGAGAAAAAAATCATAGACTGTATTTAAAGAATGACTGTAGCCATCTGATGTCACTGCCTGGTTCAAGAAGTTCTGTTGTGACATTTTGAAGCTGTCTGTTTATTGGCTAATGACGTGTCAGGTTTTGACCAATAAGCATATCCTGCTCTGTTCTTCTTTCTGACCCTGATAATGTCAACAATCGAAAATATTGCATATTCAGATTTCAAACTAGTGACTGAATCCGTGACATATCAAGAATATGTTTACTGAGGTTGCAGAGCAACGCTGCGTCCCTGTAAACGTCTATAGAACCTCAAGTCTTTCTGCAACCAGAGGCGCGCCCCCTGCTGGCTATTAGGAAGAATGCAGCTTTAACGGTCTTCCACAACAGCTAATGTTTTAATGTACACGGTGGGCCATTTATATGGATACACCGTAATAAAATGGGAATGGTTGATGATATTAAAGTCCTGTTTGTGGCACATTAGTATATGTGAGGGGGCAAACTCCTCAAGATGGGTGGTGACCATGGTGGCCATTTAGAAGTCGGCCATCTTGGATACAACTTTTGTTTTTTCAATAGGAAGAGGGCCATGTGACACATCAAACGTATTGATAATGTCACAAGAAAAACAATGGTGTGCTTGGTTTCAACGTAACTTTATTCTTTCATGAGTTATTTACAAGTTTCTGACCACTTATAAAATGTGTTCAATGTGCTGCCCATTGTGTTGGATTGTCAATGCCACCCTCTTCTCCCACTCTTCACACACTGATAGCAACACCGCAGGCGTCCAGTATCCGTAGTTTCAGGTGCTGCACATCTCGTATCTTCACACCATAGACAATTGCCTTCAGACTTTCAATTGTCTTCGGACTTTAATATCACCAAACATTCCCATTTTGTTACGGTGTATCCATATAAATGGCCCACCCTGTATAGTTAAATGGATTTCTTTAGACAAAGGATGGAAAAGAGTGTTGCATAAAAGCCCAGAATAAGATAAATACAGTTGTTTTTTTTTCTTTGAACTGTGAGTCATGCAAAGCTGCTCCGCTGCAGTCACCGGAGTGAAAGTACAGAGCTGAAAATGAGCCGAAGAGCTCCTATTTAAATCACTTCAAAGACATTTTTGAACAGAACAGATGTGTTCTCTGTAGGCCTGCTCACTAATCCTGACTCGAGTTAAAAGCGACTTTTAAAAAAGAGATATTACCAAATCTGACCCGTTGAGACTGCAGTGAGCGTTTCCACTGTTAAACCTTATTCAGATGAATAAAAAGACACTCCAGATGTAACTGAGAAAGCAGAAGAAGAAACCCCTGAAAGCCAGATAAAATAAATCCAGCTCTTTGTTTCCACACGCCGTTTCTCGTATTCTCGTATTGATTAATGCGTCTGAGCTGAAAACCAGGAGGCTGATATAAAGCAGTGCTGCAGTTGAGGGTTCAATTCCCACTGGGACACCCACGCTGAGCGCAAATGCTGCAGGCTTTTCAACACAATACTTGCAGCCCAAACTTGTCCTGCGTTTGGTGTTAATATCGCTGTAGATTAGGATTAAACTGTCGAGGCATTTACGCGTGTGTGTGTGTGTGTGTGTGTGTGTGTGTGTGTGTGTGTGTGTGTGTGTGTTGATTAGAACTGTCAGTCAGTCGGAGTTGAACTGGCTGCAAGGATAAGAGTGAAGTTTCCATCCAGCTTAGTGTTACTGGAGCTGCTGAGGCTTATGAGAGAGATTCAGTGAGAAGACAGACAGAAACAGATCAATAATTCTATCTGCTTCGATTACACTCCCACACTCTGCTAATCTCTGCACTCGCTATCTGTGTGTGTGTTTCTGGTAAATAATACTGCCTGTTGGTTTCTAAAGCTCCCTGTCAGGCTAAGGCCGGGATAATTTTGAAGATAATTCTGTTTATTGTTGGTGAAACACCTTGCTTGGCGTTTGAGGTGGCCTTGTGAAGAATAGATGTTCCTGCGGTCATTGCGTGACTCTCATATTTTAGCATTTATCCTCCTGCAGGTGATCCACCTGAGGCTGATCAGACCAGGGATGAGATGCAGATCAGGGATGTGACGTCCTTTCAAGGAATTTAGAAGATTACATGGTCAAAATTAAAAAATTTAATACTATATAAACTTTTATTTTAATCAAGACACTGCTCAGCTAACTCCATTGCCCAGATGGTTAAGTTAATAAAAATTAAAATGACCTTACAAACGTGTTTATTTCTGCTGCAGAGTTGGCTTTTTTTGATACGGGACTCTACGTTTTTGAGCCAGCCTTAAGTGATCACCACAGGAACTGCAGCTGTTCAATTCAGTGGCAAATCAGTCGCCTCAAAGTACTTTATATTTAATTTAAAGACTCTCCAATATTGGAGAGAAAGCCCCCAAAATCATATGAGGTCTATAAACTATCACTTTGTGACAGTGGGAAAGAAACATGTACCCAGCTGAGGGGGAAGAGAAAAAGGACCTCCTGCATGTTTACCTCAAAGGATTGAGTCGCTTCTGCGTTAGTTTCATTATGCTGAGTGCTCGTCTCTGCCATGTATCCAAGTTCCTGCTATCTATCTTTTACACAGACCATATACACATTGTTTTTCATGCATTCAGTCACATTGGTGCCTTTAAAAGCAGCTGAATTGTCTGTGAGGAGGACCTGTTTGTAATGGAGCCATTAATGCTCAGAGGTCCATCAGTGAATTGCTACAACGTTAAAGAAAGTTTAAAAACATGAATATTCTGAAGCTGGTTCTGAATGCGTTTTCCTCTTTCTCTCCCTGCAGCCATGCCCCACTGAAGCCGACTCTTCACCAGACCTGCCGCCAGCTCTTCTCTCCTTTTCCTCCTCCCCCCTCTCCTCCTCTGCCCCTTCATCCTTTCCTCTTCGTGTCCACCATGGTCTTCTCCTGTTCCTCTCCTCTGCTCCTCCTCCCTCTCCTCTCCCTTGTCCTCTTTTCCTCCCCTATCCTCTCAGCCCCTGCTGCTCCTCCGCCTCCCTCCGTGCCATCGGGCAGAGTGGTGTACCGGGCCTTTGACACCTCCCTCACCCACCTGACCGTCCACCAGAGTACAGGTGAGGTGTATGTCGGAGCAGTGAACCGAGTGCTGAAGCTGTCAGCTAATCTGACGGAGCTGCGGAGTCACATGACCGGACCTGTGGAGGACAATGCTAGCTGTTACCCTCCACCCAGCGTCAGGTCCTGCGCTCATCGGTTTGTCCCCTCTTGTCTCACTTATTTATTTCTATATATCATTACATCTGTATGTCTACACCTGTCTCACCTGTCTGCGTTACCTGTCTGCCTCTGTCCTCAGACTGGAGATGTCAGATAACGTGAATAAGCTCTTACTAGTGGATTATATTGGAAACAGACTGGTGGCATGCGGCTCCATCTGGCAGGGCGTCTGTCAGTTCCTCAGGCTGGAGGATCTCTTCAAACTGGGGGAACCGCATCACCGCAAGGAGCACTACCTGTCTGGAGCCCGAGAGGCTGATGGGATGGCAGGTAAGCAAGGCTGAAGAGGGGGTGGAGTTAGAGAGTCCTCGACAGGTAATACAATTTAAGACATTTGGAAGGAATTAGCTTCTGGACAGTGGAAAAGAAGGATGTAGCCACCATGATGTCACCCATTGATTAGTGAAGTCATGCTATGAAGACGTAAGCTGAGCGTTTTTGTCACCGAGGGGTGAAGCTGACTTTAAAACTCCATTTGCTCATTTGATAACCACTTCTGGTTAATCAGCTGTTGTCTAGTGAGCAAACCTTGGATGATAATCTTTTCTGAATTAGCCTGTAATTTATAAATAGAAGTCCACGTTTTAATTGATGCAACCTAATCTAGTGATTGGTTCAATAAGGTCATCTGGAAAGGGTTCACTAGGGTTACAGATGGCCACAGACTCCCACTACAAATAACACAGGTTTAAGGCAGGTCTGCTTTTTCTTCAGTTTTCTCTCACCCCAACTTGTTGCGACATGGCCCCGCCCCTCCATGAGCCTGGTTCTACCCGAGGTTTCTTCCTGTAAAAAGGGAGTTTTTCCTTCCCACTGTCGCCAAAGAGCTTGCTCATAGGGGCTCATATGATTGTTGGGTTTTTCTCTGTATGTGTTATTGTAGGGTCTACCTTACAATATAAAGCGCCTTGAGGCGACTGTTGTGATTTGGCGCTGTGTAAATAAAATTGAATTGAAATCGAACAGTTTTTAGACCCTAAAGCTGCGTCTTTTAGCCAGTCTGTGATTACAACTAGCTAACACTCACAGCTCCATAAATGATGCTTCACTGATCCATCAATTTGCACAAGAAAAAAACAAAAAACATGGAAACTTCTACCCAAGTCTCTTATAATAGTTTTTAGATAAATCACAAAAGCTAGCCGCTAACCAAGGCTAGCATGAATTCAGCTAACTGCAGAATCGTTTCTAATTTGGTCCTACATTTAATACTACTAGCTGATCTGGTCAACATTTAGCTTCACGTTAACAATATTTCTCCACTAGTGGTTAGAGCAACTAATTGCTGTTTCGAAAGGTTTTCTCAAGGAATCACGTTTTTGTTTTGGTTTTTTTACAGTTAAGTTAGCTAGTAGCTGATGGCTTTGACAGCAGTTACTCTCACTGTGAAACTGTGTCTCTGCTTTTTCCCTGAAGGTTTGTTTTATTGGATTACAGTGATATCAGCAGCTAATGCAACAGAGGGAATCTAATGCATGCTCTTTGTAAACAATATTTTATAGAATAGCAGTTTTATTTTCATGTTGTCTTGTTGTAAATACTCAATTATAAACATTCGGCAGATTTTGTACTGATGCATTGTCCCAATGTAATCATTTTAATGCCTAAAATAAAAACAATACGCTCCAATGTTCCCTCTGGACTTCTGTGCAGGCTGGAGAAGCATTTCGACTTGCAGACGTCAATCAAGTGTCAAAATATTTTGCAGGTTTTTATAATGTGCAGTTTTTGGCATGAACAAAAACCTGAATGAAGACTGTCAGGACATAACAACAGATGACTGACAGCTAGACTTTGCCCACATATTTCTTTGTAAAGCAGATTTTTGGTTCATTCACAAATGCTGGAATATTTTCTCTGCTCGGGTATCAGTGGGGAAAAAAGGTGTGAGTGAAATTAGTTAGACCTTTGATTAAAGTACTGGAACAGCCACTGTGGGACACTGCTTGAAAAGAAAGAGCTAATCGGACCCGCCGGAGCTTTTCTGGTGGAAATGGGTCTCACACTGCCTGCTAACACTTGTCCTTTGTTTAGCATCTGATCCAGAGGTTGTTTGTGCGTTGCATTGTTGATAGCTTTGTTGCCGGAGAACGAAGGAGTTCCAGTAAATGTTCTTCAGAATAAAAGTCAATATATTTTTCTGTTACATTACTATTATGAAAAAGCTAAAAGTATCTGATTAGTTTTAAAGGAAGATGTGTTTATTTTGGCTATCCGCTGATAGAACTGACCTCTGTACAGCATCACAGTAGATTGTAAAGCTGTGAAAATGAGGCCTATGTAAAAAAAAAAAAATCTGCAAACAGTTCATGCAAAGTGTTTGTAAAACTACAAAATTTAGGACTTTGTCCTGAACATTCTGGAAGGCACAGTGTTAATCGCATCCTGCCTATTTGTCCTTCTTCTGCAGGTGTGATTGTTGAAGACCACTGGTTGGATGACCCAAAGAGAAAGATGCTGGAGAAGACCAAGAGCCACTTGTTCATCGGAGCCGCCATCGATGGAAAGTCGGAATATTTCCCCACGCTGTCCAGCAGGAAGCTGGTGGTTGATGAGGAGAGCGTCGATATGTTCTCTCTGGTTTACCAGGATGAGTTCGTCTCCTCGCAGATCAAGATCCCATCCGACACCCTGTCACTCTACCCTGCCTTCGACATCTACTACGTCTACGGCTTCTCCAGTCGCACGTACGTGTACTTCCTGACGCTGCAGCTGGACACACAGCTGACTCAGATGGATGCCGGAGGAGAGAACTTCTTCACATCTAAGATTGTGAGGATGTGCTCTGATGACACCGAGTTCTACTCATATGTAGAGTTTCCTCTGGGCTGCACAAAAGATGGCATAGAGTACCGATTGGTCCAGGCCGCCTACAAGCAAAAACCAGGGCGGCGGCTGGCACAAGCGCTCGGCCTTTCTGAAAACGACGACATCCTGTTTGTCGTCTTCTCACAGGTAGGTAACTGTTGATGCCCTCTCTTCTGACTGGATGTTTTCGATCTGAGCTTGAACTTTCTGAGTTTTTTTTTTTTGTTGAAGGGTGCCTTGCTCAGAGGCCAGTCCAGGACTTAAACCTGCAAATATCTAATTTATTTCTAAATGAATTTATTTCTTTTGTGGATTTTCAGGGTCAGAAGAACCGCTCCAACCCACCAAGAGAGACGGTCCTCTGTCTGTTCACCCTCCATGACATCAACCTGGCCATGAGAGAAAGGATCCGCTCCTGTTACCGTGGAGAGGGACGGCTCTCGTTACCGTGGTTACTGAACAAAGAGCTGCCCTGCATCCACACTGTAAGTTGCACCTTCAGCCCTGAAACTTGACTTGGACTGGGCCTCTAAGGTCTGACGATATTTGGATAAGAACATGTGCTACCTGTTGAAAGGAGAAAAGAAATGTCAGGAACAGATGCTTTCGGGTTAGCGTTTGAAAACACTTTTAACTCATTCACTGCCATTGACGTCTATAGCCGTCAATTGCAGTGAATGAGTCAATGGGTTTAACTCATTCACTGCCAATGGCTGGCAGTGAATGAGTTAATATATGTCTGCATTAATTAATGACACCACTGGCTACATCGTAAAATATTGGCGATCTTATCCAAGCTCTAAGTAAACACATAAGCTGATGGGCCCCAGATTGACCCGCTGCAGGCAGGAGACTAGTCCTAAAGGTTGTGGTTTGGACTTTCTTTCTACAGGCTTGAGAGATGACCTTGATTTTGCTGCTAAAGGTCAGACATGTCTTGGACTTCTTAAACAGCTCTGTAGTATAGGCTAGTCCAATATCAGGATCGGGTGTTTTCCTGCCACATTTTCCCAATTTCTGTTGAAGCCAAAAAAGCCAAGTGTAAGAGGAAAGACTGACATTTTTAATTAGATTGTTAAAAAAGATAGTCCTGACCATTTCCTCCTGCATGTTTAGCAGGAAAATAAAGAAAAGGAGAGAAATCTCTTTGCCGTCTTTTACTTCTTCCTTTGTTTCGGTCTCTTTGTGCAAAATACAACATCTGGCCAGAGGCTGCCCTGAGGCTGCAACACACGCAGTCATGTTTCTGTCACTTCAGAGGACATTACGTTGACTTACGCTGGTTTCCTGGAGACTTACCCCAACCTTAAGTCTTCACACTTACATTTCATTATTAAATTGAATGTTTTTGTCCCCACAAGGCACCAAGGTTCACAAACTGTGACAGATTCGTCCCCACACTAAAGATGAGTTTGAATATACTTCATTTGCTCAAATGGATAAAAGATGAGAAATAGTGTGAACTTGGAAAAAATACAGGAAAAACAAGCCAGAGCGAACAGAAGGAAGAGCTCTCCCTCCCTCTCAGTGTCTGCAGTGGGGTTATTTCAGGTCGGGGGTAGATGATGTTCTTATTCATGGCGGTAATGGCCTGCAGTGGTAACCATGGCAACCAGGCAGGGAAACCCGCCAGGAGACGAGTTCTGAGCCGGGCCTGGGTTTTGGAAAAGGAGGGGTGGAGTGGGGTTGGAGTTGCCCACAGCAACCAACCAAGCAACCAACCAACCAAGCAACCAATCACAGCCAATCAGCCACACGCTGATGAAAGTGATGAAATATAAGTTAATGACCCATGCTACTGTGTGTGTGTGTGTGTGTGTGTGTGTGTGTGTGTGTGTGTGTGTTTGTGTTTTCAGGGTAAAGTGAAAGGAGAAGGAGGTCAGAGCAGGGCCTTTGTCCCTGCTCTGACCTCCTTCTTTTGTCAAAAACAGCAGGAAGTGTGTGTGTGTGTTTCAATGGGATGTGACATTGGGATGGTCTCAGTTTGTGTGTGTGTGTGTGTTTTTATATTTTTGTGTGAGTGCTTTAATCTCGTTCTTCATTAAGTGTCAGCAGCAGGTTTCCTGTTTGCACATCACGTTACAATCTCTGCTCTGTGTGTGCATCTGTGTGTTTGTAGCTTTGAGTAGATGGTCTTGTTTTGTTTTTATGGTTTTTAGTTTGAAGCCCTCATTCTGAGGAAATCTTATCAAGACCTCACACAGATGCAGAGCTCCAAATGACTCTTTGATGGCTCACTCAGTCAACAGTATGCGTAATGACAATGTGGGGTGCGTCAGATGCAGACAGACCAAGGTGTGTGTCGTACCATCGGCACTTTTTCTTCCCACACTGTCTCATTTGAGCTTTTAAACTTTTGAGGACCCTCACAGAGAGCTGAGGAAACAGAAAGCATCATAAACTTTGTTTAAACACTATAGTTGCATAGCTTTATGCACCCAGGAAGCAAAACCAGTGAGCTCTAAAAGCTCTTCACATAAAAAAAAAAAATCTCATGCCTGATGGCAAAGAGATCAGAAGATTTGATAAGGGGCCATTGGGTAAATGGGACGACTGTGGCTCAGGAGCTGGAGAAGCTCGTCTGCTAATTGGACCATCAGTGGTTCGATTCCTGGCTCTTTCAGCTTGCATATTGAAGAAACCTCGGGCAAGATGCTGAACCCCAAGTTGCCCTGATGCTTCCATCAGAAAGACAAAAACAAAAGAACACATGGATGTGTGTACATGGGTAGTAAAAATGCTTTGAGTGCTCAGATTGAATGGAAATGTACTATCCAAGCACCAGATCACCTGCTGTTTGGGTTTAAACCTCGGACTCTCATAGTGTGAGGAGTAAATGATAACCCCTGAGCTAACAAAGAATTTAAAAGACTTAAGTTGTCTCTCAGTTCATTTTAAAGTACTCGTGGCAGTAGTGGGACAGGCGCGCCTCTTCGAATAAATGAATAGATACTAGTGTGTGAACTTGATGACTCACGTGACTTCCTCATCCTGTGCATGAACTCCAGTTCCACTATTTCAGTCTGCAGCTGCCAGCGTTAGTTCGGTACCAGCTGCAGCTGATCACTGTGGAGTTAAAGTTTCATTGGCAGATAAACATGCAAACTCCCGCCAGAAGAGCCATGCCCGGGTTTTAACCCAGGACTCTGTTGTTGTGAGGCAACATTGCTAATTGCTGAACCACCCCCCTGCCTCTACAGTCGATCACTTGTTATCTTAGAAGGTAAATAAATCTTGAAGTATACTTATGCATTCCTCGCAAGCAAAGTGAATGTGCAGGAAACAGACCCGAGACCTCAGAGGTAGTACTGCTCAGCTTTCAAGGCCTGCAGGCTTTAAGGTGAGCAACCAGGCATACACTAGGGCAGACCTTCCCAAAGTGTGGGGCCCAACCCTAGGGGGGGCGCAGAGCCATTGCAAGGGGGGGCGTGGCATGAAAAGGGAAAAACAAAAACAACGCTTGGACACTGCTAGCAACGGGGCTCCTCACAAACGCAAAGCAGGAGATGAAGCATCGCTGAATATGTTTCCAAACAAACTTCATTCTAAGCCAAAGACTAGAAAATATGGTGAAGCATCTTCCCTTTGGCTTCACCTGCACAAGTGCCGAGGTAGGTCTCCCTGCAGAATTGGTTTTCCCTTCATCGGGAGCAGCGCTGGGCTCTCCAAATCACGGACAAACAGGATCCCACATTCTTGACTTTTAGTTCACAAACACTTCTTGTAATGACTAACTGCTCCTGACATTTTGGAGATGTTAGCTCTTTATACAGTAAAGTTACAGCGGGATACAAATCAGGCTGATCCTGCCACGATTTGTTCCCCCTGTCCAAATCACGGACAAACAGGATCCCACAGCTGTTTATGTTTTTGAACCCATTTTGCACAGAGAGGCATTTTTGAAAAATGTATTGATAGCAATGTTGAATATTATTACACAGGAAAAAAACAACTACACGTAAAATAATCACACCGTGACGCCTCTGCCTTTCTAAATGGAGGGACAGTAACTGTGTGTGTATTCAATTCAATTCAATTTTATTTATATAGCGCCAAATCACAACAAAAGTCGCCTCAAGGCGTGTGTATATGTAAGCTGTAAAAACTGATGATAGTCAGATTAACAGTATTTAGTCTCTATCTGCCATTCTGCAATTCATCTCATGTAAACAATAACGTGGCCACAGCGTGACGTGAAAAAAAGACACACACCTTTGACGTTGCGTGATGAACTCTGTATTCCTCGTCCACACATAAACGCAAAAAAGGAGTTTTAAAAAAATCTCCGTTTTCGGTGATTGGAAACGCCGTTTACGTGGACGAAACAGCTGCGTTTTCAAAAATACCCGTGTAGGTGCGGACGCAGCGTAAAAGAGTTTGTAGTTTATTTTCTTACTACCTGCAGATTACTTGTATTTGCTTAATTGTTTACTAAATATTTGAGGTGTGAAATAAAATGCAATGGAGCAAAATATGGGCGTGTGTGGTTGGAGGATGTTAGTGCGTGTGTGTGTGTGTGTGTGTGTGTGTGTGTGCATGCGCGAAGGGCGCGAACATTTTTCTTGCAAAACAGAGGGGGCCAGGCGAAAAAAGTTTGGGAACCACTGCACTAGGGCGTGAACTTGTCCAGGGACCATTTAATATCTCACTTAATAAAACTGAAGAGACTCAAACTGTCTTCTATGTTACACAAAGAGTTGGCTGAAGTATTTGGACAGTTAAATATACCGTTTACATGGCGTGTGGTCCGTCCTGGCTAATTAATAAGTGAGTTGATTTGAAAATAAATGTTGTTTCTTTATTAACCAGCTGAGTATCTCTGCTTTGAGCATTTGAGCCTTTTTAAGACTTTAGACTTCTGATTTGTCCTGTGTCGGCATCACACAGGTTTCAGCTGAAAACATTAAACGTTGAATAGAAGCCAGAAATCTTTTAAGTGAATCAACACTTAGCTGACAGGTCACACGACAGAAGATGTTTGATAGTCAGATGTTGCTGTGTGAAAGTGAATTTGAGCTGAAAGTCATCTTTGAAGAAGGATGATTTGGACCAACTGAGAGCTGAAGGTGTCACGAGGGATTTATGATGGCGAGGGAAACTTTTTATCTAATCCAAACAACCTGAAACCATTCTGACTGCTATTCCCAGGAGTGAACCTTTAAGATGTAAAAGGTATTTATCTCTATTTTTTGATGTGCAAAAATGGAGATAAACTTGCCAGTGGAGTGTTGGCTCGAACATTTGGGTTTCAGACTTTCCACCCTGTACGGTCGCTGTGATGCATCAAGGCCTTAACCCGCTAATGACAGGGTGTTAGCTACCCTCTGAGTGTATGTGGACTCTGTAATAACTCGTCTCCTCCCTGTTCCATACACTCTGCCCTGTGGGCAACATACAGAAGCATGAAGCGCTTTGGCTCTACAGCCCTTTGTCCTCCACCATGCACCCCACATTTGCTCATTTTTTACTTGCTTTTCCTTACATTTGTATTTAAAGTTTCATGTAATCTATCAGTGTGTTAAAGTTTAATAAAAACATGATGTTTGTTTGTTAACCTGAAATATCCACCTGGAGGACAGCGACTGGGTTTGGTTTCATCCCTTTTATGTAGACGTTTGAGGTGCCTGGTACAATCTAATGGAAATCTTATAACCGAGTGTTAGAGACTTTATTTGAAAGCTAACATCTATTTTCTGGAGCTGTGCTTGCTAAGTATGAGGCTAAAATGCAACCTAACCCTAAGTAGGTGATTCACTCATCATGGATCTCTCTGTCACTGATTGGTTTTAGAGCACTCTGTCTGTACTACCCTGTCATATGTCAATCAGTGCACTCATCGGTAGCTTGAGACCTGTCCACTCTGCATGACAAGCAGTTATTTTGCATTATCGTTAAATGTCGTCATCCATCAGAGAGCACAAGAGAGAGAGTTCTGAAAGGATGTTTGCATGCCAACAGATGTTTGTGACCATGCACACTCTGCAGCAAGTACACATGAACCTTTTTAGACGCATGTCCAAGAAGTATAACAGGAATGATTACTTGGCCGTGATGTCTTCAGCTGTCCACGTCCGTGTCTGCAGCAGAGTGTAATTGGCTCTTAACCCTACATCTAAAGCTTGATTTCGAATTCTACGATGCAGTCTGTGAGAGTGGCCGTAGGCAGCGTGTACTTGTGTACAGTTTGTCTATGTTGCTCTGCAGTTTCACCATCAAAGCACCAACAGGCAGGTGGAATTTCTCTCCGCAAGTTGATCTTTTCTCTTCCAGTCAATGCAAAACCTGGTGGCAGACGAAGTAGATGGAAATGCAGTGCTGAACAGGCCGCGTTGAAGTGATGCACAGTTCCATTTCTGCGCAGGTGCACAGATACCTGAACATAGATTACAGCACAGGGTCTCAAAGGGGTCATGTGACATAACTATGACATAGATTTAACGCAGAAGCATAAATGCACTGTGTTTCTCCCGCGGTGTTCAGAGGTGAAGTTAATGGTTGATAACATTGAGCGGTTTAACGGCGACAATGGTTTTTGTTTTGATCAAGCAGTCAAACTGTGAATTAAAAAGAAGCTGTGCTTTCTAAAGCAGCGGTCCCCAACCCCCGGGCCACGAGTCGTTTGGTACCGGGCCGCGAGAGTTGAGGCTCGGGCGTGAAATTTATGGTTTTCAGGGTTTTTCCCGTGTTGTAGTTTTGTGTTATTTTGAAAGAAATATTTACAGGTTACCATAGCGACCAGAGAGCATTAAGGGGCAGAGAGGAGGATGTTACGCTCAATGTTATTGGTGCATTTCAGGAGGACGCTGCTAATAAAGTTACACAATTACTCAGTGAATTTGTGTTTATTATTATATTTACAGAATACTGCAGATTTTTCTTGGTCGCATCATTTTATTTTGCTGTATTTATCCGCGACACCTTAAAGTATTGTCTAACATTAAACCGGTCCGTAGCGCAAAAAGGTTGAGGACCGCTGGTCTAAAGTCACCGTTAGGCCTGAGCAGTCATGATTTGTGTAGACTGTGACGTCCATGTGGTCCTGCAGTCTCCTATTAAAACACTGGTGTCTGCAGCGCATTAAGAATCACGATGGGAATATAAGAAGTAAACAAAGCGATCACATAGGGTTTTGTTTATAATCATTTATATTGATCTTTTAAATGACTTTTGAACATCTGACCAAAGAAAAATCTGCATTAAATTGTCTATTTAAATACCATAAGACCAAAGTGCGTGTCTGTGCTTTTGTCTTCTGGACGACTCGTTCTGTACATCTTGCTCTCAAGCTGCTTTAACTTTAGTTAAGGGGCCACATCTCGTGCTATTGTCGAGAGCCGATACTGATCCCCCGCCTAATGGATTGAAGGCGGGCACCAGATCAATAACGCTGGTATTAGGTGGCTTTGGAAAGCGGCAGCTTCCTCTTATTTTTCATCTGAAGCTGAGCGACCTCGCTTCTTGTGATATTTTCTAATAATGCCACCTTTTCCCTCTGGTCCACAGCCGAAGCAGATCGGAGATGATTTCTGCGGTTTGGTACTGAACCAGCCGCTCGGAGGCCTGAGGGTGATCGAGGGACAGCCGCTGTACGAGGACCGGACCGAGGGCATGGGCGCCGTGGCCGCATACACCTACGGGGAGCACACGGTGGTGTTCGTGGGAACCCGGAGTGGACAGCTGAAGAAGGTAGGAGGAAAGAACGGATGATTAGTCTACCGAGGAGGAAAAGCTGTTGTGAATATGTTTGCGCTCCTGTTTGAGTTGGGTACTCTGTGGGAAAGGAAGGAAGTCAGGGAAGGGAATTAAGAGAGACAGGACAGAATGACAGGAAAGGAATACCGGTGGACTGTTTGAGGGCTTTTGTTTCCCCTGCTGAGAGGAAAGGGCTGCATTAATGTTTTAAAATTGCTTTTGGGGCTTTGATTGCTTTCTAGAGTTTCTATTTAAGGAGGTTAGAAGGAAAGATAGAGAGACAATTGTCTTATTCATGTTTTAAATCACTTGAGGCTCTTTTAGTTCTTTGGTTCGGATGAAAGGAAGAGATTGAAGTTCACCTGTTTGATTGCAGTCCATCTTGAAACAATCAAGGTGTTTGTTCTCCATTTATAAGGGGTTTTGATAAAGTACTCAGCTTTCTTTGTCACTCGGATGGAGCCATGTGATGTTATCAGTCGTCAGTGTGACTCTCACCTGTGAATCATTTGTTTGTTCGTTGTCGAATGTCAAACTCGGCTGTGTCGGAGGTGTTTAGCTGTGAAGCTGTAGGACTGGGAACGGTCGCAAGGCAGCGTTTAGAAGAAGTGAGTCTTCACGCTGCGTTATTACCGAGCTTCAGTTCATCAGCGCTGAAAGTAATTTCAGCTCTGGCATAACAGTTATTGCAAAGAACTGAAAACGGTGTGAGAGTGCATTTATACAGGAATGTCTTCAGTTTTATTCTGTTCATTTCATCAAATGTCTTTTCCGAAGCTGCCTGATGAGGCTTTAGTGCAAATGTTTATTGAGATGTGTGCGTGACTGTTGAGTCGACTGCTTTCAGAAATGCTGTGTTTCTCTTCTCATTTGCACTCTTACTCCTGAAAACCTCACACCTGATAAACAAACTTAATACAGTAATGATTAAAAAGACAAAAACCAACAATATATTTATGTTTGTTGTCTTCTGTCTTCAAATACGTCTCCAAATAATGTCAAAAAAAAGAAGAAGAAGACCCCTGCTCAGTGCAGCTACACTCACCATGTGTCGTCTTTGTTGTTCCTCTTTTCTGTCTCCCAAAAATAATTTGGATGCATTTTAAAGACTCATTTGGAAACATCACATACGGTCTTCCATTATCTATTGCAGTTTGATATTTGCTCTATTACTCATTAATAATAAGTTAGTTAGTAGCTCCACGAAAGGATCAGTTAAAAATTTAGAAATAATTAAAAATCCACCAGCAAAACATTTTTAATGGTCTGAAAGCTTTTGTGTTTTTGAGCAAAAGTAATTTTGGAACCAGAATCAACAAAATAAAATGAGTTTTATAATCATATTTGATAGTCGGTGGCTACAGAAGAGACTAAGTTTTAAGCAGAGATTTGCAACGCTGTAGAAACCTGTTGGCACGCTGCAGACTCAGGTGGCTTTGAATGTTCAAATATCGATCATGTATGAATGAAAACTCATTGTGAGTCTGAGAAAGCTTTGATGTCACGTCTTTACTGTATCTCAGATCTGAGTTCAGGTGTTGGAATATCAAAAGCAAGAGTCTGATTTTTCACACCTCTGTAAACAATATTCACATGTATCCAGACAGATTGGTTATTCAGCCTTTAACGGGGACTCCATACTAAAATAAATAACCATATTAATACCCATAGGCAACAGGTATCTGATAAATATTTCATTTCTTTTACATATTCTCTGCTGCTTATGAAACTCATCCTCGGTCACACCTCCATATGTGCCAGCCTGCTCTCTGCAGCCTGTGGCGCCGCTGTTATTATTGTTATCTGGAGCTGAAAATAAGCTGAACGCTGTTTTGATTTCATAACGCAGCAAACACAATCTGTTCATTTCCAGGGTTTTTATTCTCAGGCAGGAGAGATAAACAGCACGGAGACAGGAAGCAGGACTGGTGCAGGATTAAAGCAAATGTGAGCAGTGACAGTTCAGGATGGGGCCGGTGTCTCTGCACAGATGCTCTCAGCCTTGTTGAAGTTGTAAAGTTGTCTCAGTGGTGTCGGACAACCTCACAGAAAGCTGCAGAGACGCTCAGACTGTCTGCTGCTGTCAGAAAAATTCCCCACTTAGCTGCACAAGATGTCTGTTTTCTGTCTCCTTCAGGGCTCGGCAGTCGGTTAAAGACTCGCCGTTTCCCACAGCACAAACTCCGTCCTCTCTGGAGGATTTAAGACTTTGCTGAGCGGCAGAAAGCTTTCCTACACTCTGTGGGTGAAACTAAAAACCTAAATCAAGTAAAAAGGACAGGACAGACGTGTAAAGTGGACCGTAGGCCTGACTGCGCTCTGACATTGTTGACTCCAGTGCAAAATTTCGTCCAGTAAAGCACAAGTAGAATTTACAAGTCTCAGACTGTCTGAGAGTCAAACGAGTGCGTCTGGCAAGCAGCATCGCTGAGCACCTTCACAAAAACAAATAAATGATTATCTTAGAAAAGGGAAAAAGGAATAGATGTTCAAAAACACAAAGTTCTTTGGAGATGTTAAAGATGTTGATGTTCTAGAGGTTTGTTATGAGCAAGAACAAGAGCACAAGTTCTCCAGGTTCTTTTTAGGGAGTTAAAATATTTCTAGGCTCTTTTAAGATAGCTTTGCCTTTAGGACCTTTATTCTTTTAGGACTTTGAAATGGTTAAACATGTCAAATCATCTGTGAAATGATCCGTCCTACAAAGAAATATCTTACTAGATGTTTAACAACCTGTGTGCGTTCGACCGGTTAAAGCCACCACAATATGGTCTCTAAAAGCTTTCGTTGGTTACAGGGAAATTTATTTTAGAGGGTTTTTTTAGAGGTCCTCCTTAAGTTCTTGGGAGCCAGGACCTCTAAGGATACCCTGGTAATCCTGGTAATCAGTCTGAAACTTCTAGACATTGTTTAGGGGACCTGGGAAGAGCAGCAAACTTAAGTTCTTTAGGTTCCTATTGTTGATACACTGTTAAAGGTCTTTCAGATGCTTAGAGTCATCATTGAAGATGTTTTAGAGGAACTTTAGGACATTTAGATAGTTTGACATCTCTTCAGAGCTCATTTGATAACCCATGCGTTCAACCACCTGATGAAATCTTATTAAGGTCTTTCAAAGGTCTGGGATTTTATAAAAGGTCCTTAAGTCTCTTATACACAATTAGTTTTATGTCAGTTTGGCTTGACGTCTACCTCAGCAAAGCCCTCTGTGCTTCTCTTCCCTGGATGCTGTGCTGGTGCTGACGCTAGAACTCATTTTACACATTTCCACAAAGAAACAGGACTTGTGCCAGCGATGAAGAGCTGGCATCAGTACAACACCATAAAATTGTTCCGCCCACCGTTGGAACCACTGTCAGTGGCTTGGTAGTGGTTAACTCAAGAAATTAACCAATGATGGACAGATTCAGCCCACGCATTTTCTGATTTTCTTCCCAGAAGAGAAATTATCCGACTTCTGCTAGTAATGCTATATAACAAACACTTCTCAAACCTCTCCAAACGTGGGCTGGCTCTCAAAGGCACATAGGCAGAACTGGGTAGTACTGGGCGTTTGGCACCTTTTTGTAAGGTCTATTAAGGTCTTAAAGATAGTTCCCTTTAAGCGATTTATGGGCTAGTTTGTGTGGTTGAACACCTGTGGGTCATTAGATGAGCTGGTACAGTAATTAAGGTGTATAGTAGTTGCTTGAGAACCTTGTTACAGCCCCCATTTAGTGTTTTGCTAAAGTGCTAAGTCTTTAGTTATCCGTATGATTACCGTAAATCTCCTAAAGCATCTTCTCCAGAATCAGAAGGACCATTTAAACCACTACAAAGACGCTTAACATGTCCTTAGCAACAACGATGAGCACCGAAAGGAGCTGGTCTTTGTCTTCATGGACCACTAAACCCTCCAGAGGGAGCTCTGCAACGCCCTTAATGGCAACTAGATGCACCTAAAGGAGCTTTGAAGGATCTCCACTGGATTCCTGATAGTACAGATGGACACCAAATTTAAATCAAGCAAAAAGACTTTACACGTTAGGGGACCCAACCATCTCTTCAAAAAGAAAAATACTTTGTGCAGTGCAATCACAAATATTTAAAGGGCTTTCAATTTAAATTGGAGGGATCTGGATTCATCCTTTTCATGCATTTTAAAGTAAAAAATAATAAATGAATTCAACAGTAATTTTGCCCTTTTGACTTTTTGGTTGAATAAATGCAAAGCTTCTCTATACATCGTCCTCTGCACGATGGGCACATTAATCCACATCATCAGCAGTCATTAAAATTAAAAGATGCATTAAAAACCCTCTTCTGCTCCCACATTTGACCACACAATCATCTCCATTTTCCAGCCTGCCAACGATGAATTTTAATTGCCTGAACACTAAAAACGGAGGATGGGTGGTGAATGAATCCTCTTGGCGTTCACCCCGCTCACCTCTCCTCCCACACAGCTGCCGCTTTAATATTCATTCACATAGGGAGATATTTCTCTGAAAGCTGACCTCTGAGAGCGACGGATAGAGGGAGGAACCGAGGCAGAGAGGGAGGAATGGCCGGGGGTGTAGTCTGTACAGTGAACAGCTTGGTGAAAATCACTGGGTTTGGTTTTAGATGTTGGGCTCTGTGTGGCTGGGAGTTGGCGGAGAACTCTTGTTTCTATGTTTAGTGGAACTTCCTCCTCCTCCTCCTCCTCCTCAACTCTCTGAGCTGCTGGCATCCAACAAAAGCTCTCCACTGCTTCAACGCCCAACAAGACGATAAGCAATAGACCCAAATCCAGTCTGGCTGGGAGGCTTTTCCCTCGCTTTCCCTTTAAGCCTGTTAAATTCAAAGTGATTATTTTTCCCAAAAAATCTATAAGTTTATGGACTGATTTTCATTTTATGCCAGTCATTGGGTTTGACAATTTCTATTAAGATAAGTAATGGTCTTATTAGTCAGTTAATCAGCAGTTTCCCTCATTTCAAATCTTTCATTTAACGCTCAATCGCCGCTTCCTCATTTGAAGCGGCCAATCGTTTCAAATGAGGACGGCACTTCCGTAAACATGAGTTACTTTTTTTTTCTTTTTCTTTTTTGCACTGTAATGTGGGATATTTAAAGCATGTAGCATTTTTAGCATGTTGCCATGAGCACACATCTGTTATCACATGTTTACCATTGTACCATATAGGTCATTGTTATCCTTAATGAGAAACTTGTTTTACACGGAAATGCTTCCATCAGCATCTGCATCATTTTAAAATCATTTGGTACATTTGGGTTAAATCTTAGCCTGGTGCGACTCTGTGAAGCACTGTGGTCGACTATCCACTGAGTTTTAACCTCCTAAGACCCGAACTCTTCCATAGCATGCATTTTTTATTTCTCTTTGCTATTTGGGCTGATTGGGACCTGATGATGGTAAAATTGAAGAATTGTCTTTTTTTTTAAAACCAGATTTTTGTTTCTGAGAAAAATTAGATCCACATATGAGGACATTTGTTTTACATTTCAATAGAACAGAGGCAGTATAACGTCCTCGTACGTGGATATCAGGCCCTTGTAGAGCAAAATGCTGTATTTTGGTCTAGACAATGCAAAATGTGATGTCCACATATGTGGTTAAAATCTGTTGCGCTAACATCATATGAATTTCAGACCTTTGCTTTTTCAAATATACGCAGTTTAAAAATAGGACAAAAGACTTCAGGCTTTTGAGCACATCTCTAGACTCGTGGAGCCATTTTTCTGAAGTCAGAGCATAAAGATTCAAAAGTTAAACAAACCACTATTTTTGCGATTGACTGCTTGCTGCTGAATTGGCACGTCGAGCCGAAACGGTTCACTTCTCCCACCGAAAGGCTGAAAGCAGCAGTAAAAATGCCAAACGTGGCCCTGCTGAAGAAGCGATAGTGTTGGCTCACTTTCAGAAGAAACTTTGAATCTTAATTGAGCTTTTGATGTGTGACAATCTGCAAAATTACAGTATAAATTGCCTTATTTGCAGCTGGAGGTGTCCTATCAGCATTTTCTGATGCCTGGTTTTGTAATTACAGAGTATAATAATATAAAGACTTCTGAAAGAGCCGTTTGAACCAAAGGACATACTGCGCCAAGCTCCATTGTTCGGGTCCTTTTTGTTTTTTTATTTACAGCATCCGAACCAACCCCACACTAACTCACCATCATACAGTTCACTAATCTGCTGCTGGATTCCTTCTGACCAACTGGTTTCATGCCAGGACTCGTCCGTGTCTTCGTCTCCACAAAGCCTTCCAGAGCTTCCCAACTGGGCTGATCTGATTGGCTGTTGCTGGGACGGGAGCTCAGATGCTTGATCAGTTGAATTAAGGGTGAATTGGTAATTTGGCAAGAGACTTAAAAGAGATAAACAAAGACCACAAACCTACAACTCTGTGGATGTTAGAAAAGTCGAGGTCAGTGTGATTTTAAATGTCAGAGCAGCAGCCTCCAGAACTCTTTGTTCATCTTTTATCACAACTCTGCACTTAAAATCTAATCATCTTGGACTGAAACAGATCTTTGGAGCAGATCCCAGAGGCAAACATGACCTTTCACTCATCATACTCACCAGATGGACGGACAGACATTGAAACGCAAGCTTTAAAGCTGATTAGCGTTGATTAAAAGTTGCTTTTCTACTCATGTCTTCAAGTCGTTTGGTCTGAGTCGCAGAGACTTGTGTTTTCTGTTTGGTGGCTCTGCTAGTGGACAGAAATATTGATTCACACAAGCACTAATTTCTATATTTTGCTGTATTTACTGGTAATTGTATAGACTTTCTGAGCACATTTCTGAATGTCAGTATAAGAGGATTTATTAGTCCTTGTAAACAGCTGCCATTACCTGGAAACTGTATGCATTTTTGTCAGTTTAAATTTAACTGGGGGTTAAACTGGACACTGTTCATGTTCATGTTTGACCTTCTTAGACAAAAAGTCCTGTCCTCAGTGGGGTAACTGAGATAGAAAGAGGAGCAGTTTGTCCAAAAGGGTTTAACGTCACGTTTTCCATAAACTAAGCATGTTTTGGTGACTGAACTTAAGCAAAAAGCTAATAATGTAAATCGAGATAGCACCTTAAACCTGCCTTTTTTTTCCTAATGGCCAGTAGGGGTCGACTTGTCTGGTTGCAAAAGATGGATGTCACGGTTGCAACATCCATCTTTTATGTCCATTATGTGGTTCACACACTAAGAACAAACCTAAGTCTCCTGCTTAACAGTGTTTTGACCTTCCACGTGGGTTTTTCCAGTCTCTGCCTGATTAGAATGATAATAATGAACTCATTCTTCAGCCGTTTTCACTCAGGAATACAGATCTTGGACTGCCCAAAGCTGCAAATCGAGTGTTCACCAGTTTCGTGCATTGACAAGAGGCGAATACAAAGGCGAGCACTCGTCCCTAAAGTATTTTGAAATGGCCAAACTGCAGCCTGCTCTCTTCAGTCTGCCAGTCTGCTCTTTCACTAAAAACTCTGGTTTAAGTCTCCGGGTCGGTCGCTGTAGCCACTTCATATCTCTCCCTAAAGAAATCGCTGCTATTATGCCACAAAATTCATAATTAAAAGGATCTATTTTCCTCACTCTTGTTATTATCTGCTTTCAAATGAAACTGAAACTGGAAGCGATGCCTTCAATAGCCTCCGTGGTTGACTCGGTATGACAGCGTGCTGTGTGCGATATTGCATTGTCCCTTTTGGGCATTCAGTCCCTGCTTAAACTGTGATGAGTTCACACTGAAATCTGATATTGGCCACATTTAAGAAATAATAATATGTACCACCAGAAGAAGAAGAAAAACAGATCCGAGGGCCAGGTTGTGCAGTGTCCCAGAGAGGGAACTAAAAGAGCCTCACACAGGCAAAGAAAAGCATTCAAACCATGAAAGTGTTTGTCACGGTCTGCAGAGACAGGCCGTGCGGTGGTGTGTGTGATGGACCCAGGTGCATACACAAGTTAGTAGACGGGAGTGGACTTAACAGAAAGCGAGCCTTTATTATGGCTGAAGACAAAGTGCACAAACAAAGCAGGGATGGCGTGACTAGACTATAACTAAACTGGGAAAACTAATACTGCGACAATCTAAGAAAACTCAGACTATGATGATCACTGCAAGGACTGACCGTGAAAACATGGAGGTGAGAACACAGACGACGCGACACAGACTGTACGAAACACAGAGACTAAATACACATGAGGGATGATCAGGGGAAGTGGATGCACACGGGGAACACAGGTGACACTGATAATCATAACAAGACACGGCAGGAGTGAACGTAACACTGATGGGAGATGGGCAAAGTAAAGCAGGAAGTACACAGAGGTTCAAACAGGAGGAGAGAGAGCACGGGGAGAACGCAGACATAACGGGCTGGGGAAAACATAGAATAAAGCACAAAGAGAGACGAGGGCTCATAAATACACAGAGGGGCACACAGGGGGTAAGAGTCACGAAGGGAAAACACATAAGGAACAACGTAACAGATCAACCCAGGAAGCATGGCCTAAATAAAGAACAAAATACAAAAATACACGAAAACTAAGAATACTGGGCCCACATGGCCCAGGACCATGACAGTGTTGCATTCATGGAAGAAAAGAATGCATCTAGCAGTATACCAGACAGTTATGGTGAAGGGATGGTTTTTCCTAAAATGTCAAACTATTGCTTTAAGATTAAATTAGCAGGGAGTAATAATTGTTAGTTTGTGCAGTGCTGACCACAGAGCGTCTGTCAGCCCTCCTGATGCTTTTCCACTGAGACTCTGCGCTATGACAGAAGGGAAAACAAGTTGTAACTCAAACTCTGTTGACTTTATCTCTGCCTGTCAGACTCTTTTATCCTCCTCCTTCTTCTTTTTGTCCTACTCTCTGCTGTCCAGCAGTTTGTCATCGTTTCAGTCTCTAAATCCTTTGTTTGCCACATTTTCTTCCATCTTTCTAAAGATTACGTTCCTGGCTGTTGTCATCAGACTGCTGGTGCTTTAATTTCATTTCTAAAGCAGCAAAATGTTTCTTAAATATTTTGCTGTGTCATTAAGCTGTAAATAACATCCAACATTAATGGTGCTTTATGTGCGCCTGCCGTGCCACATGCACTAATGTACCCCAACACTATCGCTGGTGCCGGCTCATGAATTGTGTGCTGATGAGAAGCTGGGATGGTTCCTCTGTTCCAAAGCTCGGTGAACACAGAATCCGTGATTTCCACGAGGAATTTCATATCTTGTTTGGTCAGAGTGCAGTTCTCTGCTTTGCCTCAGTCCATCATAAATGAGCTTGAGCCCAGAGAAGGCAGATGTGCTCCTGAGCCCATGCGGTGATTTCATGTCTGTTTTTGATGCAGTACCTGAGAGTTTTTGAGAGCCTGAACATCACAGCCACACAAAATGCTTTTCAGCCTCGTCTGTCCTGTACAGCTTTGGCCTGTGTTAAAACTGTAGATAATAAAATCCTAAATAAAATCGTGGCTCAAGAGTTGGGAGTTCGCCTTGTAATCGGAAGGTTGCCGGTTCGAGCCCCGGCTTGGACAGTCTCGGTCGTTGTGTCCTTGGGCAAGACACTTCACCCGTTGCCTACTGGTGGTGGTCAGAGGGCCTGGTGGCGCCAGTGTCCGGCAGCCTCGCCTCTGTCAGTGCGCCCCAGGGTGGCTGTGGCTACAATGTAGCTTCATCACCAGTGTGTGAATGTGTGTGTGAATGGGTGGATGACTGGATATGTAAAGCGCTTTGGGGTCCTTAGGGACTAGTAAAGCGCTATATAAATACAGGCCATTTACCATTTACCATTTAAAATAGCCGAGAATGTTCATTTTCTCCAAACCTGCTGAAGTGTCCACACCGTCTTTACTCCTGAAAGCCTCTCTGGGATATTTATGTTACTAATTAGCCTAATTAATTACAAAATGTTCCACCAGGCGCCTTTTTGATTCTGTCTAAACTTTCGAAGCATGTTGTTGCCATCAGATTTAAAATTGCTTGGGCTTATCCTTAAAACCGCTGGTTATCGGTTACATCCAAATCAGCTGTTTTGACCAAATGTGGGGTCGTTAATGAGGTTTTCAGTGGATTTATTAAACATTTCTTTTGCTCTGCGTTTGTGCTGGTTTTTCCGTTTAGTCTTGACTATAAGCACCTGTCTGATTGTCACAAAACATAATTGATAATCAACTGCAGCTTTTCTTTTAACAAATACGAGAAAACGCCCATATTTGAAGATTTCTTTGTCTCTGAAAAACCGGTTTGCTGCTTTCTTTGTTCATCGCTGTGAGCTGATGATTTGTTTTATGAGCTTTTGAACATTTTTGGCAGAGGAGATGATGTGTAGTCTGTAAAACAATCGCTGCAATCAATGATAATCATCAGATAGAACCATAACTTTAACCCTGACTGTTGTGCAGGTTGATTTTTTTTCCTTTTTTCCCCATAGAAACCAGTGGCTGCCTGGAGGAAGCGAAATCAGAGTATGAGGCTGTAAATGTTGGATTCAGAGCTGGTATTTAAAAGCTGAACTCATCCGATTCCGGCAGGTTTTACTGTGAAGCTTCCAATGAGGTGTCAGGCTGCCAGCGACAGTCAGAACTGATGTGATTATGTTGTTAGAGAAGGCCGACTGGGCCCGAGTCCCAGCAACACAATCAGCCTGCTGCCGGCCTCGATGGAAAAACACTGAAGCAAAAAAGATACCACCTTAACCAGTCCCAGGAAATACCACCTTAATCTGAAGTACTCGGTGGGACTGGATTATTTTTGTTTTTTTTTAAGCAAATCATCTTTCATTTCTCAGAATTTCAGATGTACAGGTTAACAGTTTTCCTGTGTTTAACCCCTCTGAGCAGCGCTTCCCCCTGGTGTTTAGGAATAAGATATTTATCATTTATTATTAATTACAATTTAATTACTGAGTCAGATATCTGCTGTGATTCTTTATCAAACTTGTGATTGATGCGTCATTGGACAATCAGAGTAGAAAAAGAGGCTTTGATGTGTGAAAGCTTCACTGCCGAGAGTGATGCTTTTATTTTGAAATACACAATGCTAGAAAAACATTTCTGATGCATCCAGATATGATTCCAGAAAACTGGACTATTTGGAAAAACTTCTTGTTTTCCCATTGCTCCCACTTTGTAGATGCCCTCCTCTTGAAATCATCAGCATGTCAAAGATACAAATATGCACTCGTTACCTGTACCAGCCCTCATTTCCCTCACAGACCGTTAAACACCGCTTTAATGCCCTGTGGGATTTGAGCAGTGTTTATTTTTCACAGTGTTTTTTTTTTGTTTTAAACACATTATTGGACTGGTTTCAAACACTTTTGTCCTTATTTTTGACGTGAAAATAGGGCCTGGGTTTAAAAATACACCACAGTGTACGCTTTTAAAGTCCTGCTGATTAGTCCTGTTAGCTGCATTCGGCTAAGACTTCATTGTCACTGCAGGGAGTTTGGCTACCAGCTGGGTCTTAATTGCACAGGTTAAAGGTGCCTCTGTTTAAGCTGTCAGTCTGTGCACACCTGTGTCAGGGAGGCTTTTTAGACTTCCTAGCAAAGTCATTTTTTTTATAAATGGCCTCTTGTAAGCTTACTGACATTGTTTTACCCCATTTCCTATTCAGAACCTCTTTATGTTCTCATGCAAAACAAAATGCAGCATAAATAATGGACCCAGTGTGAGTCTCTGTTCAGAGAAACTCACTTGGCTCATTTGGTTACCCTTATAAGAGCATTTCGGCTTTAATGCAAAGTTGCCTGTGAGGACTCAGTCTTTGTTTTTTAAAGCTCTTCCTCTCCCCAAACAAGCTGCTGCACATGAAAGCATTTTGATGGACTTGTGTAAACTTATGCATTTCCAACCTGGGAAGCTTTTTACCCTGATGCACAGGAAGATTTATGTGAATTTCATCAGGTGCTCAGAGTGGAAACCCACTGAATTAAGTTTCTGGATTATCCACTGAAATCCTCTTGGTTCTGCAGAGTCCGCTGTCATCCTGCCCAGCTGCTCACTGGGCAGCAGCACTGTGGCTGCACCGCTTATGTCCCTGTTTTTTCTTTTTTTAAACCTCTCTCTAAGAATCTGAAGCAGGGTGGAGCTGCAGGGTAAGAAAAAGGTTTGTGCAGCAGTGGTTTTTATCTCGATTTAGCTCCATATGAACACACACTGGGGCTTCAGGTTTCAGGTCAACGTCCACTTCCTGTCAGGTCCACGTCTGGATTCAGACCACCACAGTCGGAACTGGTTTTAACCCCTTTCTAATGCAGTGTTTTAGAGACTGCATTAAACGCTGGGTGTTGGCTGAACAAAATATATGAACCATTAAAGTGAAAATGGAAATTCATTTAGCCTGACATGTTATTACTCGGTGGAATATAACAAAGTAAAAACGCATTAAAAATGTAACAAAATATTAGTTTTTTTCCGTCTGATGGAAAAATATTTTTTTGACCTAAATGCCAACGACATACCTCTTGAGAATAAGGACAAAGGTCTTTGACGTATTTGAAAATAATTCAGTATTGCTTAAAAAGTTGATTAACCATTCAGTCTAAACCTTGCACAGTCTGAGTCAATGCTGACGGTGTCGGGTGATGGTCCATTCATGTTCACTCCTGGAAACGCTGTAAACAAGTTTGCTTTAGACAAAGGTGCTCTGTGCTTGGTGTGTATATGAAGACATCGGGCAGAAATGGCTGGACCGTAATCATATTTTACTCCTATGGTTGACCTTTTAATCCGCTGCTGCAGACCTCCACTGCATCTATCTTTAGATTAGCCATAATTCCCTCTGAAGGGACATCTACACAGGAAGAGACCGGCAGTGATGTGGTGACCAGAGACCATTGATTCTCAATAAAATTCAGCAATTTGTATTATTGAGTTAAACCTCAGATGGCTGCACAGGTAACAGGAGTGACGGGCAATGCCAAAGTGGATCTTCAGTTTCATTTCCAGGGGAGAGGTTTCACCAGTGCACCTCCAAAGAGAGAAAAACAATTCAAAGTAAAGCCAGAGTCACTACATAAACTGAGTGACGGATGAAAGTTAAACCCACAACGGGGCAGTTTAGTGCTGTGAGGGTATATCAGTAAGTTTAGATTGATGCTGATGCAAACACACGTTGTCCTCGTATTGGTTTGTCTTTCTTGTTTATTTTATGGATTTATTTGTAGTTACAGGTTGATGTACCTCAGTGGGTATTTGTTGTTGCACTGTGAACAGACACAGCTTCTTCTTCACCTTTGTTTGAGCAAAATTAAAATATTGGAAGCCTTTTTGTAACCATATGTTTATGCAATTTAATTTGGTTTGCATCATTTTTCTTTATTTCTTTAAAGTTATTTAAGTTTATTAACTCTCCTGCCAGAATCAGCAAATCTACAAAGTTCTCTCAGTAAAAGAAAAAAAGTTAGACTTTCAAAAAGCAAATCATGAATGAACTAAATATAAAATACCAAAAGGTGAGTGAGTGGCACCAGTTGGGCAAACCGTGTTCAACGTTACAGCAAAGACGAGTGCAGTGGGCGCAGTACCAGCAAGACTTACAAAACATAATAACACCCCCTCAGTGCAAGCAGGAGGGGGGAGTTGTAGTAGTGGCTGGCAACCTATCGGCGTATCAGCTAATCTGACAGACAATTGGCTCAGAGAGAGTGATGTCATCAAAGAGTGAGGCGACAGGAAGCTAAAGGGTTGTCCCGGGAGAAAGGGTGTGTGTGTGTATGTGCGTGCATACGTCTACCTTTTGGAGAACCGGTGTGATGATCATATTTGGTGTTTACACCCGATCTAACCTGAAGACGAGGCTCGAGGTTTAGGACCTGAGAATGCACTGTAGCAACGAGGGACCTCAAATATATAGAAGCACAAGTTTGTGTGTGTGTGTGTGTGTGTGTGTGTGTGTGTGTGTGTGTTGTCAGCAGCCCTCTTTGTTCTGGTTCCAAAACAAACAGGCCTGAGGGGAGAGAGGAGACACGCTGCACTGACCGCACCTCCCAACGCGCGCGCACACACACACACACACACACACACACACACACACACACACACACACACACACACACACGCAAACTTCTTGAACTTCGGTGGAATTTAATCAGAATATGAGGAGTATTTATTTCCGGAGATTGAAGTTGTCATAAAGAGGCTGTTGTTGCTGCTGAAGGACGAGCTTTAAAGCGGGTCTGTGACGTAAGGCCAGGATCTGTTTTGACAAAGACACACACTGTTCGCGACTTAGAACAAAATAACAATCATTTACATTTCTAACTATTTCAGTCAATGACTCTGTAAAGTGGGGCTAATTAGCTTTGCTTCATTTATTCCAACACAAAACAAACGCACGGATGTAAAAGGCTGCAAACCGGACAAACTCTCAGTTTTCGATCACGTTTGAAGGATCTCGTCATGTGATCATTATTTTATGATCGATTTTCTCAGTTCTGAAAAAAAAAACGGCTCCGTTTTTATTCCAGAGCAACTTAAAAGGTTGCCGTGAGCATAGGCAGCGTATAAAAACTGATATAACTACTGTGATGTCACACACTGGCTTCTTGATGTTTTGGATACTTAAAATATTTTTATGTCACTCAACAAAAATTGAACCACCAGCACGAGAAGAGTGTTCGTCATTTAAGTACAGATATTTAGAGAAGCTGTTGGGCTTCACATAATGGCCTGACACTTTACTGAGACTCCTTTAATTTGTCACTCTTTTTGTACACGCGTCTGCTTATTTTTTCTTCAGATTTACATGTAAGGTTGATTTTAGAGCTCTGCTCTCCAGTAAAAACAGTTGAGCAGTTTCTTGGAATCTGTCTGTCATCTGTCTGTTTCATACTGAATCAACAAAATGAGCGAATGGACCAAATTCAATTTAGATCTTTAATCTCTCTGATTTATGTGAGCAGGAAGTAAGACTCGTTTGTGTTCTAATCTTGATGAGCTTGCAGTAAATACATTGGGGCGCTGTCACTGCCAGATTTAATGTAATGAATATTGAGTTGTGAACATCATTAAAAGTTTTTTCCTTACAGTATTTTTCATGAATAAATAGAAGAATAATTTTTCTTTTTCCCAGTTTTGATTGCCGCTGTAGAGAAACCCAATGATTCATGCATTTCTGGGATTTTAAACTCACTGATGGAGGACTTCAGTGTTCAGTTCAGTCTGATCATCAGGCTGATGCGCCGTATAATGCAGTTAGAAGTCAGACAGAGGAGGTGGATGGCTGGACATGTCTCAATTCAATCCAATTTCATTTAGATGGAGCCAAATCATAACATAAGTCATCTCAAGGCACTTGATAGAAAAACCCATCGGTTCCACTCTAAGCAGCACTTGGCGACAGTAGAGAGGAAAAAAAAAACTTCTGACTGAACGAGACTCGAGAGGACGGCCGTCTGCCTCAATCGGCCAGAGTAAGTGCAGAGTAGAAAGGCTCGGGCTCAAGACTGTTATTATATTTACTATTATAAGATCCTTAATGTAAAGGTAGACTGAGATCAGGAGAGACTGGTGTGCAGGAACATATACAGCAATACAGAAAGATAATGCACGGTTTCTTAGTATTTGAGGCTCGGTCCATTCGGAGGCAGAAAAGTGTTTACACAGCTTTTCAGAGTTCACTGAGAGTTGGTGTTTGAATATCATGTGACCAGACATTATAAGTACTGTATTTAAGTGTAACAAAGGAGCAGGGGCAACTTTTGAAGAATACTCTCATAAATAAACTGGTCGGGTCTGTTTTCATAAAAGATGCAATTGTGAGCATGCATATAAACAATATCACCGTAATCAAGCACACATGAAATTGTAGACTGTGCTGCGATGCTATGATTGGTAAGAGAAGCACGATTTGTTTCTGTCTTCGGTTTGAAGAGTCCAGTGTTAAAGTCCCAACTGTCTGTAACAATAAACAGTTTTCATTTTATGGCTATGGAGTGTTTGAATGTTTGTCCACATTCAAACACTCCATAGCCATGAAGGCTGGATACTGGATACTTTTAGGTGTTTTGCATGTTTTTATATAAGAATCGTATCTTAAGGTGTGGTTATGTGTATATAGGGTGTGGAGAATATAAGAGGTCCGGTGATTGATCCCTGTGGAACACCTTTACTAATAGCAAGGGGGCTTCACCTAAAACATGTGGACACTACAGACTGTGTACATTTAACATGAAATCAAATGCATTGCAAATTTGAATGGCAGATTAATATTGTTTAGGTGTGAGATCAATAACTGTTATTCTGCTTTTACTGTGGCCTTTTATGTAAAATGGTTTTTATATTAAAGACATCCACAAGGCATTTCTCACTAGCCAAAACTATTTCTCCAAATATCTGTAATTAAGTTCCAACCAGGAAGTCTTGGTCTGTTCTAGTGTGTAAGGACACTCATTTAACTCAAAATTAGAATTTTCCAGATGTCCAGAACGGGTCAAAAATTTAAAATATAGGTATATTTAATGTACTATAACTATTATAATACATTATATATTATATTTAATAGTAGAAGTTTGTAAAAATGTAATCATAGAGATCTGACATGGGAGATATAACCTGTCAAAAACATTCTAATTTAGTTTACTTGAATAATTTTTAACACTTCCAATACTTATCTGCCCAATTTTTACTAATCCATAGTAAAGAAAAGACTTTACATGTCCAAATAGTTGCTGCAACAAAAACCCTAAAACAAAAAGAACTACGAAGAAACAAATCTAAAGGAAGTCACCATGGTACTAATAGTTGTTGAATGTATATGTGATGAAAAAAATCATCTAATTCTATTTCTGGCATTCAGTAAAAACTGTATGCATGAGTTGAGACATTGGATTCTTCAGTTTTTATTCCTGTAATGTCACGAGCCTCACAAGCTCTTCAGCACCAGTCAAACGCTCCAGTAATATGGGGGACCCACTAGCTGAGTGCTTAGGGCGCATACCACATGGGAGCAAATGCCATGAGCATTGAGTTTCCAGCTCAATTCCCAGCCGGCTGGACCTCTTGCTGCCTGTCATTCCCCAATTGTATTTATCTGCACTTCCTGTCTGTCCCTGCTGCACCTACCTAATAAAGGCGAAATGCCCCGGGCCAACAAGAAGAAAAAGAGAATCTGCGGAAAATTAAATGAAATTATCTGGAACTGTAATTATAGCTGGTCATATTATAATTTTGACCATTCAAATTGCAGTTTTTGTCAGAAATATAATTACTGATACTCTACAAAACCTATTAAATGTTTTAAATAAGCCTGCTTTTACGCCTCCTGCTGGTCTGCACCCTTGTGTCAAACAATACAAATTATAAAATATTGTGTGTGGTTTTTTTTAAGTCTTCTTCTCCCTGCAGATTCAAACTGACAGACTGAAAGCCTTTTCTCTCTTAAAAAGAACACACCCTCGTCCTCCTCCTCTTCCTCTTTTCCATTAGCACAAAGTGAATTAGCCGAGATGAGTCAGCCAATCAGCTGTGGCATTCAGAGGGAACGGAGCCATTATTGGCTAATGAGACGACGGGGAATTAAAGCTTTTATTCTAATAACAGTAATGTCTGTTTGTAACTGAGCCGCCTGCACCTGCTTCTCTCTTCTTCCAAGCATCATTTTCTGCTTTTTCTTTTCTTTTTTTTCTCCTTCTCGCAGCAGCGACCGGGGAATAGATCCTCACTGCCAGAGAGGGAAAATAATCTGTTGATTTAGATTCATATAGATGATTATTATTAGGAGATGACTGCACCTGTTTCTCTCTTTTACTGCAGAGCAGAAATCTGGAGTCGAACCAACCCTCAGTCAGTTTTAGTGCAAGTGAAGTGCTGTTTGGTTTCACTGTTGAAGAGATCAGAGCTCCTTCCCCAACCGAGACCTGATTATTGATTATCTTTGGTTCTGCAAGGCTGGTGCACCTGTGCATCTCACCTGCGTTTTTTCACCTTCATCTGCAAAAATGTATCCAAGACGAAGTAGATTCAGCTGTAAAATGATGGAAATTGCAGTGCAGCCATCTTATTTAACTAAAAAATGGACGAATATTTGAGTAACATTGGCCACTCATATACCAGGTAGAAATTTCCTTTATCATTTAGGCTAGCTTTCCAAATGAGTCTATACAGGCTGATTTCCATAGAAATTAACTTAGCCAATGGCTAGCCTGCAGGAGAATCAATCCAGGAGGTGATTGGATGATTTGGAAAAACACTCAGCTCTCATGTCGATTCTGCCTCCAGTCGCGTCTGACCTTGTTGGATATCATCTGGACTGTTTGAGGGTTTTCTTCTGGATGTTTCTTGGAAATTGAACTGAACTCTGTGGTTAATTATCACTTTGGGCTCCTGGCCAATCGCATCACTCTCTCAGCAGAGTGAGGCCATTGATTGGTTAGGTGTTGTAAGAAGGAATTAAAGTGTGCATTTGCCAACATAAACAGTTTATATTGCTACAGTGCTGGAGACACACAAGTTCGAGTGTATGTAAAGCCACACACAATTGTTCTTCTATCTTAGTGGGGATCTGGCTGCCGTAACAATAATAATGTGTAAGCAGGATTATAACAAGCCTGACAGTCTGATTGTAACCTGAACCCCAAATTCGAGTCTGAAACCTCAAACGGTGTCATCGCTACGTCTAGAACTTGAGCCTGTACCCAGACAGATGCATGCACAAGTGCACAAACACACAAATTTGCCAATAAGTGAAACTTCATGGTTGGATATTAACTGAGGTTGATTGGTGTGTGATTGCAGGAGGGAGCTTCACACCTGAGCTCCGCACACACACAAACACACACCCCTCTCTCCATATACAGCGGGTGAAACGAATACTGAACACGTCACAAATTCTCAAAGTGAATATATTTCTAAAGGTCCAGTTGACATGAAATTATCTCCAGATGTCTGTAACGATCCATCCAATCCACACACGCAAAGAAATCAAACCATAGATGTTCGTAAATAAATTAACTTCTGTGTGATAACGAGGAATGACACAGGGGAAAAAGTATTGAACACATGAAGGAAGGGAGCAAAAAGTCTTGACAACAGCTGAAACCTATCAGTAATTAGAAAAAATCCTGGATCTTAGTGCAAATTAAATCAGCTGGTTCAGTCCCCACGGATGGCCTATAAAAGGGTGTCTCAAGACCTTTGCAGCTTTATTGCTTCAAGACACACTTGGGTCATTGGTTAGCCACAGCCTGTATCCACGCCCACCACTCAAGACATTGCTGAAGAACAAGCACGGTGAAGTTTAAATGTTGCCGATCACCCGTAGAACACTAGGAGACAATAGTCTGGTCAGATGAGACGAACATTGAACTCTTTGGATGCCACGATGCAGCATTTGGAGTTCAGAGGACTGCATATCACCCGCATATGAGCATAGAAAGAAACTCCCTCAGACAGGCTCGGAAGAAAATCTCGGCCCTGTTCTTACTGATTTAAGGACCAGCTGGTGTTTTTGTTTTTATTGGCCATAAATTAGATTAGAGACAATTGGCAGTTGCTGTGGCAACCGAGAAATCATCCCTAAACTTCTCCCTCTGCCTCTTTTCTTTGGTAGCAGACATCCAGTCAGTAGGCACCCTAGATACATTTGATAACTTGGGATGAACCTGTAAAGGCACCAAAGCAGGTTTTTTAGGTTTTGTCAAGATAGTAAAGACAAAGAAAGCTCTGCTATGTCAGACTGTTTTCTGTGTATTAACAGAGCCGAATGCAGCGTTGCCCTTCACTAACCCCAGGAATGCACTGGACGTGGGTCTGGTCCAAACAGCGTGTTCCCCAGAGATCAAGATTACAAAAGATCATAATATGAATCTAAAATAATACATGAAATAACTTTATTTAGCTTGAGGTACAATGTTCAGCTTCTTTCAGATGAGATCAGAGTTTTTATACATATAAAACACAAAGTTTGGGAAGAAATACAATATCTAAACTCTAAACTGAAAACATGAAATCTAAAGAACTAACAAATTCAAGTTAACTTAAGATGTTGCAACAGGATGCCTGGTTGCAGTGCAGTCAGCTGTGGTCATGTTAAAGCTGCTGGTGTCAGGATGAGTGCCGTTTTTAATGCAAATGCAAATAATCGTCCTCACTTTGAGTTTCAGTTTGAACTTGAGCCTCCTCTGGACAACAGCCACTCTTCACTCATGCTGCTTTCCTTCTGCAAATAAACAAGAAAAGTCCAAATAAACAGACACATATTTTGGAGCAGGAGGATGTTTAGCTGCGGTGAAATTACATTTTTTTTATCCATCTCTCCTTTCATGTGTAGCTGTGCTGCCATCGTGTCTCAAAACACCTAAAAACTATTTAAAATTATAAATAACACAGCATCTCCTCCATTATTCACAGAGACCTTTAAAGACAACATTACCAGAGAAAAACAGGCCAAGAAAAGCCTGTCGAAACCAGCTCCGTTTTCCAATGAGCCTATTACCGTGCAGATAACTATCCCTGGATTACTAGGATACTAGGAAACGTGATTTTTCTCGGGCAAGTCGACCCTTTTATTCTGGTTTGTAGTCACAGAGCTACTGCATGACCACCACCACCTGCCCACCCTCTCTCTAATAGGCTCTAAATGGATCAAGGAAAACAGGCCAAGTCTGAAGCCTGGGCTCAGATTTATGTCTCCGCCTGGACGAGCTGCAGCTGTCAGAGGCCGGCCAGACACTCATAAATCGCCTCCTTCGCCTCAGGTTGTGTTTTTGTGCTAATGTGCAGTTGTTTGTCTGTTTATGTACCCCATATTTGTGTGTGTGTGGGGGGGGGGGCTTTATCCAGAATCCGATGTGCTTTGGTTTTCATAGAGGTGTAGCTCAACCGTCATGTGCGAGTTCTGCGATAGAGGAGGGTGGAGTTTGGCGAGCACGAATCAACGATATGTTAAAACATCAACTTACAGTATGAACCATCTCAGAGTGCTTCCAGATGTTCAAGTTAAAAGCAGATGTACGATCCACTTCTGTGATGAAGTTTAAACCTGCTGTCACTTGTTAAGTCTTTGGCTTTCGGCTGTTTTATACACTTATATAATTAGTTATATAACTTCTGTCACGGTAATTGCAAGTTTAAATCTTTCCACTGTTGGAAAATGTAATTTTTTTCTTTTAATATCTGAAAGTAGCTGTAGTTTCAGACGTTTCCACAGAGAAAGATCCACTTTCCTCATGGTAACTGATTATTATATAAATCAGTGGGCAGCTGGAACATTAACTTTAGAAATGCAACTGGCATATACCGCTCATAGTCTGCTCATTTCAGGCTCTATATTTATGTCCTGGAACTCCACTAGAGTAGCCCTGCATGATTCACAGCTTACAAGAAAAAGTTTAAGCCCCCCAGTTCCCCAGCCATTTAACTTTAAGGGCATCCTCCCTAAAAGGCTACTGTCTTCTGCTTGGCAGACAGCGGGAAGCCTACCAAAGGGCTGCACCAGTGTTTGTGAGCTGCTCTGCTTATATTTGGTGGGGATGCTGTGTCTGTAATAGATAAATATATAATGTTTGAAACAAGCAGAGAGAAATAAAACAGAAACATCAGAAAGAGTCAGAGTAGTCCAAACCCTGGGCTCTAATGACAGTGTTTTATATGACTTGTCGACAGTACATAGATAGATATGAAATATAATCTCAATGATTTAATGTAGATAATGACAAACATTCACTGTAAACAAAGATTTAAACATCCACATTTAAACAAAGAGGCTCATAAAAATGAGTTTTGTTTCAATAATACGTTATATTGTTATACACCTGATCTACAGATCACAGTGTGAGTATACAAACGCACAAAATCATCACCTGTACAGTGATTATATGCTGTGATTCAAAGACTTTGTCAAGATGTAGAAATAATTTCTTTATACTTTACAGAGGAGTAGTGCTGTTATCTCTGAAAGCTGTTCAGTCGGCTACAATGAAACCTTTACCAACACTGCTTATTTTATATCAGGGAAAAATGTTTTATATCATATATATCATATAGTTGATGTTATTAAACTAACATTTAAATGTTTAAATTGCTGTTGGGATCTTTGTGATAGTTAAGGTGACTTTTTATATAGACCAAGACGTTTAAAGTAATAATAATGTAATTTATTATGGTGCTGTAAGGAGTACAGAGAATAGGCGCAGTTTCTATGCTAAAATGTAAACCTTTAATGGTTTGGATTTACTACGTTGTCATGTGTCAATCAATGATCTTCTTCACTCCTGTTGGTTATCGTTTGAGTTGTACCCCTCCAAACTGAGATTAGTTTCACTCTGTATCACTTTTATGATGCTAACAGTAATTTTATGTCATACAGATCACAGAATTACAGTCTTTGAGACCCTTTAGCATGCTAGCTTTCATAGAGATTGGCTTTTAGGATTGTTAGCACAACATGTTAGGCTGCTTTATCCTTTCTGAAGTCACAGAGTGAAAAGACCCATAAAGTATATACACATCAGCGCTATGCTGGAAATTTAGTGTTATTAGTTTTTCACTTTTCCTTTCCTTCGGTGTAGAGATGTAGCTATAATTTTTTTTATAGGAAATAACTGCAAAACTAGTGTTGTTAGCTTACTGTAATTAGTTTAAGCTATTTTGTAGCTGTGCAAGTTGGAGGAGACAGCGGTCCACTAAAAGCAGCTGGTGTTTGTTTCTGCTTTCTGAGGAGGGAAAAAAACCTGTTGATGGCATGTGCCCACATGCTAATTAGATGCTATATTTTTACACATATGGAGTCCATTTGTAGGAATAAATCACCACATGTCAGTGTGAAATTTGACCTGTTTTTGACTGTTTTTTTGCTATAATGTGAAAACACGTGGGCCTGTTTGGGAGCCCATATTATAGCAGAAAAAATGAAAGCCATGGTAGGAGCAAGACCAGCCATTAAAAGTATCAAAATTGGTCCCTTTTAAGGTTTTAAAGTGGATTTATGTCCATTTACTCACGACAGACATTAGAGATATTTGTTTGTTTAGTTAAATTAGTTCCATTAAAAGTTGTAGAAGCATCAGTTAGCTGGGCCTATTTTTAACGGACTCGTGGACGTACTGATACTTCAGATACTACATGAGATCACTGTGATACCAAAGAAAACTTCAAGTTTTTTTCCTCTTATTTCTATGTAGATTTATGGAGGTGTGTTCTGGAGAGATGTCAGAGATAATTATAGCCCCGGAAGCCGTTTGCCACGCTGAATCTAAAAATATATGTTTCGTGTGTGAGATTGAGCTGCGACTCTGAGAGGGGGGAGGATTTCTGACTCAGATCTGCTTTGAGCAGGTCTCTGCTTTGATTTGTAAGCTCCACAGACAGAACAGAGCTTCCCCTGAATGTCATGTATGTTGCTGAGTTTTTCGGTCAATTTACTTGCATTTACAGCAGCTTAATCTCGCCTGAAAGGGACACAAAACCCAGTGCGTGAGACATTTCTGTAGGCGACAGGGCGGAGGTGGAGGGTCTTTGTCTCGTAATCCGTCCTTGTAAGTGTGTCGGCTGTTAGTGTCGGTGTGTCGCGGCGCTAACGGGTTTGAACCTGACACAGAGCACAGTAATGATTTACTTTGTTTACCTAACTGTTTGACCCCCCCCCCCCCCCCTCCCCTCCCGAGTGTGAGTGTGTGTGTGTGTGGGTGGGTGTGTGTGCGTATGTTTAAGGCAGTATCCAGGCCTTTTTCCTGCGCCATGTGTGTTTCTTGTAATTATTTAATGCAGTGACTTGCAACACTCTCTTTTTCCCCCTGTTGTAGCTGCCATAGTAATAAATGCAGGTGTTTAGGAGGCACCTCTAAACACCTGGGACCGCTTTGGGTGTGTGTGCATGTTCTTACACATGTGTCTTTTTGAGGACTGCATTTATTTATAGACCTTGTGAGGACATTTGTGAAAAGTGAGGACATTTTTTGCTAAACAGACCCATAAATTGTGGATTAATTTTGTGACTTTGTGTCCTCGCAGGTTGATAAATGAATCACTGATAAATAAATTTCATGAAAAAAAAACCCCACACAGTTTATCACAGCTGTGTGTGTGTGTGCCTCACCTTGGGGAATGACTTCATCTCTACCTCGCTTTTCTTTTTATCTCTCTGCCTTCATGACTGTCCTCCTCACCCCTCCTCTCTCTCTCTCTCTCTCTCTCTCTCTCAATTTTGCCCCCCCCCCCCTCTCTCTCTCTCTCACGTTATTGACTGTGTTTTAGAGCAAAATCCATAAAGTTTGTCCCAAAGGGCACGTTTTAGTGTGACGTCACGAACAGACACAGTAAACCAGTGTGTGTGTGGTCTGAGTGAAAAAAGCCTGTGAGTTATTCTTTGTGTGTGTGTGTGTGTGTGTGTGTGTGTGTGTGTGTGTGTGTGTGCGCTGCCCCACCCAGGCTAAATCTGAGCACGGTTAGACTCCTGAATAACACATATTTTTACACGCTGTACAGTATCAGTCACTTAGTTTGAATCTCATTATCTCGCAGTTTGGGGACCCGGGTTTCTTTTGGGGACAAAAAGTCCTGAAAAGGAAAGCTTTGAGTTGGAAGCCTTGGTTTCATGTTGGGAAGGTCTCTGTAGTGATGGAAACGCAGCTCTCTCTATCTGTGTTTGTGTGACCTTTGATGTTGCAGCTAGCAAAGCAAGTCATTAATTAACGTCTTTCCTAATTGGAGGAAAATGAATAAGTAATATTAATGTCTTGGTTTGATGTTTCCACTGAAACAGTTTCCTTATGTTTCATCACCCTGAATCCATGGACAGACATATTTAGCTCAGTCTTACCTGAATCCATACTAACAAGCTCTGGGTCTTGTGTCTCGTCAGAGTGAACAGCTAACATCTTTCATTACCACAGAGACATCCATGAACCGAACTGGTGTCCTCCCAGTGTAATCTAGGGATAGTAATTGATCTATATAGGCATTTTAGCCTGGTATGTGGTGGCTGACTCCAAAAAGAGTCGGCCACTGCAGATTCCCATGTTAAATATTCAGCTTTACATCATAAAAAATATTTACAGCTCCACACAAAATAAACCATTGGCCTAATCAACAGTTTTTCCTTTCATAATCACTCTGAGATTTTTTTTTAAAATAACTCATCCACCTGGATAATTGCATTAGGAGTGTTGGATCTTTGACCGACATATCCCAATTAGCTTCAATGGCCTCAGCCATTACTCTGAATCATGAAACTAGGACGACGGCTTCACTGTGAGAGTGCCGTTGGAGTCTTTTAGAGCATTTTATCTGAATATATTACAGCTTGATGGTGAACACACCATCCAAAAAACATCGTCATTCCCTTTTGCTGAGTTAAATTCTCGTAACAAGTCTGCTAATCATCTAATTCCCCGTCATATAATCCTGTGCAATGTGCATGTATAGTTTGTGTATGCTGCTAGCTAACCAAGTTTATTAGTGAAAAATGAACACTCCACTCGTTCATGAAATAATGCTTTTGGTTTGAATAAACCAGCATTGCAGTAGCCAAAACACTAATGCTGAACCTCAACATGCATCATAGTAGTAGTAGAATCCAGCCGGCTACCATCAGTCCAACAAACAACAATTGCGGATATATTTGGATAACTTGTTACTGAATACTGACAGTGGTCTTTGTGCAGACAACATGTCCTCACAATGTCTAAAAGACCAGAGACTTAAAAACAAAAACAAAGCTAAACTCCTTTATGGTTGCAGTTTTAATTTAAATCGTGTGATTTTCAAAGTAAATTTTGACTGGGATGGTCTTTATGTTTATTCTTCATTAATATTAAGAGACTACAGCCCATGAATACAGCTTATTAAATTATAACTTACACTGCCTCTCAGATAAAAGATAAATGAAGCTGCATGCAGAATAAAATGTTGGACAGTATTCCACGTTGTTTAAAACACATTTCTTTTCGTTGCTTTCAGATTCAGCTATTATTCATCATTTATATTAATAAGTTTTTGATGTAAACATCTAATTGTTGGTTTTTGGTAGAAATGTTGTCAAAGTTTTAAAAGAACCAGAGAGTGAAAGTGACACTTTTATCAGTCTCTGATAAAGCAAACTGAGCTGATAACACACGCAGTCAGAATGGACAGCAGCAAATACTGCGTCCATGTGAACAAGCAGACGATTACTGCTGAGCAAACACAGACGCTCAGCTGGACCGGGCCTCGGAGCTGGATGATGGACAGATGCACAGCAGCAGGTGGATGGCACAAGCTGAACATTTGTCTTTGTGAGGACCGCTGTGAGTTTTAGACATTGTGAGGACATGTTGTCCTTCGTCTGGGACCTTGGGCCTCATTTGACATCCAGTGTTGTTTAGAGGGTAAATGTGAAACTCTGGTGCAGAGTACGTAAAAGAAATTCTGACCTGGATTAATTTATTTGTGGACATGAGAGAGCAATGAGAGCTAAATCAGTACATATACAATCAGGATTTTCTTTTGATTGCTTGTTTTAAATGGATAAATATTTACAGCAGCGTCTAAAGAAGTAAATATTATCAGAAAATGTCTTGTCGAGTTTTGTTGCAAGACCAAAAAGAGATAAATCCCAGTGGAGGATCCTATTACTTTTTATTTTTCATCAATAAATAAGAAACCAGAGCTGTACAAATACTTAGAAACTTTTGGTTTGGATTTTTTTTTTCCCAGCATAAAGTAAAAACAAGCTAAAAACCGAAGAGTTTTTATTTTCATATCTACAAACTGACTACTTTTGGCTTTGGGGAGGCTTTTTTTAAATTTTTGGAGCATATTTAGTATTTATGTTTGTTTTAAGGGTTTGACTTGGACTCCAGGTCGGGGACCAGAGAATGTCTGATGTTAATAGCGGTCCTCACAAAGATGTATGCCATCAGGTTCTTTGATGTGTCGTTTACATTCCTGTGCGATCTGCTCTGTGTCACACAGAGACGCAAACTCGCTAAACTCTAAACACTCTGCAGCTCTGTCGTCTGTCCTGTGTCTTTATCTGTAAAACATACCTGATACATTGGAAGATTTCCAAATCCGGTTCAGATTTGTCCTCGATGAAGTTAACAGAATGTCTTGATGCATGCTCAGTCATCCAGGTAAGTCAATCCCAAAAGGTTGATTCTGTTCATCTGGACGTAGCGGAAAATGTTTCGTCATTCATCCAAGTGACTTCTTCAGTCTCAGCTGACCGCAGGTTTCCAACTTATAAACAGTACATTTGCATCATGACTGAAACCAGCACCACTGAAGCCCACTTGTGCAAATGTACTGTTTATACGTTTGGGGAAACCTGCAGTCAGCTGAGACTGAAGAAGTCACTTGGATGAATGACGAAACATTTTCCGCTACGTCCAGATGAACAGAATCAACCTTTTGGGAAGTTAACTGAAATTCAGATGACAAAGAAAACTTCAACATAGACGTTCAGACTTGGATGACTTGATGATCAATGTTAACTGGAGGCTTTGACTTGAATTGTTCAGTATGATAGATAAAGTAAGTTGCATGCAGAAGAAAGACTTAATGGAGATGATTAGCTTAGTTCCATTTTAGTTGTGGACACACAACCGAGGTAAATTAGCAGATTTGTTTTTAGTTATTCTTTCTCTGTAGGGGTCTGAGGTGATTACATCAAGAGATTTTGTTCTGAGGTTTTTGTATTGTGTATGGATTTTTGTACTCTCAGGGTTAGATGTTGTCACATGTCCGATGCCACTTCTGGTTTGGATTTGGACACTTTGCACCTGTGTGTTTACCAACCTGCTGTTAAATATTCAGTACGTTTTAGCAGGTTTTTAGGATAAAATGGAAAATGCACACTGCAGAAACTCAAAATCTTACCAAGTATATTTGTCTTATTTCTAGTTAAAAAAAAATTACACTTAAAACATTATAACATTTCAGTGAGATATAGGAGCTTGTTTTTAGACAGTGCATCTTGCATCTTGGAGACTTTTCACTTGTTCCATGTAGTGCAGCGTACGTTTGACTTAAAGCAGTCACTGCCTCTCCAGTGGCCTACAGTCCTTTAGGTCATCAATCAGCTGTTACATAAACATTTAGTCAGAAATGATCAAACTTCATTTTAGGTGTAGAGATATCTCAAAAGCAAATGTTCATATATATACTTTTCCTGAGTTAACGTTACTTGGTAGTAACAGACCAAATGAGCTGCATATACAACAAACAGTTGGACTTTAAATTGCCAGATATCCAGTGGCAGTTCTGACTTGGATCCTTCCCCCCGCTGCTGCTTCTCACTCCCACCCCCTTTTCTTTTTTTTGCTTTTGCATCATCTCTTTCTCTCCTTGCTACCAGCTGCCCTACATATTGAAGGATAGATATCGTTGCATCACCACAGGCAACAGAAAAAATATCACACACACTGCAGAAAAACACGGTGCGCACACACATGCCGTCGTACCATGCACGCGCACAGAGGTGGATTAATTATTATTCGGTTGCCAGGGAGATGATGGAAGAATGAGCAAATCTGTCAGCTCCCCAAAGAGACTGAAGACTCTTCACACTTCATCCTCTCTCTCTCTGTTTATTTCATTCTTCCACTCAATCCAGGAGACTTGCGGGTGGGGGAGGGGATATACGCGGGTATATTATCTGTTATAGCATGTGTAATTGTTACCATGGCAAAGATAATGCAGGCTTAAAGGGGAGAGCGCTTTTGGGCCCTCACGGGTTTGTTGCTGTGCTAGTTTCCATCATTTCTTGAACAATGAGTTGATTAAAACTAACAGTCGGTGACTAGTTGTTGTTTTCAAGCTCTGCAGAAAAGTAAAGATATAGGAGCGATAAATCAGATGATGTTTAAAGATGATGTTGGTTGAAATACAAACTGTGATTTGTGTGAGAGGCAGACAGAGCTGAGTTTAACCTGCAGTGGAAGCTTTGACTTGACTTTTTCTAATAAGATGACAAACTGAGCCGAGTCCAAACCTTAAACTTTGTACTTGAACGTTAACCTAACGTTCCCTCTGCATGCACCATTAATCACGTATAATCTCAGGCAAATTAAAAACTACTACACCTATTAGGACTGTTCCCCCCGGACACTCTGGGATTTGTTCTCTTTGGAAGTACATTTTTAACAGCCGCTAAGGTTGATTAACGCTTTGATGCACGAGTGACTGGACCCTACACTCGTCATTACTTGGATCTGAAATCTTCTCGTCTTTGGTTCGGCCTTTCAGCTCTTTTCCTTCTGGCTTTTGTCAACCCACACCTTTCCGTTGCTTCGTTGATCCGGGTTTGCAGTTGGGAACCACCTTCCAGTCACCTTCTCATATGTGGTGTAGCTTTGAGAGCTCAGTGAGGAAAGCTCGTCATGCAGTGGTGATACCAAACTGTTACAAAGCATAACAATAGGATCTGCTGTGAACAGATAAACAGAGTTTGGGCTTTGGACTAGCATGTGGTGCATGTAAAACTGATGGAAACTTAAAAATCCACTGAACTTCCAAAGGATCTTATAAATAACTTCCATCAGAAATGTGCTAATTTAAGTTTTCTGTGCATTAGTTGCAGCTAATTTTGTTGCTTACTGAGGAAATATGATTTTAAGACTCACGGAAAAAAATAATCCAGTGTGTGTGTGTGTGTGTGTGTGTGTGTGTGTGTGTGTGCCTGAGGGCTTAAAACCATCAGTTGGAGGTCTTACTATTATTTGCTGTGTGTGTGTGTGTGTGTTGGGGGATGGGGGAGGAACTAATGAGCTTAAGTGCCTCCCCTGTGCCTGTTTCACCCTTCGCTGCTCTTCCTCCTCCTCTTCCTCCCTCAGGGCGCGATGGCTGACTGAACAATGTTTAGTGTCCGTCTGAAGGAGCTAAATGGATACGATGGCCCTCCTTCACACACTCACGCTGTCTCCTCCTCTTGTCTGATCTCAGGTCAGAAGAATGAGGCGACAACATGATTATTTTCCATCTGAAATTGAGTTTCAATACTTTTCGTGGTCATTCGTACACCGGCTGGAAGGCGTGATCGGCCCCACTCGGTCTAAAGAGACACTTTGATGGTCCTAACGCTCTGCTATCTTGTTGGAGGTGCTAATGAGCAGCTTAATTGTTTTCTGACGGAATAATAAAAGATGCCACCATTTTTTCTCATTTTAGTGCTGGTGTCTTTCCACGCTGTAACGGGCAGTAACTCCAGTCAGGCTTAAATCAACAGATTTCCAATAGAAGTTCTGACTGGTTTAGTAAATAGCCTCCATAGAACAGAAAGGCCTTTCTGAGTGTTATATTACAAGATTTTTCAAATGTAATATGTATAATTTATGTTCCTGTTGAGGATGTCATATTATTCCCAGATTAGTTTTTAGGAAAATCACTGAACAGAGTATTCATACTATAGATGAGGTCAAATGATTAGAAGGGCTTAAATTAGCTGATTTTTAAAAGAAATTAGAAGAATTAAAAAAGCAGCTCCACATGCAGATCATCCATCCTCTTCAGGGCCGCGGGGGGCTGGAGCCTATCCCAGCTGTCTGTGGAGACGGGGTACACCCTGGACAGGACGCCAGACTGTAGCAGGGTTAACATAGAAGCAGACAGCCATTCACACCCATGGGCAGTTTAGAGTTACTAATTAACCTAACCCCACTAAGTGCATGCAGGAGTACCCGTAGAGAACCCGTGTAAACACCGGGAGTACATGCAAACTTCACACAGATGGTGGATTTGAACTCAGGACCCTTTTGCTGTGGAGCAACAGTACTAACCACTGTGCTGCCCTACATGCAAATCAGTCTGAGGTAAATCAGGAGATCGGTCTTGGATGTCTTTTACTTCACAAAGTAAACCTAGCCTGAATCAAGCCACAGACGTTAAACTAGAACCTAAACTCAGACTATTTCTAAGAGGAATTTAATTTGCAGAATTTGTACCAATAATATAGAAAATGATGTCTAATTTTCCAACGTTGCGGAGAATCCCAGACACACACACTTTGTGTGACAGACCGAACGGCAGAAACTGTTTCCGATGCAGCAGTCCGGTCTAAGCGAGCAAACTCAACGCTGAAGCGCTCTGTTATCGGGTGCTTCAGTTTCAAAGCAGAGCTTGAGCAAAACATGATTTTCAAATTTGTCCACATTAGTGAGAACACAGGCTGAAAGGAGAGTCTGCAGCGGAGAAGCAGCAGCAGCTGAATGAAACTTGAGCGTAGCATGCTAACAGACCTGCTGCATGTTTTTGTGTGTCTGTGTGTGCGTGCTGTAGGGAAAGTAGTGCAGGTGTTGAGTTTCAGGGTGCTATAATGTGTTTGTGAATGAAAGAGAGAGGCAGACAGATTGAATGAGAGCTGAATGAGTCTGTTAACAGACACTAATGAGTCTGACAGAACGAGGCTGCCTTTAGAAAGACGCTGAATTCAAGGTCTCTACCAAAATAAAACACACATGCCAGAAAGGTGACACATCAAGAGAAGGAAAAATGTTTGTGTTTTTAATGAAGCGAAAGAAATGCCACGAGTGTCTGTGAAGAGGAAAACTCAACGCTAGTCTGTGCAGGTTTAACTGTTTTCTTTTTCTTTTTAATACAAGACAGATAAATACTTTATTCATCACGACTCCAGTGAGATTTCATATTATCAACACGAGTTAATTTAGTGGTTTTTTGCATGATTTTAAATCTTACATCAAAAAATTTCAATGAAAGTCTCACACAAGTTTGTGTAAAACTGGGTCAAAGGATGATCAAATGATCGACAATTTTAAAAAAAAAAATAAGAAAGAAACAACGTCAGGGTTAAAGCTGCACTAACACAAACAATACAACACCACAACAACCTCTCTCATCTGACTCAGAAACAGCATCAGACTGAGCTGCAGACACACAATCACAGGAATAACACATCTAAATGTTTCTACAGGAGCCCTCAGGACTGCCAGTCGATGTGGCTCCATGTTTAAAGCTTTAAATCCATAAACAGCACAAACTTTTACTGACTCTCAGTGCGATCTAAACTGTTTCTGAGAGTTTAAAAAATAGTTGACAGTTGTTTTTTACTACTTATGTGCTTAGTTACACACAGAGAGACACACAATTCCCATTGTGGTCATTAAACTCTAGAAATGTTGCCGTAATGACCGAGATGATATAAAAAGATGAACGTAGCCACCACGATGTCACTCTGCTGCCTTGTGCAAAAACAAGCTGCATCTATAAACAGCATGGCTGAAACCCACACACACACATCCTGACTAATTATGCTGAGTTACACACTCATAAAATACTAGAATTTCACTCACTAAAAGCGGAGCTTCTTGGATGGCCTGCTTCATAAAGCAGATCATAATCTTAGTTAGATAATACATGAAAACGTGTCTCCGGAGCCACAAACACGGTTAAAAAGTTACAGTTTAATGATACCAGGATACCAGCTGCCACGCCCCGACTCATGTGACTCGTGAAAGATAAATAATCCAAAGGACACAAAACAACAAACACAAAAGTTCGACATTTTAACATGGGAACCTATTGGGACTGACTCACTTTTGGAGGCAGCCTCAAGTGGCCATCCTAGGAACTGGTTTTATTTTGTTGTATTTATCCGCAAAACCTTAAAGGCCGGTCCCTGAATGTATTGTTGGGGACCGCTGGATGGAAACTGATTCTGACGTATAGTCAATGCTATCAGCCTTTAAATTAGAGCCATGATGTTGGTGGGAGGATGCAGTCAAAATTGGATCTGCTGCTGATAACACTGTTTTAAAAATGAACTAAAGAAAAATGTGCACATAGGAATAAAGCTGCCATCATACTGTCAGCTTTCACTGGAAGCTCTATGTCACATATAGCAATAGAGTTGAACTATAAACCTCCAGAAACATAAATACACACTGTACACACACACAGCGTATTGGATGCAGTAACAATAATTGTTTTTAAATGATGATTTTAAAGCAAATGAATGGATCTGTGGAAACAGAGTTAACATGAAGTCAACAGACTTCCAAGAGGAACTTTTGCAATATCTAAATAAACAGGGGAAAAAAATTAATCGTATGATTTTAAAATGAAGTTCTGTCATGAATTTATAAAAGCTTTATGTGGTCCTGTGTGTTTGTGTGTGCAGCTGTAAATGCACACGCTCAGAGTCGGTATTATCAGTAATAGAGTCGGTTTATCGCAGATGAACCGGCAGCTTTACTCTGTCTCCCTGCCTCACCATCGGGCTGGACCACACGTTTAATACTTATTTCACACACACACACTGATACACACACACGGAGGTATTGCATTACAACGGAATTTCAGGCAGCTGGCTGCAGGCCGTGTGTGTGTGTGTGTGTGTGTGTGTGTGTGTGTGTGTGTTTGGTATCTGGTTTCCACCATTCGCTGACCAACTAAGCAGAATAAACAGTGAAAATGAAAAATTGTGTGCGTTTAACAAACTGAAACGGCAGCGAGCGGCATCAGAGACACCAGGAGGAAGAGCACACGAGAGTTTAATCAGCATATTTTCCAATGGAAGAAACAAAATGCAGAGTGAGAAATGGACGTCCTGACTCGGATTGTGTTGGTTAATAATTCACTGGCTGCAGACAGGCTTGCAGAAGGATGTGAAATCAGCAGGTTTTCTGTGGCAGTTCTGACTTGGATGTTTTTCCTTCTTTTCCGTACAGGCTGGAGTTTCAGTGTCGTAGTTTCCAAAAATCAGGATGGCTCGAACTGCGTTTCAGCCACAAAGACAAACAGAACCCAATCACACTGCAGTGATTAAATGGTGATCAGCGTCTGTTAAATAAGAAAGTTTCCAGTGGGAGTTGTGAATTAGATCCTTTGGAGGGAAAGAAAAGCAGAGAAGAAAGACGGAAGAAAATGATTTCTCGTGGAAATTCTGACTGTGAGTTGTTTAGAGGACAGTCCTGTTTGCATTTCCTTGAATTAAACATTTAAGGAAATGCAACATTTAACGGTCCTTTAGAGAAACAGAAAGAAATCCCTAAAAGTCAATTTTCCCGTTTCTGCCTGATGTTGTTTTTTATGAAAGAGTGAAACACAAAGACAGTTGAACACTGTAGTGTCTGTTAGTTCTGCCAGTTTCCCTCGAGAGTTCTCCATTTGATAGCACCTGATGGATTAATTACTACATTTCTAATGGAAGTTCTGATTTACGTTCTGGGGGGAAAAAATCAGACATCTTTCTGTTCGATTGCTTTAAATCAGCGAGTTTTGAATTGGAGAAGCTTTGTGCTGAAGAAAGCCTTGATGGCAGTTTAAGTTCTGACTAAAGTGGAAAGTTTAGACATTCATCGAGTCAAAAGGGCTTGAAGACAAACGTGAGTTGGATTGAGCTTTAACCTCCTAGGACCTGGCGTCCACATATGTGGACATCATCACATTTTGGGTTGTCTAGACCAAAATACAACATTTTGCTCTACAAGGGCCTGATATCCACTTACGAGGATGTTATACTCCGAAATTTACAACACGTCCTCATATGTGGCTCTCATTTTTCTCAGAAACAAAAATCAGGTAAAAAATCAGTTAATTCTTTGTTTTTACATTCATCAGGACCCAATCAGCCCAAATAGCAAAGAGAAAATAAAAATGCGTCACATGAAAGAGTTCAGGTCTTAGGAGGTTAATACGAAAGTTTTCATTGCAAAGATTCACAGCTGGAGTTTGGATCATTAAAAAAAAGAGTTGATGAGCGTTACATAAGCAATGTTTAATAGAAGTTTTGAACTGGATAAGCTTTGCGCAGCAGAAAGCTTTGATGATGGTGAAATCTGCATCTGCCTGTTAGAAGTTCTGACTTTGGGAACGTTTAAAAAAAAAAGAGAAAACGGCTCGTCCTGGAAAAAAAATGACACGAGCAAATTTCCAGTGGGAGTCCTGATAGTGATTATGTTACTAAACAGTGTGCGCGTTCCACAGGAATAAAAGCACTCGACGACAGTTCTGACTTGGACTGATGGATTTTAATAAAGAAATTACACTTGATACAGAGATTTACAGCTGAAGTTTTAAATCAGCAGTTTTCCAAAAGACGTTCAAGGATGAAACAAACCAAGAGCTTGGTTCATTAAAGAAACAAACAGACTTGTTATATCACGGTTTCCTGATTCAGAGTTTTGAATCGTATACATTTTGCACTGAAGATCGACTCGGCGACGGTTAAATTAGTATCTTTTCTAATGGAAGTTGTGACTTGCATCTGAAATCAGGTGGAAACAGCTGCTGCTGGGCGTTAAAGCCGAATCTAATTGGATATGTGATTCAGAGCTCAGCTGGACATTCGAGTTTGTTCTCGTCACATGATCCTGTCGGTTAATGAAACTCGGAAGGAGTGCGTCTGTCAGCGCGCACACACACACACACACAAACACACACATTCGTTTCCCGAGACTTGCTCAATCCACAAACTTCACAGTGAAAGTTAACGATTTATCTTAATGGCACTTTTTCTGTCGAGTCCCCACAACGTGAGTAATGCTCATCGCCGAAGCACACCCCGGGGCAACACAATACGACAGACGGATTGTGTCTCTGGGCGAGAGGTCAAAGGTCAGAGCGAGGCTGTGTGGGTGAGATCGCGACCTCGGGCTGTGCTCAGAACAAAGCAGGTGTTGACGGTTTGAATCCAGCCGGGAGTCACGAGTCAAAGGTCACTTCCTCTGTCGCTCTGTCACTCCCCCGTCACGTCTTCTTCTCCTCTTTCTCTGTTTCTCTTTCATCTTCTCCTGTTTACTTCTTTTCTTCCTCATCTTAATTTTCAGTCTCTCAGATTTACGATTGCTGCTCGTTGACGTTTTTCATTGGTCGATGTCACGTTTGCTCCAGCTAAGAAAAAGGCTGTTTCGGAAAATAAGGCAAAAATTTGACTTTTGATGTGTTTTGTGGAAAAGGCTGAAAGATTCAGGATCATGTTCGCCTTTCTTGGCACGAGACTGGAAACTGGTGGAAACCAAACTGGTGGCCACATCCCCAGAGACCAGCTCCACCACCACCTCTGATTCCTACGGCGAGCACAGCCACAAAAGTCCCATTTTGGAATTTGCTGTTTTTTGTTAGTTTCTTGTTTTCTGGTAAAAACTCACCTGAGAAAATGAAATTCAAAGATTTTTCTGAAACAGGTCGGTGTTTGTGTGGAATGTGTCAATTCATTTTTCTATAGATTACACCTTTAAATTCTATTTTACAGCACGTGTGTGTGTGTGTGTGTGTGTGTGTGTGTGTGTGTGTGTGCGTGCGTGAGAGAGAAATTTGTGTTAGGTCTCTGTCTGCTGCAGTGTCCTACTTTAACGTCTCCTCCCTCACTCTGCTATGAGTGTGTGTGTGTGTGTGTGTGTGTGTGTGTGTGTGTGTGTGTGTGTGAGAGAGAGAAAATCGGTGTGTTTCTGTAAAACAGGATTGTGCAAGTGTGTATTTGGTTGTGAGTCAGACCTGCTGCCTGTGTGTGTGTGTGCAGCTCGTCAGCTCTAATTAAGCTCGGCCTCTTAACGAGCAGACAGCTAATTAACACACTAGGAGAAGCACACACACATTTGTCCTTCATAACACGCTCTGGTTTCTTCATCGTTTTTGTTGCTATCTTTCTTCTTTCCTTCTTTATTCCCTACCTTTGCACCCTTAAATCCTTATGTCTTCCTTTTTTGTGTGGTTTACTCTTTATTTAACTTTTGTCCCTGCCTCCTCATTCATTTCCTTGAATCTTTCCACTTACTTCCCTCCTGTTTTCATTCCTTTTCTTTTCTCTATATTTTTGTGTTTTTCTTCACTTGTTCCCTTCCTTCGTTCGTTCCTGTTTTATTTCCCTTTCTTTCTCCTCACTTCCTTTCCTTACCTTGAACTCCCCTCAGATCTTATTTCTCGTCTGTTCTGTGATTTTAATTGTCGCTTTTGTAATTTTCCATTTTCTTTCCTTCTCTTTTTCTCTCATATAATTTTTTCCCCCTTCTCATTTTCTCCTTTTTTTTATCCCCGTTTCCTCCCCCTCTCTCTTTCCCCTCTCCCACTTTTACCCCCCTCTTCCTCCTCTTCCTCTGTGGTGTTTTTCTGGGTCAGACAGAGGGAGGGAGGCGGGAAGGTTTGGGGAGATTTGGGGAATCTTATTTTAGTCGCTCCACATTTTCGAGCAGTGTGTTTGTCTCCTCATCAGCCCTCTGCTGTATTTAACTTTACATGCTCACCATCATCATCACCATCATCTTCATCTTCATCATCATCATCATCATCTCTATTCAGTGAAATCTAATCCCATTATTCGCTTTTATATCTGTGAAATGGCAGCTTTTTTTTTTACATGGTGCTATGAAACAGTTCAACACTTTGCATTAAGTGTGAGCCACCCTCACAGTTGCCGGGCAGATTTCTGTGGATATTCAGTCACCAGAGCATGAAGCCCAATGAAAAAATTCTTGTTGCATTTGAATCTGTGAATTTCCAGTTGAAGTTCTAAACAAAAGGAAAAATATAAAAAAATAAATAGACAGATTTTTATTTCACGCGTTCGGTATATGGAAAATATTTGGAACTGATGAAACTGCAAATTTCTAGTTGAAGTTTAGCTTTAGATTATAGATTTTCCAATAAATTATAGAAATAATATTTCTTTAAAGGAAAAAATGATTAAATTTGGTTTGTAATTGATGTTGTTTTGGATTTAAAAGCATCTCCACTTTAATTCTGTAATTAAGAGTTAACTCAGATTTTCAGTGGAAGTTCTGACTTCATTGTTCTTGTTAAAAAACTGTATCTCTGCTACAAAATAGCAAAGAAGGTAAATCATTAGATTCATTGTTGGATTTTCAATAGAAAGACTTGTGGGTGTTAAACTGGCGGATTTTCAAAGCGAGTCTCACTTTTTTAAATGAAGAAAATCATCTTTGTATGGAAGACCTAATTAAAAGTTAAATTAGCGTATTTCAAATGGAGGCTCTGGTTTTTCACTAGATAAAGAAAAATAAATTTTCTGCATAATAAAAATCTCTGTGTTATTGGAGGAGATTCCAACGGAGGTTTTGACATAATTTTCTTTGAAAATTGAAAATAAAAGTTTCTGTTTCTGAGTGATTTTCCAGTTTGTTAGCGTTTCTTATTGTTTTTACAGGTAGGTTTTTTTAATGATCGTCATTCCTTTTGTGTTCGTTTCAGATCCGCGTGGATGGGATCCCGCCGCCGGCCGAGAACGCTTTGCTGTATGAGACAGTGACTGTGGTGGAGGGCAAGCCGATCCTGAGAGACATGGTGTTCAGTCCTGACCATCAGTACATCTACCTGCTCAGTGACAGACAGGTAAATACACCTGCTGAGCCCTTACACGATCAGTCAGAGAAACGGTCACGAGACTCTTCTCCGTTCGTTTGTCCCTTTTATTTCTTCTTTGAATTTTACAGCCCAAAAAACACAAAGCTGGCGTGATGGTGACGCACCAGATCGGCTTGTTTGGGTCACCGTGAACATTTCATATTAAATGTTTATACAGAGATTTCGTTGTGACGCTCTGACACGATTAATGTTTTCGCCCTGCATCACATTTTTATGGGTTAATCTAAGAATATTTGTGCTCGAAAGAATTTGATCAGCAGATTTATAACTGACCTGCATTTTAACAGATAAGGAAATCAAAAAGTCCTGACTTAGATTCTCCCTGATTCAGAAAAATACAATCCTGCACAGAAGAACGACGTCTGAGGGTTAAATTAACAGATCTGTAATGGAAGTTCTGCTGGACAGAACTGTGAAGATTTCCAGTAAATGATTTTAGTGAACTTTTACTCACCCAGAGAAATGTATCCTTGTATAATAGAATTACTGAATAACCTAAAGAAAATGAAAATAACAAGCTAGATCAGAACATTTCCAACTGCATTAAGACTTTTAATCATTTAGTTGTCTTCTAATCAGTCATGAAAACAAAGAAAAGCTTGATATAGATGAGATGAGGAAAAGCAAATCTGTGTAAATGGAACTAAATCAGCAGATTTCCAGAGGAAGTTCTGATAAATATAAAAAATAAAATGCTCTACAGAAGAAGCCGTTTTGTTTCATGTTCAATCATCAGATTTTCAATGGAAGTTCTGCATCGAGGTTTTCAGTAGCCAATGAAAAGAAAGAAAAGGTCTGTACACAATAAAGACCCATGAGTTGGTTTTTAGTTCGTCAATAAGGGTTCCAGTCATTAATTGGGGGGGAAAACATGTTCTATATAGAAGAAAGCTTCTGAGTGTAAAATCAGCAGATTCCTAATGGAAGCTTTCCAGCAGCTAATGAAAAGCAGGGGAAGTTCTGCACAGAACTCATGAGGATTAAGTGGGCAGATTTCCAACGGACTATTTGGCTTAAATTTCTTGTAATGCAACTTCTAGCGTAGGTTTTTCAAAAGTTGCAGAGAACAAAGTCCTGCAGAGAAGAAAGCCTTATGAGCATTATATCAGCACATTCCCAATGGAAGTTCCGCATTAGGGCTTCCAGCAGCTGATGTAAAAAAGGAAAGATTCTGCACATTTCTGTCTTTTTGATAAGAAAATGAGCCCAAAAAATACACAGCAGGTCAGTTTATCAGAGGAGCTGCAGTCATTTACAGGGGAGGTTACGTGTGTGTGTCTGTGTGTGTGTGTGTGTGTGTGTGTGTGTGTGTGTGTGTGTGTGTCTGTGTGTGTGTGTGTTTGTGGGGTTGCCAGAAAGAGAAATATGAATTGTGTTGTTTTAACATCTGCAGACAGGAAGCTGAGAATATGAATATCGCTCAGCTGGCGCCACCACACACACTGTGTTTCTGAGGGTGTGTGTGTGTCCCATGTTAAAACTCTCATTGTACCACTGAGAGGAAGCAGAGACGAGTTCAACAACTGTTAGTTCCTGTGCAGCTGAGGGGAGACACACACACACACACACACACACACACACACACACACACAAATGTTCATCTTTGTCCATTTTCGAGCTGTGATGTCAGTAAACGACTGTCAGAACGTCCCAGCTCCTGCAGGACCTGAGCTCCTCTCCATCATGATGAACACAGACAAATATTAAATGATGTAGCTCTGGAGTCAAAGAGACGTTTTTCACACAATACCTAATACAATATGAAATAATCACTTCAGTCAAGGCATTTAAAGACGTACATCTAAAAAACTCTGGAAAAAAACTCTGGAAGTTCTACATCAGTGAAGTAAAAATTTATTTAAAAAAAATTCAATCAGGGTCTGATTTAATATATTTTGATTAAGAGAAACAGAAAAGTTATAGGAAACAATTCAATAAGCTGATTTCCATTAAAAATTTGTTTTTTACAGAGACACATTTGTTAAGTTGCTGATATGTTCAGAATCAGTACATTTTTAAATGCAAAGATGAATAATTTCTGTGACAGAGCAGTCGATACTGTAAATGAGCAGTTTTCAATAAATAAAGATATCAAAGACAAACATCACTGTTAAATAAGCTGGTTCTTAAAAGGGATTTCTGACATGATGTTTTTTGATGAAAGAATAATCTGGTGATAAACAGCCAAACAACAAATTGATTATTTATCTAGTCCATGATTCCCAAAGCATGGACCATGAAATGCCCATCCATCCTCTTCCACTTACCGGATTCAGGGTCATAAGTCAGTGGCGGGATACAACCCCAGTTTGTTGCATGGTTCAACAGAGAGACAGACGACTGAGTTTAGACTCCGGGCAATCTGACATGTGCGTCTTTGGTCTGTGGGAGGAAGTCAGCGAGAGCGCACACGGGAAAAACGTGCAGACCGCTTTGGATCAGGAAAGAATAAAGGAGTAAAGAATGAACCTCAACATACAAATCATCAGAACTTTAAAAAGAATCAGTGAAAAGAAAAACGTGTGACATCACCACAGTCCTGTTTCCATTTATACTGGTGCTTGAAACACACCAGATTGGCTACAGTCTGCTGTGTTATCTGGTTGTTAAGTGATGACGTATGAACCCTGCTTCCGGGCCCAAACTACTCAAGCGGAGTTTGGACCTGGAAGCAGCTAATGACGTCAGACTTAAAATGCGGATTGTCTGGAAAAGGAGAAATGCTCAGTTCATCATGTGAGGTCCCTCAGCAGCCTCGGCCTATAGGAGTATGAGATCAGACTCACCTGATCCAATCATAACTAAATGCTTTATCAAGATAGAAAGTTAAAAGACTGATCTAGAATCAGTAGAGAGGCAGTCTGACTGCTGAATCCAAGCTGGTTCCACAGAGGAGAGACCTGAAGGCCGAAGGCTCTGCCTCCCATTCTACTTTTAGATATCCTGGGAACCACAAGTACGCCCGCAGCCTGAGAGCAAACTGCCCTACTGGAATAATTTGATACTACGGGGTCTTTAAGAGATGATGGAGAGTGATTATTCTGGACTTTGTATGTGAATAGAATAATTTAAGGTCCTGTATACATTCCAAGTGTCCTGAAGTGTAAACACTTGAAGTACAAACAGGTCAGATGTGCAGTTGTATTTGATTAGTATTCAGAGACACAGGCGCAGTCCTCGGCTCGTTCTCTGCCTGACACTGTTTCACTGCAGTGTTACATAAACACTCGCACACATTTACATGAGCTTTCAGCAGCCAATCAGAACTGCAGGCTGGCTGCCATACGAGCAGACAGACTCGACCAGTTTGCGATCAAACTGATTGTTTCTGTCAGTGCCACACCTGCAGCAGCTGCTGCATTCACAGACAGCAGACAGGATTCCCAAACAGACACTCGCATGACCTAAAAACACTTCAATCCTTATTTCATTAGCAAAAAAAAAGTGTTGACTGAGATCCTGCAGTGTTTTCAGCTCTGTGTTTTAATCACGATTCAGTTTAGCCGCTGTGCCGAGAATTAAATAAACATAAACACGAGTAAACACATCTAGAGGAAGATGAATTGCTGGTGTTATTAGCATTCTTACAGCAACCATCCTGCATACATCCCACCTTATGTTCAGTGATACGGAGAAATGCAGTTTTCCAGAGGATGTTTTTTTGGAAAGAAATTCATCTCTGAATTAAAGATCTTTGTAAGAGTTAAATCAGCAGATTCCCAGCAAAACTCCTGACTTTATTCTTTTGATTAAATAAAATAAGAAAACACACACACACACACACGCACACACACTCTCAGCGACTGTGTTTCCATGGACATGAGTATCTTTCATGAGCTTTTTCCTGTTTTGATCATATCATGAAAATGAGGTTTACTTGAACAGGACCTAGTCTGCTCATTTCCAGCACATTTTTATTCTTGATGTCTCCTAGAGTAGCTTTGCATGATTCATGATAATCCATGATCTCATGCCTTGGCTTGCCATAACCTCACAAAATCTTCTTGTTTTTAATCAACACATTTCAAAGTAAAACCTTTTACTCTGTTTGAAGTTTGCATTTTCACAGTCCAACTGCCACTCCTGAGCAGGTAGGCTGGTGGTGGGCTTAATGTCATTTTTTATCATTTTCATTCAAACCCAACTCATCTCTGACAACTGTGCTGTGCTTTAATTGTCACTTTAGGCACTGAGTGTCTGCCTTAAAGCTGTTTTTCTTTGTTTACTGCAACACATTACTGGGGTTCTCCACCAGTTAGGTGGGTGGTGTTCCGGTCCAAGTGCCTTTGGGCAAGACACTCAAGATGCCCAAAAAAAGTCCCAGTAAAAACAGAAACAACAACAGTTAGAAGTAGAACATGAGAATGACATAAATGTCCTCCTCACATTTGTCTGTTGCTCTTGCCTCACCAATCGACCCATTGCTGTTTGGTTTTTCTTCTTTTTAAAAAGTAGATGTATTCATACTGTGAGACACTTACTATAACTATACATATAAATATGGGGCGGTGATAATAAATGACCCCACAGGAGCTTGAAAGTTACACATGAGGTACTCTGGGTCAGCATATCCAGTACTTCTAGCGTCACTGTTTGTGACCACTGAGTGCTGTTTGTTCAGATTCCTGTGATGATACCAAACAAAGTGTTCACAGTTCTGAATTTAATAATCTGACATTCTTGCGACTGTCAGTCTGGAAGACTTGCTTAACTTTTAAATCAGCAGATTTCCAGTGGAGGTTTAGCGCCGGGTCCTTCAACAGACAAAGGAAACAAAGAACTCTCTACCACTGAAACCTTAAATGGATTTGACTTTGGCTGACCTGTTGGAAAACCGATGTCTTGTGACCCACAACTTGTTTACTTTACCATTTACCAAGTTCAACGTTGCATTATAGCATATAACTAGTTTATTACAGGTTCATATGCTGCTTGTGAACACGTAAAATAAGGATAAAAATAAGTGTTCCGGGAGTTTCTTCTCATCAGTTGGATTTCATTTGCGTCAGCATGATTTGAACTCCACATATCAGTGAATAAACAATGTGCACGGGGCTGTATGAGAATGGGAACCACGGCGTCAGCAGCTTTTAGATGAAGTCCGACGGAAACAGCAGCGTCTCTTTAAGAGCAACCTGATAATGGGGTCAGAGAGGAGACAGGACCGTCTGTGCGAGACAATGAATGTATTCATGTGTGAACGTCTGAATGAGACCAACAGAGTTATCACTGTGTTTACTGTCTCCCTGCTGCAATGGCTTCTGGGTAAAAGATACGACACACACATGCTTGTATTTACGTCTTTGTGAGGACCCGAACTGACCGTCTCTGTCTTCACTTTCTCAAACATCCATTGTTTTCCATCTTAAACTGAGATGGCGAGCAGCTCAGTTATGTTCACTTGTGTTTCATGTGCTTTCAGAGGCATTAAGTGATTCAAGGCATCACTGGTGATCTAACCAAATGTTTTTTTGGGGAAAAAAAAGTTTTTCTAGGAAAAAGAAAATTTAGCCAATTTTTTTTCAGCTGCCTAAAAACCTGATATACAGTTTGAGACCAAATCACACAGGAAATAAAATTGTTGAACATTCAAGCCTCAAAAACACATGAACAAAAAAAACCCCACCTTCAGAAAACGTCCCCACTTAACAGAAATCTAATCTAAAGACAAGGAAGCAACTTCTAAGAACAGCGTGATGACGTAATTGTCCCTCGTTACACATTTAAGATAAGAACTTGAAAAAGGTCCCCACTTTAAAAGAAAGTCTCTTCACTTTTTGAATTGTTCACACTTTTTGTAGTAGTGTCCCCATTCTGCAAAAATGTCCTTATAGTCTTCAGATATAATAAATGTACATCCATGTATGCCCATTTTTCAAAAAGCTTGCTTCTCTCAAAAAACTGCCACAAATTTTTCCCCAGATTCATAATAATGTCCCACATTTGCCAACAATGAGTCCACACTTGGCTTGCCTCAAAATGTCCAGTAAAGTACAGTAAAGTCCAATTTTTGGTCCCCACAAAGATATAAATACACGCTCACACACAGAGAGTTCACAAAGTCAAGAGAGTGTGCTGCTTTCTCTGGCTGTTAATATTAGCAGAAACCCACTAAACCACAATGAGATAATACCCGTCACACTCACTCACACACTCACACACACAAATGTGTGATGTAGGAACAGTTTCAGTAATGTCTCATGTTGCAGTCATACAATCACCTAAATCAATATCAAATCGGTTTTTACACATTGACGTCAGTAACAAACAGTCAGCAGAAGGTTCAGAAACATTTTCTGACGCTGAAATCAAAAATACTTGAGTGCAAACCTGCCTTAATCGAACAGTTTAGCAAATTCATATCAAATACCAACTCAGTTTTCATTCTCAGGTACCTGCCCATGTTTCTGCTTTAAACACGACTGCTGGTGGACTTGGTCACATGTCTGGTGTGAATGTTTGTTTCAGGTGAGCAGACTGCCGGTGGAGAGCTGTGAGCAGTACAGCAGCTGCTCAGACTGTCTGGGATCAGGAGACCCTCACTGTGGATGGTGTGTCCTCTTCAACAAGTAAGGAACGAACTGCTCCTGCTCTTCTTCTGCTAAAACAAAATAACAGCTTCGTCTCTCATTTTAAAATGCACCCAGTAACAGTCTGTGCACTGGTAAAAGCACTGAGAGAAGTAAATAGCATTGATTGTCTCCTTCCAAGCACCTATGAAGGGGTGAGACTTAAATAATGCAGGAAGTGAACAATCAGTTCTTGAAATTGGTGTGTTGGATGCAGAAAAAATGGCTGTGTGAGGATCAGAGCTACTTTGCCGAGGGTTAAATTGTGATGCTTAGATGGCAGGCCTTTAACGCAGTCCGTGGGGTGCAGTAGTTAGTACCTACAAAAGAGGTCCAAAGAAAGAGAACCAGTGAACCATTGACAAGGTCACGGTGGCTGAAAGCTCATTACGTTACTGTAATGTGAACCGTTTAGTGCTTGGTCTGATGAAAGGTGTCGGAACATACAATGCTTCACAGCTTGCTGCATCTGGAGTTGCATACCTGCAGAACGGTCTCTTGAGTAGCCGTCATGACCCCGTGCCTACGGCCTAAAGCGGCTACAGCCGATTGTCCGGTCTCATGAATCACAGTTTCTTTGAGATTCTGTGCACAGCCAGGTGTGTGCTCCGTCTCCTGCTTTCCTCTTTTACACCCACCCCAGCATCTGGTTGCAGCAGATGTTGGAGATCTTTCTGTTTTAATTTTTTTCCTCCCAACGTTTGCCAACTAAAGTTGGCAATCTATGAGATGTTCATTGTTGTGAAAAGTGAAGACAGCAGAGGAATGTGATGCTCAGTTTAATGTTATGCTATGAAACATTGCTTCCTGGCATCCATGTAGATGTGTTTTCGACATGTATGACCCAAGGGCCAACTGAGAAATTAAGCTAATGCCAAAGTGTCGAAAACTTGAAGTGGCTGCATGAGGCTGTCTCCAAAAGTGAGTCAATCTGCGTTTAGTCCCGCTGCAACAGCATTAACAAGCACATTTAGAGCCTGGTACAAAATACAGTTTAGGACTTTGTGTAGAGTTTATGTTTTTTCCACTCATTCACCTGGATAACTGACAGACAGGTGACCAACACAAACAGCTGAAGGCCAGTGCTAGACCTCATCCACGACTGTAAGTCACAAAAATAGAGCTCTTCACTGTATGTTAGATCATTTTTAAAGGCCTAAGTGGCTGATACGATGGTACAGACAATCAAAGACGTTGGTGCTTTAGTTTTTGTGAATGAACTTTAAGTAATTGTTTTAATCTCTTGTTTAGCACTAAGGGTCAGATTTACTAACACACCAAACCGGTGCAAACTGGGTTTTGGTCTGAAAAACGTTTGCATTGTACTTTTCACTTTTCAAGTCAATAACTGTTTTTCCTTTTATCTTATGGTGTGATCTCCCCAATCTTCAGCAGCTGTATTTAGTAATATATTTAGTAGTATCTAAGTGACATGATGCACCCACCACTCTACAGATATCTCAGAAATTATTTGGTGAACATGGCAGAGTTTTAGGTGGTCTTAGCCAAAACATCTATGAGATGTGGTGTAAAAACAATCCACAGAGATGCTTTTGCTACTTCCAGGACTCAAAGCATGTAAGATCTTAGTGTCTGATACCACAGGACACCTTCAGATGTCTGTGAAGTCAGTCTTTTGAATGGTAGGAAATTATTTTCAGTGCCATTAATGAGACCAGCACAGGTTTTAATGTTGTGGCTGATGAGGTCAAATGAAGATCTTGACTCTTTAGACATTTTAAGTTATTTTATTAAAGCAAGCAAAAGAAAAAAAAATGCTATTTTTAAAATTATTTGCTCTACAAAATCCTTGGAATATCTCAATTTCTTTGGGTCCAAAAACCTTCAAACATTAATTTTGCATCCAAACTCAAACTTCTTTTGTGACGCCAGCGTCCGCAAACATTTTATGCTGTTTTGTTCTATTTGCTGATTTGTAACTGATTAAGTTAAAGCAAATGGCAGTGAATCAACTACAGTAACCACTTCCTCTGCAATACATAAGAATACAGAGAAAGTGTGTGTGTGTGTGTGTGTGTGTGTGTGTGTGTGTGTGTGTGTGTGTGTGTGTGTGTGTGTGTGTGTGTGCGTGCGCACGCTCCCATGAGGCGTCATTAATACTTCTATAAATGGTTCACACAGTCTCCCTCATCACGATGTTTGATGTTCAGCATCCAAGCAGGTGGAGGAAGTTCCTCTTTGGATTGTCATCAGTTAGCTCCCCCTTCAAAGTAAAAGCCTCTGACTGGCAGTGAACTACAGAGAACAAAACACAGCTTGTTTTTATGCTGAAGCTTCTAGATATGTTGCAGCAGGACATCTTTGTGCGTAAACCCATCTCCCAGTGTGACATGAAGACATGTCGCCCTCACTTTTATAGTTTTAAGTTTCTTTCTAAAATCTCTGACTGTTCAGACAAGAGAAGGTCTGAGTGGATAAAAAAAATATCTGAGCAACTTTAATAAGCTAGCTCAATGGGAAGTCTCCTTTTTGAACCTTTTTTACCCCGAGTTTTGCCTCCAAGGCCAGGTACAGGCTCCACTACTTTAAAGAGTGATGTCTGGTGTCTGGTTCGCAGTGTGAAAGGAAAAGAGCAGAAAAGCAAACTGTGACTTATTCAGTTCATCAAACGGATGATTTTAACTGTAAATGTACAATCTTTGTGGTCCTCTCTGCTTTTCATCTCCTCTCCTCCTCACGCTCCCTCACTCATTCTGTCCATCTGTTGTTAATTAGAAGTAAACAGATCATTACTGCAGGCTGCTGTCTATGCTGTGTGGCGCTGCATATGTTGGAGCTGCTGCTCTCTGCAGACACCAAGCTTCACCTCCGACTGTTTCCTGCTCCAACTCCACCTGAAATCCCACGACACCAGTGTCACTCACCACTCACTTTAATTTTATTAGTGAAATTCAACAAATAGAAAAGATGTTTTTTAGTTTGACAGATCCTGTTGTCCACCAGTGTATTCCTCTGTCACCTGATTTTAGGTTAATAGTCACAACCCTTTTAAAAATATAGAGAGTGAACTAAATGTAATAATAATAAATTAACAACAAAGAGAAATAAAAATAAAAATAAATGTCATAAAGAAGTTGGATATAAAAAAAAGTTTATATCTAAAAATGTGATATAAAAAAATTAGAAGAGTTAAAGTAAATAATCATTGCATGAAATTTAAATAAGTTTTAAAATTGTGCGTTTAAAGACAAAGTAAAATGTTTTTAGAATCATGAAGTTTTATTTATAAATTACATCACATTTACACACAAAAGATGTTAAAGTGCTAAAAGATTAAAGATTAATTAATTTAATAAAGTATTTAATTTAATTTAATTTAATTTAAGTAGTCAATTTAATAAAGTACCCCTGGACTGGCAGACCGGGGTGGTGGTCCCCATCTTTAAGAAAGGGGCCGGAGGGTGTGTTCCAACTACAGGGGGATCACACTCCTCAGCCTCCCTGGGAAAGTCTATGCCAGGGTGCTGGAGAAGAGAGTTCGTCCGCTAGTCGAACCTCTGATACAGGAGGAACAATGCGGTTTTCATCCTGGTCGTGGAACACTGGACCAGCTCTTTATCCTCTCGAGGATACTCGAGGGCGCATGGGAGTTTGCCCAACCAGTCTACATGTGTTTTGTGGACTTGGAGAAGGCATTCGACCGTGTCCCTCAGGGGTCCTGTGGGGAGTGCTCCGGGAGTATGGGGTGTTTGGCCCATTGCTACGGGCCATTCGGTCCTTATACAACCGTTGCAAGAGCTTGGTCCGCATAGCCGGCAATAAGTCGGACTCGTTCTGTTGTGGTTCTGTGGTCCTGTTGCCTTCATCAGGTGAGGGCCTCCAGCTTGCCTTGGAATGGTTGGCAGCCGAGTGTGAAGCAGCGGGAATGAGAATCAGCACCTCCAAATCTGTGGCCATGGTTCTCAGCCGGAAAAGGGTGGAGTGCCCACTCCGGGTCAGGGACGAGACCCTGCCCCAAGTGGAGGAGTTTAAGTATCTCGGGGTCTTGTTCACGAGTGATGGGAGAAGGGAGCCGGAGATCGACAGACGGATTGGTGCAGCTGCTGCAGTGATGCGGACGCTGTCTGTTGTGGTGAAGAGAGAGCTGAGTGTAAAAGCGAAGCTCTCAATTTACCGGTTGATCTACGTCCCTACCCTCACCTATGGCCACGAGCTGTGGGTAGTGACCGAAAGAACGAGATCGCGGATACAAGCGGCGGAAATGGGTTTCCTCCGAAGGGTGGCTGGCCTCTCCCTTAGAGATAGGGTGAGAAGTTCAGCCATCTGGGAGGGGCTCAGAGTAGAGCCGCTGCTGCTCCACATCGAAAGGAGCCAGCTGAGGTGGTTCGGGCATCTGACAAGGATGCTTCCTGGGCGCTGTTTTCTGGTCATGTCCCTCCGGGAGGAGGCCCCGGGGCAGACCCAGGACACGCTGGAGAGATTATATCTCTCAGCTGGCCTGGGAACGCCTTAGGGTTCCCCCGGATAAGCTGGAGGAGGTCGCTGGGGAGAGGGAGGTCTGGGCTTCTCTGCTTCGGCTGCTGCCCCCGCGACGACCCGACCCCAGATAAAGCGGAAGAAAATGGATGGATGGATAATTTAATAAAGGAAGTTATGAGCTACTAATGTGAATTTTATAAAGTAACTGACAGACAATAAGTTAGCACAATCAAAATGATTTACATGATCCTCAGAAACACACATTTGCAAACTGGACTTGATCTGAAAGGGCGAATGAGAAGAAAGTATATTTAAAGAATTAAGATCTGAAGATGATTGCTGATGGAAAGCTGCAAAAAAGCGAACCGCTGTAAGGTCCAGTCTGAGGTTCAGAGATACGCTTGTGTCAGTCAACAGCACTAAATAATGTACATGTTTAGTAGATGTTAACCTCAAAAAGCTGATTTGCGTTTCATCACTCGTCCAAGTGGCTTCTTCCGTCAATGTTAATCCCTTGGTTACTTTTCACTCTCCTGCAGGTGTTCCAGACAGGAAGCATGTGACAAGTGGGAGGAGCCTCAGCACTTTAATACACAACTGGACCAGTGCGTCAACATCTCTGTTTCCCCGAGCAGCATGTCAGTCACCTCCCCGGCAATGCAGGTATGAACCATTATTTTCTTAATTACATAAAATACTCTCTGTCAGAATTCCCATTACAATCTGCTGATTTTCCCTGAAAGTCAGTGGATTTATTCTTTAGTCCAGCTGTTTGAACTCCTGTTCATGCAACAGCTGTGAATAGAAACCTTTCTGAAGTGTAAATAAGAACTTTACTTTTAGTGATCGAGTGTCTGTTGGTGTCCAGTTAACCATTCAGGTGCAGAACGTCCCTGCGCTGTCTGGTGGGGTTACCTGTGTGTTTGAGGACCTGAGTAATGCCCCCGGAGAGGTGCGGGCCAAAGGTCAGGTGATGTGTATGTCACCATCACTGAGGGACCTTCCAGCACAGACACACTCCTTTGGTAAGAAACACACACAAATTCATGCTTCAGTGAATTCAGAGGACATCACCTTTCCTTACTGTCCTGTCGTGTTCTGGAAATTTGACCTTTAACTTGACCCTCACTTTAACCTAACCCTACTTTTCTCTTAACCTTACCTTAATCTAACATCAGCCTAACCCTAAAATTCAGTAGTTTGCCTTTTGATTCTGAGATTGTGCTAATGCAAGTCCCCAAACAGCAGAAAAACAAGTATACACACACCCGCTTATTCTGAACTTGTTTCTTTTGCCTTCTCGTTTTTCTCGGTTATCACATTTAATGTGCGATTCTAATGTTTTGTAATCATGTCAGCTTCAGTGTAACGCGCCATTATATTGATCACTATGAACTAAGTATTAAGAAGGATGTTATTATGCTGTTAATTTCAGGAGCGAAACGAGTGGTGCAGCTCAGCCTTCGCTCCACAGAGACTGGACACCAGTTCATCACCACAAACCTCATCTACTACAACTGCTCTGTGCTCAACTCGTAAGCCTTAAACACCTCTAACCTAATTATCTCATGTGTCTCTTCGGTAATGAACTCATAAATTCTTGCTGGTTGTGCTCGACCACTCAGAACTTTTCTCTCTTTCCTCTCTCAGGTGCACTTCCTGTGTCAGCAGTGAGTTTCCGTGTCATTGGTGTAAATATCGTCACATCTGCACCAACAACCTGCAGGACTGCTCCTTCCAGGAGGGACGAGTCAGCAACATGGAGGTAACACACACACAGACCTGTTTTCATCACTTAACTGGACTTATAACCAAGCGCTCACACAAAAATGTGATTCACCATATGGGACTTTATGTCCCTCGAAGGAAGGTGAAGGAACATCTTTGGGTCCCCACAATGCTTCACATAGCTGCCTGGCATGTTTCGACACTAACATAAGGCAGAGAGGATGATAAGTAGACGTAATATTACTGTGATTATTAGAACAGAAAAGGTCCAGGTTTCTAAAGACCTTTTTGTGTGCTAAATACCAAGACAAGGATCAATGACACAAGCCTACTGTGCCCAGATCTGAACAATCACAAGGAGATTGGATGGTTGGCCTGAGTCGTTTACATGTTGAAAATTAAATAAAATGAACATAAATAATCTACAACAATGTACAAAGACAAGCAACAGCAAATAAATAAAAACCTGCTTCTGAATGGCTATGAACAGATGGAAAGCTGTCATAAAGAGACACAAATTAAATACAATGAAGCGCGAAAGCCCTACAAACAATCTGGCATGAATACAAAGAGACATAAAACAACTGTAAGAAGACACAAAACAACATATAACTATGAGCAAGTCACAACAAACTCAAACTTCAGTTCTGCTGTCAGTATGGCTTCTCTGTAGGAGGAAGTGAGGCCGTTGTCTCAAAAGTCATCAAAGATGCTTATCGATGTGTAAGACGAGACCTCTTTTCCAACCTGTTCATAATTGAACACATCATACAGGCGTCGGACTCCAGGCCTCGAGGGCCGGTGTCCTGCAGGTTTTAGATGTGTCCTTGATCCAACACAGCTGATTTAAATGGCTGAATGACCTCCTCAACATGTCTTGAAGTTCTCCAGAAGCTGGTGATGAACTAATCATTTGATTCAGCTGTGTTGACCCAGGGTGAGATCTAAAACCTGCAGGACACCGGCCCTCGAGGCCTGGAGTTTGAGTAATAGGCAAATTTCTAGAATTTTCCATCCCAAACCTCTAAAACTTTATTTATACTTTTGTGTTAACCTTATGTAAGACTTCATGTTTATGCTAGTAGCCGACACGATTGCCACCAGTTACTCCAGTGCAGGACTGGATTTTTCAAAAACATGTTGGCAGTGGCAGTTTTTGCTCTTCAGGATGACTTTACTGTTCGATTAGAAGTGCACATAGAAGTGGGCTGGGTCAGTACAATATATATACAGTAGTAGGTGCACTTGAGGTTTAGAGTATGGAATAATGTGCGGTGTAAGGTTTCAGATGGGTTTCCAGTTACGACATACTTACAGTGTGGACTATTGCAGAGCTATAAGTCCTCTATAAGCATAACCTCTGCTGCTTCAAATGGACGTTCCCTTTATCTTATGGTGATCCTAATGGTTAACTCGAACTCTAACCACTCAATTTCTGTGCCTAACTCTCACTGTGTAGAGTTTCAGGCCATGTGTTGGTTTTTGTTTTTTTGATTGACCCATTTGCCTTTAATTCACGAGGCCAAGACACAACATGGAAGACGTCCATCTCCCCCAAGTCCCAAGGAACCACAAGAACCACTTGTCAAAGTTAATATACGTTTCATTGATCAAGAGATGGGGAAAAAAGCAGGATTTGAACCTGCCGCCCATGGTGAGCCAAGGCCAAACTGCAAACAAATGTATCACAACCAAGATAACCAAAAAAAACACATCCTTCATAACAGGATCTGTTCTTCTTCAACTGGACCTCAAATCTCGGGTTCCTGTTTTCTCGTTAGCCTCTGGCTCCATCATTGCATTTGAAGACACTGGACCTAAATAAAGGTAATTAGTGAGATATTTCCACTTGCCTAGCTCTCAGGTGGGCACCGGTGACCGGGTGGATGTGAGGAGGTTAATAGCACAACAGCAATGATTAATTGTGACCATTTTGTGACCTTAATTAACAGTAAAAATAAAACCATCCCAGTGGAAGTCGTTGTTTCATGCTGGCCACCCTCACGGCAGGTGTCTTTTTTTCTTTTAGAGGAAGAACGTTATCCTCACTGAAGTCTTCTCTCTGCTAGACGTGAAACACGAAACACATGAAACCCACAATAGTGTTTCTTGTCTGAGTCGCGGACTCTCGCTCGCTGCTGTCAGACTCTTCTCTCTGACTCATTTTCTCTGACACTTTCCCACTCTGTCTTTCAGAGCTCGTCGTCTGTGACGGCTCTAATTCTTGGCTCTCTGACGGATTTTGCCAGAGGTGCAGTGCTGCCAGAGTTCACTGGAACGAGGATCTGCCTCATTTTTTCATAGAAAATTGGTTAATTAGACTGGGTGCCCTTTCTTTAAAAAAAAGTGTGTCCATTTAGCTGAACAAATTATCACTAAATAGCAGGAAAAACACAATCCACCTTTATATTTTGTGTCAGGCAAGAAAATCTTGATAACAATTTGATCTCGCAAACTTGCCAAGAGTTTAAAAGGTGCTGTTAGTCCTTTTCCTCGTTTAGTCTGCACATTAAAATAATTTAAAAAAAACTAAAGTAAGCTACTTATTGGTTAAGTAGGCTAAAGATGAAAGGCCTTTTTTGATCAGCTGAAACAGTAACAGTTAATTAGACTTGAGTTGTTTTAATCTTTTGAGCTACGAAGAAAGGAGAATCAGAGAAACATGCACTGATGGAGAGTAGCGGGATGGGAGGGGCATGTAGCGGCTGATGAAGCTGGTCAGACAGGCTTGAAGGACAGATGATCGATTCATGAAGTCGGTCTAATATTAGATCATTTGGTCGGTTATAGTTGACTGACGCTTGTAAACCTGCTGCTGTAGGACGGATGACTCCATAACCTTCAAAATGAGTTATAGCTCAAACTCACACGAGCTGGTGCATTTTTGTTGAGCTTCATTGCTTAAACAAATAACACAACACCTCTGGATTTCCCATCTGTTCTTTCAGTGAACCAAAAAAGAGGTTTTCTCACACCTAGTCATCTTCAAATGTTAATAGATATATTCCTCTAGTATCTATTAGTCTTCAGCCATTTCTTCATTAATTTATAGTTCGGTGTACTGGGTATTTATAGAGACCTGTTAGCTGACAGTGTGTCTAAATCAGACAGTTTCTTCTACAGGATGGAGCAGTGATGGAGGTCAGAGCTGCTCCCTCTGTCATTACATGGTTCAGTAAACAACAGTAAAGCTTCAGGTCAACAGTGAAGGGTGGAAGCGCACACACACACATACACACACACACACCATGTTTAAGTCTGTCCTTGCTGATGCATTCAAGGACTCTGTGACTGATGGGATTTAAGAGTCGGCTCCTGAGAGGTGTTTTCAGTCAGACGAGCTAAGCCCGAATGTTGTTTAAACTCGGATGTTTCTCCATTTTCTGATCTAAGTGCTGAAGTTTTTCAAGCATGTGAGGCATGTGGAAAAGTCAACAAAACCAGGAAGCAGCACAACGTTCATACTGCATGCTTTCTCTATCGTCTTGTTTTCTCAGCTTTTTTTAAGAACACATTTTTATTGAGCCAGAAGAAACACAAGACGTGTTCACAAAATAATGAACTTGCAGAAACTGGACAAAACAGTTCAAAGAAAAAGTATCTCAGAAAACAAAAACTGCTGCAGATATCAGTTAAAGGGATTTGACCCAATTAGTCAACGCGTGAAATTAAACGAAGAATGTTTTTGATTTAAAAACAAAAACCAACAACATATTTGGATTTTCTCTACAGTCACAGTGTCATCTGCATGAGTCAGACATCTGCTTCAAAGACACACAACTTAGTCGTAACATCAACAACTCCATAGTTTAAGGTCTTGTTAAATATAACAGGAAGTTTATTTTACACATTATACGTGTGCAGAAGCAACATAAAGCAGGGATATGCTTTAGGTTTCCCAACCACTGTGCCACGGCACGCTGTTCAGGTGTGCCGTGGAAGATTATCTGCTTTCACCTGATTGGTAATCTAAGCAGCGGTCCCCACCCCCGGGCCACGGACCGAAGTCGTTTGGTACCAGGCCGCAAGAGTTGACGCTCGGGTGCGAAATTTATGGTTTTTATCGTTTTTTATCATCAACCGCTGGTCTGAGCGACTGCGTGAGTAACTTGCAGAGTTACATTCTCTTCCACTAGAGGGCAGTACAACTTCCTGCTCCAGTTAAATTGGTTGCTAACCTCCAGTAAATCAGAAAACGAACAAATTACATAGTCATCTGACAACACAGCGCATAATGGCAATAGATAAATATTTGAAAAGAAAAAATAGTCAGTCTGACCTGGTCCTGGAGAAAATCCCGACCCAGATGAAAGCCCTGGCATGAGTACTGGTCAGAAGAAAGCAAACATGGTAAACTGTGGACAAAGTGAGCCAATTCTGCTACATCTGATTATCAATATGCTTTTTGTGGGATTTTTGTTTGGTGGTGTGCCGTGTGATTTTTCTAATGTGCCGTAGCTCCAAAAGGTTAGGAAACACTGCTTCAGGGAGATCTCATCGTTGATAATAGTTTGGACACAGAAGATGTGAAGGACCACTGGTTTATTTTTATGAGATGACCAGATGTTAACAGCTAAAGATGAGGAAATGAATGTGTGTTTTCTGAGATTAGTGCTGCCAGTGGTAGAAGGTGGGATTTTTCTGTGAGACAGAGTAAGAAAAGGCAGCGCTGAGCAAGTACTGGGACCAGAAGTTGTCTAATCAGTAGTAGGCAGTAGTAAGAAAATAAGCACATAGGAGAAGGGCACACACTCTGTCATGGCTTCAGTAATGACAGTGACCTCCTTAAAAGTCAGAGACAATGCCGTTGGATTAGCAGACTGTGGTGGTCCTTTTTTTAAGAAAGAGATCAAACTGACGATTGGATACAGGAGTAGTTGTGGGACACTGGGCAAGTCCTTTATCCTCTGGCAAAGGTGTTTCTGGCATGTGATGCCACATCTCGTAGGTAAGGTGCTTAGTGCATGTCAAACTGGGAGGAGGGCAGACCCAGAACATGCTGGAGTGATTATTGTTCTCAGCTGGCTCGGGAACAGCTCGGAGTATCCTCGGAAGAGCTGGTGAAGGTGGCCAGAAAAGGGGATATGTGACTGTTTCTGCTTAGACTGCTGCCACCAAGACGCAGGCCTAGATAAGAGGCGATGGATGGATGGCCTGTTTAAGGCTGTGCAAAGAGCCAGAAGAAGAAAAGAAAGATTGTTTTTGAACAAAGCTACTTCAGTGTCCCAGAATAAAAATCTGGAGCTGGAAGAGAGCAGAATATGTCGCCGTTAAAAACCCGTCACATCAAAAGGTATGATTGTTTCAAGCTGCACACAAGTAAGCGCTAAATAAACAAAGAGGGAAGTAAAGAGTGGAGTGTTTCAGCAGACAGAGCAGTTAGTTTGCTGTGTAATGTGGATCCAGCAGTCAGTTTCCACCTGCCACTGAGTAACAGATCACTCGTGTCGCTAACGAGCCGAGCTGCTCTCAGTCTGCTTGTTATCTCGTTAGTGGAGAGGATAGCGAGCCGGGATCGAGTTGTTTGGGCGTCTCGTTGACGTGATTGGTGCTCGGTGTCATTACCGGGTGACAGAAACAACCTCTGATTGGCTAATTGGTTAATAGAAGATGAATAGCCACTTAATTGACATGAAAACGTCCAATCCTGGCAATTAATGTTAATTACCAGGCAATTAGGCAAACTAAGAGAGAGAGGGAGGGGGGAAATGAGGGAGTCGTGAGGAGAAAAGAGCAATAGAGGAAAAAGGAGAAGGAGGAGGCTGAAATTTCATTATTCTTTATTTAACCTTTATTCAAGCAGGTTAAAGTGTCTCGCAGAGTAAAGGTCTCTTTTTCATCTGTGTGAGAGGAAGACGGAGCGAGGGAGGGAAAAGGACGAAGAGAAGCAGCTCTGATGTTCTTCATCCGCAGCTGAGAATTTAGGATTGTCAGCAGAAAGAGGAGAATAAAGAAAGTGCACAGCTGAACCACACAACTACTTATCTGTTTTTCACAGAACTCACCTGACAACACGACTTTTAATTAACAATTTCATATTTCAGACTGTAAGTAAATTGTTTTTGCATTCTGTTGCTGTTTCTTCCTGATTTTACTTTATTCCTCTTATTAAATGAGGAACAGCTTCTCATGTAAATGTTACAGCAGCTTAGTTATCAGCTTTAAGTGAAAAACACCTTTTTGCTAATAAATATATGCATGTTTCTCCGGGGCAAAACGTTTTCTGGCTAATTACTAAAATATGAATTATAGAACTGTAATGGATTGTTCTGTGGATGGTGAAGAGAAGAGTGATGAAAGGAGAAGAACAATACTGTTAACCAGAGAACTTGTAACACAATGAGACACAGGTGGAGATGACTAAGGTGGGGCAGACGATCAGAAATGAGGAAATTCAGACATGAGAAGATAAAATAAATATTTGTAGGATCAGAGAACAAAGACAGAAGGTGACGAGAAATGATTAAATTATCCTGTTGTTAAGTGATGACGTATGAACTCTGCTTCCAGATGCAAACGACTCTGCGTTTATTAACCTCCTAGGACCTGGCGTCCACATATGTGGACATCACATTTTGGGTTATTTAGACCAAAATACTCAATTTTGCTCTACAAGGGCCTGATATCCACTTACGAGGACATTATATTGCTACTGTTTTATCGAAATTTTAAAAGAATGTCCTCATTTATGGCTCTCATTTTTCTTAGAAACAAAAATTTGGTAAAAAAAAATAATAATCTGGTAATTCTTTGTTTTTACATTAATCAGGTCCCAATCAGCCCAAATATCAAAGAGAAATCAAAAATGCATGCCGTGGAAGAGTTCAGGTCTTAGGAGGTTAAAGCTGTTGTGTTTTTAACATGTTTTAATGCTTTAATGTTTAGTTTTCTGTCTTTAGTTATGTTGGAAGTGATAGCAAAGCTGTGCGTTTGAATTTTTAAGTCAGAACATGCTAGATGAAAGAATTTAGATAGGATTTAGATTCCTGCCCCAAGTGGAGGAGTTCAAGTATCTCGGGGTCTTGTTCGCGAGTGATGGGAGAAGGGAGCCGGAGATCGACAGACGGATTGGGGCTGCAGCTGCAGTAATGCGGACGCTGCACCGGTCCGTCGTGGTGAAGAGGGAGCTGAGTGTAAAAGCGAAGTTCTCAATTTACCGGTCGATCTACGTCCCTACCCTCACCTATGGCCACGAGCTGTGGGTAGTGACCGAAAGAACGAGATCGCGGATACAAGCGGCAGAAATGAGCTTCCTCCGAAGGGTGGCTGGCCTCTCCCTTAGAGATAGGGTGAGAAGTTCGGCCATCCGGGAGGGGCTCAGAGTAGAGCAGCTGCTGCTCCACATCGAAAGGAGCCGGTTGAGGTGGTTCGGGCATCTGACAAGGATGCTCCCTGGGCGCCTCCTGGGTGAGGTGTTCCAGGCATGTCCCACCGGGAGGAGGCCCCGGGGCAGACCCAGGACACGCTGGAGAGATTATATCTCTCGGCTGGCCTGGGAACGCCTTGGTATTCCCCCGGATAAGCTGGAGGAGGTGGCTGGGGAGAGGGAGGTCTGGGCCTCTTTGCTTAGGCTGCTGCCCCCGCGACCCGGTCCCGGATAAAGCGGATGAAGATGGATGGATGGATGCAGAATTTAGATAGTTTGTGACTCTCAGTGATGCTGCAGTGTTAGTTTGACTTTGGGACCTGAAGCGCAGTTTGGACCTGGAAACGGCGAATGACGTCAGACTTAAAGACCGGATTAAGACAGGACAGAGGCGAAGTCAGGGAAACACTGATGACACTAAAACCAGAAGGGGAATAACAATAAAATCTAAATGTAAACTAGAACTCCACAATAACACAAAAACCTGGGAACAAATACATAGATTATTTTCTCCTTTCATATTTTGTTGAATCCTTGTGGATGATGCAGGGTTTAATTTTATTAGAAATTCAAACAGACTTCAGATTTCCACCCTTGACTCGTGGGGGATAAGATAAGATAAGATAAGATAACCTTTATTAGTCCCACACGTGGGAAATTTGTTTTGTCACAGCAGGAAGTGGACAGTGCAAAAGTTATGACGCAAAAATTAGAATACAATAAGAATAAATACAGTACACAGCTGTACAGAATAGAATAAAATAAAATACTATATACAGTAGAATAAAATAGAATAAAAATATACAATAAGATAAAAATAGAATACGAATGCTATATACAACTGAGTAAAAATACAACGATGCCAGAAAAGATTATTGCACTTAGTGTTATTGCACATGTATGGATGTGTGTGTTTGTTCAGTTAAAGTCTTTGTTGTGGAGTCTGACAGCAGTGGGGAGGAAAGACCTGCGAAATCTCTCCGTCCCACACCGTGGGTGCCGCAGTCTCCCACTGAAGGAGCTGCTCAGTGCTGTCACAGTCTGCTGCATGGGGTGGGAGATGTTGTCCAACAGGGATGACAGCTTAGCCGCCATTCTCCTGTCACTCACCACCTCCACTGGGTCCAGAGGGCATCCTAGAACAGAGCTGGCCCTTCGGATGTAGTCCACTTTCAGCTCATTTGCATTATTGGAAACGCTCTGTGGGGTTTACATGAGCTAACTGAATAGAGAAGGAGGAGGTAGCAGATGTGACGCCCAGTAAAATCTGTGAACATCCTTTAATTCTGATAAATTTTGAACCTTTTCTGCATTAAAATTCATTTTATTAAACCACAAGAACATTTTAGTGCGCTGTCTTTGGACCTTGAATGCAGCACCACTGAGTAATGTGTACAGATGTTAAGGTGCGCGTGTGAAAACTGCTAATCTCTGCATGTGGAATTTAGTGGTCCACGTTTTCATCAGAGGGGCTTTCCTACCTGTCTCCTCTTAAAGTGCTTAAAGTCAGTGTTTTAATTAAATGATGTATGTCTTGGCAGTGTTCAGGTGTCGCTAGTAACGATTAACCCACAGAGAATCCTCAGCTTGTTCTGCAGCTGATTTGGACTTCACAGATCTTGGATTCAGTCTCGGGTCATGTTTTTCTGTCTCCCCACAATGTTAGTGTTTTGACTCTGGCTGTTTTTATAACTGCAGCAGGCAGCTGTTCTCAGAGTAAAAGCTCTAAAAGCCACTGAAACACCCAATAATCATTTTGCTAATGATCACTGTGTGTTTGCAGAACATAAGTGAAAACACAGTTTGCTAAGATAATTTAAAAGCTGATGATATGTTGATGATAATAGCTGAAAACACTAGGCCACAAAAGCCAATCCTTTCTGTTTTCCAGACTCTGCTAATGATAAGCTCAGTGTTTATATAGCATGTAAGCTTACAAATCACACTTCAGTGCAATAAAAGAGCCGCCTTTGTAGACTCAGTGCAGAATAAGAGAGTATTTGTGCGATAACTGCAATACTAAACGAGTAGAGATAAGGCGAAGCTGTGCAGGAAACAAGGAGCCGGTTTCTGGAGTTGTCACAGTCGGTGCATAGACGGGGAACAAAAACGTGCACTGGAATGAACGAAGGAGATCTGTGTGGATTTAGTTCCATTGATTCAGTTGTGCGATTTTGTGTTTTCTTTTACCCCCAAAGTGTAACCTCACCCTGAGCTAAACCCCACCCACTGTGTAAACATGCTAAAAGGAGAATAAGATAAGAGGTTTGAATGTGTGAGACGGGACTCACCTGTTGATCTCCAGTGCAGAGAAATATAGAAAGCAGCAAAATTCTCTGAGTCCTGTGAAGTGGACATTAGTTTAATCAAGGACCATGGTGCTCATGAGCTCAGCCTCTGACAGGCCCAACGCTGGCGCTGTTGCAGCTGAGGCAATACAGATGCAAGAAGACGGCTCTGCCTCGAAGCCTTCGCTGCATCCATATGAGCCTCTGAAGAGGAAAAATACAGTCTGCTAAGGCTATAGCTAGAGACGCTTTGCATGATTAATATTCATAATTATCATTACGGCTCTTATACTGGCTCCTCAGTTCGTCCTCTTTCTGTAACGAGCCATTTTGGCTCCTCCCCCTTTAAGCCAACTTTCTCTAAACTGGCTGCTCCTCACAAACAGGAGGTTGGAACAGCAGGTGGAGGTTCAGCGCTCACAGTTAGAGATGTGATGACGACATTGGGGATGTCCCCTTTTTGTGGCATCATATAGACTCAAGAGTACGCAAAACATTCTGCAACTTGAGCTTTGGGATCATTCACAGTGACCTTAACTGAAACATTAGCTATGTCCCAACTCATAGGCCGCATGCTTCGGAGGACCCGGCCTTCGCCGTCTACGTGGGCCGGGTCCTTCGAAGACCGAGACAGAAATGGGACTTTTACAAATATGTGATGTCTTGATAAACCGAGCAGATATTTGAAGTTTACACAGCTACATTCTAGCCTGAAAATATGTTAAACGTTTATTTGTGACCCAGACAGAGTAATAAGAGTAATATTAAAACTAAGTAGCTGCCGCCATTGTTGGAAACTGGAATTGGCTGGGCTGCGCTATGAATTCTGGGATAGGTTGGGCCACGAAGGATACACCCGACCCATCCTTCAAATCTGGGGAAAAGGAGGACGCATTTGGAGCGGCCTTCGAATTGGGACATACCTTTTTTATGTTTAATATGTTAATATGTTCCTCCTCTGGAACAGTCTGTACAATGTCATAGAAATGTTGAAAAGCTGTGCCAGCATTTTCTTTCCAAAATGGCGTGTTTGGCAATTTTTAATCCCATGAAAGTAAAACGTTCGAAACATTTAAATCGTATAGCTGTAACTATGATGAATTGTAACCTAAGCCCAGGTAAGAGTAACAAACTTTCTCTCAGACTTATGCAGCACGCTCCACTTCAGTCAAACTCTACACCTCACAGTTTTCATCAATCACTGACAGTAAAAAGGATCCAAGCTGAATTTGGTCAATGCAATATCATAAGAAAAACTGGAGACCAATTTACAAACTGATAACAGAAACACCGTCACTGGAAAAAAACCCAAAACAAATGTAATACACCCGATAAATACCCCATATATCGGGTTGCTAAAACATTACATGTATATCTGGGACTCAGTAGTACTCAGTACTCACAAGCTGGACTACACGCTTCCTTAACACGAGCCTTAATTTTAATCTCAGCTGCACACTTTTAAAGTTTTATGATTGAAAATCTGCATACAGACATATAAACATATGGCAGAGCATTCAGAATAGCCTCGGCTGTAATTCGTGCTACAGCAGTGGACTCCAGGGCCACATTTCACCATGATGAAAAGCACAAGCACTCATAAGGTGGAAACAGTTGCAGCCTTTCTGCTTCTGCTGGTACAGATCCTGTGTATCAGAGGGACAGGTGTTCCTGGAAGAGGAATCTTTGATTAGAGTTTCCTGCTGTTTCCTGGTTAGAAATGTTTAATTCCAAACCTACAAATCACTGATCTAAGCATCAGAATGGATCATATAATCACATCTGTGGAAACATCAAGTCTTCCACATGAAATCTGCTTAATAAATAAAGTTTGTTTGATGTGTCGGTGTGATGGTGTGTCTGGGCCGTTGTGCTCGTTTGGGTATTTCTAGTGCAGCCGATGGCTGATGTGCTTGGTTAAATGTCGAGGGTTTGCTGAGAGACTCACAGTCACACTTGGCCTTTATCCCAAACACACACACACACACACACACACACACACACACACACACGGTCTCCACGGTAGCTGCTGGCGACCGCTGCGCTTTGGTCCACTTCCTGTGGAGCTAATGGTCTTCCTGTCATTCACAAGACAATTAATTACCGTAGTGACGGCCGTTAATAAAGCTTTCACCCCACTGAGAGACTCTGTGTGTGTGTGTGTGTGTGGGTGTGTTTGTGTGTACACTGTGTGGGGGTGTGTTTCAAGCAGCCGCAGGAAGTTTGGATCTGTCACCAGCTGTCCATTACTGACCTCACACACAAACTCACTGTTACAGTGTCTCTGTCCCCACTCAGTGATGACAGATTGTTAGATAAGCTATCTGCCTTTGTCGGCTGTGTGTGTGTGTGTGTGTGTGTGTGTGTGTGTGTGTGTGTGTAAGATGATGTATTTCTGTGTTTGGGAGTCCAAATTTCAAGACAACTGCAAGAATAAATATGGACATTTTTGGATTATGGGGACATTCATGGACATTAGAGACTTTTGCAAAAAAAAAAAAAAAGCTTTTTCTGAAAGAGAGAGAGAAAGTGATATTTTGTTAACATGTGTGTAAAATGAGAACAGGGACATTTTGGAAAATGTTTTTTTTTATATTAATATTTTGAACACATTTTGCACTTTTCAAAAGTCGGGACATTTTTAGAAAGTGTACTTTTGTGAAAAGTGAGGGCATTTTGGAAAAGAAATGAGCATTTGTGAAAAAGTAGGTGAGGAAACTTTAAAAACAGGTGTATTTAAAGTGAGCTATGCAACATGTTATTGTACCTGTAAACAGTGACATATGCTGACTCTGATCAATAGTTTACGGTGAATAAAATAGAAACCGTTCTCTCTAATAATGACATATATCATCATACACTGGGCTGATTTCCATTCGCCTGTCATAAATGATAAATGATTGTGTACTAACCCACCTCCCCCTTTCCCCCTCTCTGCAGGGTTGTCCTCAGATAATCCCTACCTCTGACATCCTGGTTCCAGCCGGGATGGTTCGTCCAATCACGCTGAGAGCTCGTAACCTTCCCCAACCTCAGTCCGGTCAGAAAAACTACGAGTGTGTGTTTAACATCCAGGGAAAAGTCCAGCGCATCCCCGCCGTCCGCTTCAACTCCTCCTGCATTCAGTGTCAGAACACCTCGGTAAGATACACTACATGACCCAACATGCACTGCTCCTCATTATGCAGCCAAGTGATAGAGAGACGAGAATATAAAACAAGCTAACATGTGTTCAGCTGAAGGTGACTCTGACACATCTGCAGCATCAGCAAACACAAACACACACACACACACACACACACACACACACACACTCAGACACACTAGACTGTGTGTGTGTGTGTGTGTGTGTGTGTGTGTGTGTG